>NW_015373950.1:449169-940188 GCF_001272555.1 Dufourea novaeangliae | reverse complement strand
ATATATATATACATACACTAAATATTACATCTTTAGTAAGACACTCCGTAATAGGTGCAAAAATACTATTTTTTTCGTTCGTTCGGTATTTTACTAATCTTCAATTATTCCGTAACAATTTCTCTATGGGGATTCCAGAAAAATGAAACTTACTAGAGAGTTCGAAAAAAAATAAATACCAATAACTTTTTATTATTTCGTAACAAAAACAATCTTATCGGGCCACTAATCGTCCGTAATTGGGTCACTTGCCCTACGTGACCGGCAAAATTTTTACGTGGACGCAGCTATCATGAAAATTCCGGTGAATTCAGGTATCCTGACTTTTCCTCGACGACGTATCGTAGGTAAATTTTTAGTACTTGTCCGATCTTCGTAAGGAAACGACGTTTTCAAATGTGAGTGCTCTGTACGCGACGCGTTTCGAAGCAGTATTCTTAAAAAGTTCGGGCACACGAAAATATCAACCGGAATTGTGAAAGTGTAATTTTGTCCGATGAAGCTTCTTTTTGGGCGGGAATTTCTATTAATCGTATTTGGTCAATTTTATCCGAACCGGCTACTTCAACGGACTGTGAAAAACACCCTGTAAAGGTGCACGTTTTGTGGTGTGCTTTTCGAAACAGAATGAATGATTAATATTTACCAAAGACGTTTATTAAGGTCAGCTAAGAAATGATTTGCAAGGAAAAATCAATATTGCAAAAGGATAATGATCCTAAACATCGGAGACTTAGCGACGTATAGCGATAGGAGTGGAGAATCGAAAATGGTATCTGACGCGAACTCCATTGAAAATGTGTGGGGATATATCGCCGCTTTAGTTCTTAATTGTTCTATCTGTAAATAATTTCTGAACTGAGAAAACTGAGTTTAATGTTCACGATGTTTAATATTATGGGAGCAGGAAAGTAGTGACATAATTGAACACACTATAATATCATCTACCGAATAGCTATTTATTATAATATTTACCAAAGTTTTATCTTATTATCAACATAAATTTTTAATTGTTAGTATTTGGAGACACAACCATTAAGGAAAATAAAATTTCAAAGTTTCGGAGTTAGGAATATTTGTTGTTTCCTAGGTTGAATTTTCATTATACATATTACGGCGAATATGTATTCTTTGGACAAATTAGACGCACGTGGATTGACTAACTAAATTTTTTTGAAAAATTTAATAGAATAGAGAACTCGAGTTAAGATATGAAGTTAGAGCTTCGAGGAGAAAATATATGAAATTTAAAGCAACTGATTCGCCAAATTCGATCTTTACCCAGAGAATATGCTTAGAAGATGCCATGGCAATTATAAACAATAACGGATATTGAACACTATTAGTTTATTTCATAATTATTTCCATGAGTGTGATCACTTCTGAAATAACATTATTTGAAGTATTGTTTCAAATAACATATTTTATTTTCTAATCATTTGAAATATTTCTTAGAAATAATTGTGAAATTGTTCTTTGAAATTATATCATGTGACTAGATCTGAGTTTGGTGTATGATATATTTCTGAAGAGTAACACCCCTCTTCCATCTTCCACACCAATGGAACGATTGTTTTCTTTCGCGACAATATTGGATGGATATTCTCTCAGGGATGAGCTTTTTGAAGATCGAGTTCTGCTTAAAGCGAATTGCTGTAAAGATTTCTTAAAATAAAATCTTGTCGTTGCAGATGATTTTTAGTATTTCTTTTGCCAAATTTGAAATACAAAAATAACAAAGTAATTCATTATTTGAAATTGCTATTAGTTCAAATGAATCGATAATAGTTTTATTTTCAACTAACAGTGTTGAAAATATAGTTCCGAAATAAATTATGTCGAATACTTATTTCTTATTTTCATTTGAAATGAAATTTTGCCCAGGTCTGATGATAGCTACATTCAGGTAAAAATTTTGCCGGTCACGTCCCTATTAGACAGAAGCTATTTTTTTCATCGGTAATAGTCTGCGCGCGGACACGAACATCGACAAACGGTTTCCCAGTTGCGTTTCCGTGAAATCGACGAGCTCAGGTATACGTGATTAATTCGCGTCTGTGATCTCTTTTAGTGCACTGTGTGTTGTACAGAAAATAAGACAAAGGTGTGACGGTAAGTTTCAAAGCAGCCGAGAGTGCCCAATGTGTCGCACAATTCAGTTCGAACCATTGGAAATAAGCCGCTCAATAGGATTAAAAGCGGCATGAACGAAGTGATACCGGCGCGTTTGTGGTCTGGAACGGATGTTACGTGTGAAAAATTACGTGAAATTACCTCGTGATCGTGAAACGATTATATTAGATTGTGGTCAGGGTGCCGAACGTCGGCCATTTTAGATTCGATTTATACTGAGGTCGGACCCAAACAAAATAGTCATATCCACTGAACATTTTAAAGAAAAATTCCACTTAAAAGTGGAAAGACATCGATGTCCGCGGACATTTTAAACGGTAAATTTTTAAACAGTACGGAGAAATGCCCTCTGTATTATACATCTATACGCATAATACATATTTTAGATATCGATGGTAATTAGGGTTAAAGTTCGCTTGATTTCCTCTGATTGTAAAAACACATACGTTTAGAACGATAATTTTTGTAAGAGTCTTCTGCTTAATAATTTAGAAGAATCGTGTCTCAAAATGAGTATACAATTTACAGTTAATAACGTGTTATTGTTGTTTAATATAATTTCGAATACGAGTGTATGAAACGCACGCCGCAACAGCTCTCTTAGTATGATTAACCCTCTACTGGCCAGTGTTACTTTGCAGTCATCTACCAGTTTCACCATTATCAAGCAAATGAGAATATTCTTTCCTCAAAATTCATCGATGTAACTTGAAATTTACAATATGGTTACTCGTTTGCAAATGTACTACATACTGCCAAGTGTGAAGTCATAAATCTATTTTTAAATAAACTCAAACCTTCAAAATTGATAATTTAAGTTCCACGTGTTCAACTGATCAGTAGTGAACATAATGAAATAGAAAAAATAATTAACTTTTCGAACAATAAAAACTAATATGGGTTACAGAGGGTTAATTTGTATTTTGTGAATAACAAGATATCACCTTCGCAGAGAACATCGATTTCAAATGTCATATATATTTTAATGTATATTGTAATCACCGATCCTCATTTTGATGCATCGTATTGCGTGTGTCGTTATGTAAATTGTACACACGCAGACAAAGTATGCAGACGGTTGGTAGCGATTGACAGATTTTAACTTCCGATGCCCTTACACACGAGAGAACCACAGTTGTCGGACCAAATTGCCCGGTGCGGCCGGTATTGACTTACAAATGCGTTTACTTTTTCTATAGAACAACACGAGGCATTAGTATAACAAAGGCGACACGGGGACTCGCCTCGACATTATATGTATATATATATATATATATATATATTTAATAAGGCAAAAAGATATAGATAATACAAGTTTCTAACAATTTTAATAAGTTTTCTTCTTTATTTTTTAACCTACAGACAATTATCTATCTTCCAATCGCGTGGCCGCCATTTTGGAGAACTTCACTCCCATCGAAACAACGATATAAATTTGAGCAATAGTCGACAAACTGACTTGAAAATATACATTTTAGTGATGTTCCTTTATTTGTCGATCTTTAGACGTAATCAGATGCAGTGATGAATAAATAATGCTTGATATGTAAAAATAAGCTGGTCGAATTTAACGGTCGCGTACCTTTCGACCTGGTAAACTTGCATTCGATATGTGTATCACGATCGATCGAGGCGACAAAGAAATACATACGACTTATTTTCGAACAACAAACGGACTTATTGTAACTACTTGTTCGTGAAGGATCGTACAATGTCACACTGCTGCCCACTTCGATGTGTACAAGTTGTGTTAGGCTAAACGCATCACACAGATCTTCTTGATGAATTTATGAATTCCGCTATCGTGTTATCGAGGGTTCGAAGTGAATCTCAATTTTCCAGTGTTAAGGGATCTTTGTAATCCTTTGCGGTTGGTTGTATCATCGTACCATAAATGGTAATGTGTTACCATATGCGCAACATACATTGTACAGTCTTTTTAGTGGATAAACTTTTTTTTTTTAATCTGTCTTGAGGAAGACTCGAGTCGAATTGAAAATCGCAAGGGGTAATCGTTTACAACAGAAGTCCCCATGGCTGTTTATTGCATTTGTCCATTCGAGAGGAAATCTCACCTGGACGCCATTATATAACGAATAACGAAAGCATAAGAGATTTATTTCTTTGAATCCTTGGTACAATAATGGCCACCCCTTTTGACAGACTATTCCGTTTGCTTTTTTAGGGGCTTTCAGGAGCTTCGTAATGCACGTAAAGAAAAGAGAATAGGGATAATAGATAAACATTGAATGTCCATCGAGATGGACTGTTTTAACACGAGACCGCGTTACAATGTGATGAACTCAAGTGTCAAAACTCACAGATTTATTATAATTTTAATACAAGTTGTAAAGTAATAATGTATACCAGTGCTATAATATTTATACGGTTATAAGTATCATAATAGGTATGATATTATTGTTGTATAAAGAATTATGCTAGTGTTTGTATTAAGATTATAATAAAAACACTTGCCGATCAATCGAGAAATCGAGTCGTGTCAGTCGACGAGAAGCTTCTCGATGAGACGGGGGGCGTCAATTATTATTAACAGAGGTATACGAATAATCGAAGTTTTTGAACCTTAGAAATGATCTTTTTTGGAATGGAGCTAACTTTTTTCCTTGTATGGTCGAAGTGAAGTTCAACGAAAGAATCAGGAAAATATTCTTCATTACGGAACAACATTGGAAAATTAATCTTTTTCTAGACTCTACCAAAAATCTTTCCACGTACTGCCTTATTGTTTCAATTAAAGCATTCGTTGACGTTACTCTGAGTTCTCGCAAGGAGAGATTGAAACAAGGATACGATCCATACAAGTAAATGTAATTGTAGTTGTCTAAATAGTCAACTTCTGTGCACATTGTATATTTAAGTTTTAGTTTGCATTGAACATGTAACAAACGATATAAAATGTGTGTAGTAATGATATTTGAAATATGGAAAAAAAAAACAAGATTCTTTGCGAGCAAGAAACACATTCAATTTGAAAATCTCGATTATTCATACGGCTCTGTTCAATTGTCGTTCCACCTTTCGATGTGGATTTAAATGCGATGATACTTTCAGTGGAGTGCACAAAGGGACACGTTTTGTACCAAACGTGTAGGTACACGGAGACGCATTTGTTTCTCGGGGATAACGTTATTTAAGGGCCTCTGTACATTAATATTATTACTATTAACCGCTACCCGTATATGTAAGGAACCACGAGAGAAAGGGAGAAGAATAAGGGAAATCTTTAGCAGATTTACCAATCACGAATTTCCAGAAAGCAGATGAACATGCAATATTATTCGTAAGGAAATATTCTTCATAAGGTATATATATATATATATTAAAGAATTAAAGAATCACATATATATTATATACTGATGTCTAATTATAAAATATTGAACAAGTGTTATCAAATAAAATGTTGTAATCTGTGTTGACAATCGCCGACATTCTGAGTTCTGTGAATAACCATCGAACAGGTGTTATAACATACCTCGAGGATAATTTATGGATGGACACGCAACGATTAACCAATTCTTAATTAATTCTTTGGAATGTAAGCCGCACGCGAGGGTCCACTAGTTCGATGAATATCGAATGTGCTGTTTAACGATACTTATTGTACAATCTGACGGAAACTGAGTGTCGTGTAACTTTCCGTGAATTTCAATTTGTACACACGTTATGCCGGTTAATCACTAGACACGTTAATATTGGTGAAAACAAAATTGGCATGCATTATGTATACGTTGTTGCTACAATTAAGTCTGGATAAATGAGTACAATCGATGTTCACGTTTATCGAAGACACTGTCCGATGAGTTTCTTTACGTTCTTCGTCGAACGATATTTAAAATTAGTCAAATGTTGAGTCATTCTTTCTGTACATAATAGGCGTAGTATGAACTGGAATATAAATAAATACGACGGATTACACAAAAAATTGACTGCAAAACCCTTTTTTTTTATTAATATTATCAGATAATTACTCTTTCGAACATGAATAAAGTCCACATTCACCAATTATATAATCGCAGGATTATAAACAATACAAAATTGGTCATGGAATTTATATTCTGTTCTTGTTCTAAACCTACTACATAGTCTGTATAGGTGTATTGCATGATATTAATTCTTTTTTTGTATATAACGTTCTATTTTATACTGATTTTCTTATTATTAACCTCGCAATTATTTACAAAATTATAATATACAGGCACTATAAATAGAAGATATAATTTTGATTAATACGGAAATTACAACAGCTTCAGTTTAAAAGTTTATATTAATTTATTACATATTTTTACAATTCACATGGTGAAAGTTATGTATACATAATATAAGGAATGTCATATTATATTACAGTGGTTCTACATCCCTTGAGTTAATTAAATACTGTTTAAACTAAATAGTGTAATCTGTATAAATAGTATACTGTAAACTGTAATAGTACTCACTGCTGAAAAATTAGGAAAAGATATATTTTGACGAACGTGCTATTGAGCGCGAACATTACCCACATAGCATTTAAAAGAGCACCGAAAATAGAACCAATTTTATATCGTATTTAGGACAATCGCTAACAAAAACTATCAATGTTTCACTTTATTTAATTCTTCGGTGGTAAATCGTAACACTGTCGAAATAGCATTTAGCATATGACGTTTGCTGGAAGCATCATTTGTGGTCAGGTAGTTTATAAAAACGTTCTTTAAATACTCAAGATTAGCGCCTTCTCTGGATTTGCAAGCTTCGAGTCTAAAAAACAGTAAATAAATGTTAACACATATTATTTGCTGTATTTTCGATGATATAATACTGTGATTAATTTCTTAATACCTGTACAAATTAGAAATTTACCTTCCAATCTGAGCCTGCAAAACTTTTGTGTCCTCCTTTTGTTTCTCTTTTACATGGACAATTTCTCTTTGCTTGTCCCGCAATGTAGCTTCCAATTCTAAAATTTTCCTCCTGGAAGCCGATACCTGCACCTCTTTCCTTGCTAATTCCTGACTGTAATGTAATATTGGAGGACTGTCACATGTTAATAGTCCTGTTATTAGGTCAGACATTGGTTCTCCTTTATGTTCACGTTTCGTTACGTCTGTTCTACTTTCTACAATAGGATTTTCTTTCTTTGGCAATAATGCATGAAAAGATGTTTTCAAAGTTAAAATTTCTTTGTCCTTCTCTTCAATTAGAGCCATTGATCGTTCTCGTTGTCGCAATATCTGTTGCTCTAGCGTCGATATTTTGCTACGAAATTCGTTGTCTTTTTGAAGCAACAGGTGTTCCAGTCTCACGCGTTCCTCTTGAAATGACTACAGAAACGATCACGTTTTTTTACATTATTATTCTCAATCGCGTATATAATTAAATTCATTCCACGTGAACAGTAATAATAACTTGAGGGAAACTATTAGGAAAGAAGAAAAAAACTTGCCTTGTGTTGATGATCCAATTTTAGTTGTAGTTCCGTTTCTTTATTCATAACTTCGTTACTTAATATACGCATTCTTTCCTCTAAATTACTGTTGTGTGCTTTTAAAAGATGCAGTTGCGTTTTATTGTTCTTATCGTGCACTGTCATGTTTTGACTCTGAATGCTATGAGAGATATTTGAAGTACTGTATTTAGATATATGCTGTTTATAATCTTCAAACTCTTGTACCAAAATGTCGTATTTTTCCTTATAATCGACAATGTGTTGCTTGTCGTACAAACCTAGGCTGTTTAGCAATGCTAAACAAAAAATACATCATTAATCTCATGCGTGTTAACCCTAGAACGCCCAAGAGGAGGTGCTTCTCGAACCCACAAGTCGATTAACGTAAAATTGTAACTATTTCTCGTCTGCAAAAAATTCTCAAAAAATTATTTATTGTCGTATACATGTTTAAGTTTGATATTCAAAAGTCCTCGTTACTATATGTGAAAAACACTGTGCATAAGAAAAAGAAAACGGACTACGCGTCGCGACACTGGCGATCGCGCGTCGATGCCATCACGCCTTTATTAGGTCTTATTACACGATATATTACGTCTTTCTTGTCTCCAAAGAACAACAAACGATCACAGAACGAAAAATCGAACGGAAAAATTAGAAGAATTAGATTCAGACGACTTGCATGTTAGTATTTTACGCTATTTTACAAATACATATAAATAAAAAATAATTTTAAGGAAAAACATGTGCTATTTTGTTTACGATGTATAATATACTCGAATGTTACAAAATTTTCATCATAAAATAATGTGTTTAGGTGAAATATGTAAAAAAATGTGTGGGTTCGAGGAGACTCCCCCCTTCCCTAGGGCGTTCACGTGACAGCTCAAGACTCGGGCATTCTAGGATTAAGCCTTTTAATGTACCAATTTATACTTTCAGTTTCTGAATTCAAAGTTGACTTACATTTGACATGAGCTGATTCACTCTTTTTATTATCTAAATCTAGCAATTTGGTATAAAGATTTTTTATTTTAGAAATAATCTCTTCGGGTTCACTGTTCACAGTAAGATAATCGCTGCGTTCGGAGTCCTGTAAATCGCTTAACTGGTCTTTCAGCTTCTGAATAGCCTGCTGATCTTGTTGTCTGAGTCTGTCGTATCCTCCAACAATTTCAGATAGTTCAGCCAGTCTTGATTCTAGGCCTGCTACTCTAGTCTCGTGTGTCAGTGCCAACACTCTGGCCCGCTGTTCCGCGGAGGCAGCACGTTTTTGTTCCTAAAGAACCGACTAATAATTTTAATTTAAATTCTAGATAAATCACTCGTACAATCTATAATTTTTCAGAATTACTTCGTGTATCGCATTCAGATGTTGTTTCTTCATAAGAGCCATTTCGGATTGGAGCGACAGTAAAATCGGAGGTGTCTCTTTAGCTGCTTCTTCTGCTTGTTTTAGCTTATTTCTAGTTATTTCCAACTCAGCCTCGAGTATTTTACATTGAGTTTTATTTGCAAACTGACTTTTCAGTTGCGCCTCCAACTGTTCTTTATTTCGACGTTCATCGTATAACAGTTTCTGGAATTCTCTAGAAAAAAAAATAAAAAAACAAAAAGGAAATAATAAGTGGTGATCAAATTTTATCTTTTTGTACATTTAGTTTTTTTTACATATGCATCACATACTTTAATATTTTAGCATGATCAGCTTGCTCTTTCTCCCTTTCATGACGTTCCATAATTAATTTACATTTTACCTGTTCGACTTCAGAATAATTTGAAGTCTGCACTTTTTTCAGTTTTTCTTTCAGTTCTTTGATTACTTTCTCACACTGCGAAAATTTCGTATTAAATAAATATACATCAGATAATGAAAAACACCACAAACTTACTTCATCCCGTTCACTTCGCAGTTGTTTTTTATCTATTTGAAAATTTGCTTCCATTTTAGATTTCTCTGCTGACAAAGTAGCTAGAGAATTCATCAATGTATCTAGCTGATTCTTTAATTGATCTACCGTTTCGGTCTCCACGGTATCTGTTTGGATTTCTCGCGACTGAAAAAAGTATTTAACATTCAAAATGTACTATACAGTATTAATATTTCATAACGAAATATTTTTTTACCTGTAAATTAGACGGTTCATTGTCTGTGGTACACGTAGTTTTGGATTTATGCTGTTCCTGATTTTCGGTTTTTTCATCTTGCGAAGAGACGTCTGATTTATCTAGATATAATTCAATATTAAAAAACTAGTTTAATTTAGATCGTTTAACAGACCATTACTACTTAGTTATGTATTAAAAATTTCTTATCGTTGTTAAACTGTTACACACATACGACATACCTTCGGAATCTTCATTCTCTATATCTTTCCCCTCTGTTTCCTTTTGCTCGTTATTAGTGTTTTCCATTGTATTCCAATAAAATATAGATTAAAAAAGCCCTAAGAAAAAAGGATCTAAACTGTTCGAAGCACGGGGCACTTGAAATTAATGAATTTTAATAGTTCCCGAGGCAAATAGTAACTCCAATTTAAAATCGAAGTATTTGTTCGTACCCCTACATATTCTTCTGAACAAAAGAATCAGAAATGTAAAAAAAAATCAACGGTCTCAGCAAACTGTTTTTTCGCAAATAAAGTTTTGACCAACTACATCCAATAAATAGATTCTCATAGTTTTCTAAAAATACATGGTTCAACTTTTCCTTGTATTGTAAAATCTATTAAAGATAAATATTTCTTGCTGCTTATTTTGACCAATACAGTATTTGAACCATTGATTTTGTAACACCCTCTGTAGTACTGTATGTGTACAGGCTGTCTATCGCAAGTAGACACGATGTTTTAAACACAATAAAATAAGAAAAGAAATTTTCGTACAAAATTATTTCAAATGAACAGCAAATAATTGTAAAATAAAGCTCAACTTTTTTTCATTGTCAAGTAGTCACCTTGAATTTTCTTGAAGGGGACGTGATTCCTTCACAATTTTTTCACATTTGTTCTGTAGTAATTTTATGTGCGTTTAAAGTAGATGCAGTTTTGTACGAAACAATTGTTGCCATTTTCTCGTAGATGCTTAAAACATCGAGAATATTGTACGATGAACACCCTGTGTGTGTACTTACGTAAACCGTACACATACAAGGAACAGCGCGTGCACATGGGAATGTAAGACAAAGCGGAGAAAGTGGTTTACTCCCACAGTCTAAACCTAAACGGTCAAAACTGTACTGATTCTTCAGAAAACGAGATTCACCTTAAATTGTGATTATTGTTTTATTTACAGTAGAATGTGTATAGGCAAAAGAAAATATTATTTTAAAATTTCCGATTTCTATATCGATACTAATTTTATACTACATTTTGTCATATAGAATGCGA
Organism: Dufourea novaeangliae; assembly: GCF_001272555.1. Classification (NCBI taxonomy): domain Eukaryota; kingdom Metazoa; phylum Arthropoda; class Insecta; order Hymenoptera; family Halictidae; genus Dufourea; species Dufourea novaeangliae. Next base: position 929,220 of record NW_015373950.1, on the reverse strand, counting down.
TTTTAATATCTTTTTGTAATTTCCGTCAGTTAATTTTTAAAAAAATTGTATATAGAATTTACTTCAATAATATCCCGGGTTTCACTTACGTCAGTATACTCCGACTCTTTGCTTAGACGTGTTTCCCACAGAAATCCTTGAAATATTGAGAATTTGTTGTCCTTTTTCGATTGACAAAACGTTCTTCTAAGAACAAACGCATTTCTCTATGACAAATAATGTTTTCTATATCAGCACGAAAATGTAGGTTCCATATGGTACTCTTCACACCTCTATTTCTAACGGCAAAATGCTTGCGTTCCATCAACTGATTAAATGTTACATTTAAAAGTTGGCGCTGCGATGACGCAATTCGTATGACTACAGTTGCTTATGTGATGTACATAAGAACACGAAATAATGAATAAACATAAATAAAACATAACAAAAATTATTTCAAGTGTAAACGTATTTTTTTTGTTCAATGAGTATGGTTGTGTAGTTCTGTAAAATCAAGAACTACAAGAAATAATCTGGTCATCTCGTATTATGCAAGAAAAAGATTATAATAATAATATAATAAGAAAATTTATTTCATAAAATGTTAAACAATATAAAAGAAAGAATATTAAGAATTCATGACTTCATGATCTGTTACATAATTCACTATCATGTGCTTGAAATTTCATTAGAATTCATTGAACTTCATTTAACTTATTTGATTCTTTAGATTTTATTGGGGATTCTATTTCTATTGTTACAGGTCCACTGTTTTGTATATTAACTTCCATCATTGCTCCAAATTTACCATCTGTAGAAAGTAGTTAAAAGAAAACACGTATGTTACTTCCAAAAAGAAGTAGTTGACAATATCGATCAATCATGCTCCAATATAATAATACATCGTCCAATTTAATATTGTTATAAGTATTATTTGCTTATATTTGCTAAGTATTACCTTTAATTAAATCTGGTTTATAACTTTTACCAAGTTCAGCAAGAAATTTGTTGTAAAATGGTTCTGACTCTTGTGCAGGCATAGCCCTGTGGAAATCTAATCTGTTTCCCTTTAGAGTGTAGTATAATGTAAACTGACTGATACACAATATTTCATAATGTTTATCCATAACACTGGCACCCCATTTTTTATCATTACTGCCATCAAAGATTTTAGTATTCAATACTTTTCTTACTCTAAGAAAAATAACAATTTGTTCCATATTTTATTGAATGAGACTACCTCTTACAGAATTTTACAAATATTATACAGAATAATAATATTATATATTACATATATTTTATGTCCTCCACTGTGTCATCTCTTTTTATACCAATTAAGATGCAGAGACCATTTCCAATGCTACTAATAATTTCACCATCAACTGAAAAATTAAGCTACAATTGTAACAAAACTATTTGAGATATACAATCATAGTAGCATGTAAGGATATGTGTAGTAATGGGATTCAAGATAACTCAAAAAAATATTTCCTTATTGAAAAGCTGAAGCTCAAGTGACATGGAAATGTGTTACAAGAGAACACTTTTAAACCATCAAAAATTTTTAAATTCATTTGAACCTATACACAATCTCAAACTACTTTAAAATTTGGTATTTTTAATTTATTCAAAACATTTGCAAAATATCTTGAAGTCCCATCACTTTTCTAATTGGCAAATATAAGCAGTTGTCAATAAAATATTTTCTGACACAAATCTATGTTTTATAGACAATGAATTGCACTATATCTAAAAAAATTTTAAATATATAGGTTTTTGTTGTTTAAGAGTATTACTTTGGGTATTTTAAGAATTAGAGAGGGACAAATATGTATTGTCGCTATAATTCGCTTGATACCATATATTGTAACATAATTTTTTATTTTTCTAACGCAGTGACATTTAATTTCCTTCCCGACCTTTACTTATTTTTTAATGGATGAATAATGTGCTTGTTACAATAAAACATACATAACCTAACCATTACCTGACACGCTAGCTTTTGTCACTCGTTGTATTACCGCTTTCATATTGAATATAACGTCGTCTCTTATATCGTCGAAGCGATCGTAATTGTCAACGTGTCGGCACGAATTAATCTTTCGCGTGTGAATACTCTTTTTTTTTTTTTTTAAGAAAATACGCTACTACGACCACTAGTAATATTCAACGAGTGAACCAATAGGAGAATCGGTACACTCGGAAAGCTTGTTTCCGCGTATAGACTTCCTGTAGTGCAGTTTGACTTTTCAAAGATTGTTTACAAGCAAATTGCAGTCTGCATAATCGTTCGAAACGTTTAATAATCTCGACATTGTTTACAGCGCACCTATTGAGATTAATAAAAGATGCGTTTTTCAAGACTTTGTGAACTATTGCAGAACTTGAGATTGTAGTTCAAACTGATTCTCTGTGACCCACTTGTTGCGTTTAGGTTATGGTGTTATAAACAAAAATATGTTTGGCATAAATGTTTGGTTTTCATGATAAGTTCTTGCATGCCAGACGGTAGGCATGGAGGGCCCAGGTCTGAGCTTGTTTCAAGGCTCAGAAAGTATTCGACTAAATACAAGTACCCAAGGCTTAGAGGAGGATGAAGAACAAGAAGATATCAAACGACGTAACAAGGAGGTCTATCTTATATTGTGTTTATTTCTGTTAGATTTGAATATAAAGTAATATCTACTGTCTTCTGTTTTCTTCAGTGGATTTTACATGGTCAATAATATTATCAGTATCAATAAGCATTATTTTTAGTGTATTACTTAATATTGACAATAATATTGATTGTGTACAAGCAGTAACAATGGATTGACATTGAATACCAATGTTGGTCTGAATGTTTTAATCCTCTAGCATCAATATTGCAAAATTGCACTTTACTATAATTAAATAAAGTAACACTATTTAAAGTAGTTCAAACAATTTGATTTTTATTTATTTATTATAGTTCTTTGTGGTTTTAGTATAGTACCGAATGATCAGTAAAATGGTATATATATATAACTCAATATTGAAAAAAATAGACTTCAGTTTATCTGACTCTGAGATATACAGATATATGTTGGTGTATCCATACTTGTCATTTGAATTTCTTAACATTTTTGAGTGCTTAATAATAATTCTCAGTTAATAATAATTTTCGTTTTTATTCTGTAATTTAATGACACAAAAATTTAATTTCATGACCAAAGTATCTTTCATATTCTTGTAATACTTTAAACTTGCACCATTTGACTAACTATAATTAAATGTTGGATTATGTAGAATGAAACAAGTTATGTAAAACAACATTATGCGAACCAGATATTTAGAAGAAATTCGTTTAGATAAGTAGAATCCTATGTAATGACAATAGTAACAACAGTATAAGCTTGCAAAAATAATGATGCATTACTGTTGTTATTATTAAATCAATATTACTGATCTATATTGCTGATCATGTAAAGTTTGCTGTAGAAAATTCAATTTTAAGTGATACAAGTATGGTTCCTTCGATTGTAACGTAAGTCTTAATGTTTCAGATCAAAGATCTTCTGACTACTGCATTTGATGACTTAGAGGACGAAGATGACACTAGTTCTATCAATAGTAGTCATTGTCAAGATAGCACTAAAGAAACAGAGAATTCTAACATAGGTATGAATTTCTGTGCCCAAGGAATCGTATCGCCGAACGGTCAAACGGTGTCGCAGTTGCAGAAAGAATTTGGACTATATGATCGTATAGAAAATTCAAATAACTATGAGAACGCTATGACAAATCATAGATCAGAATTAGAAATTGGTTCTTCGATCTCCGATGTACAAAGAGATTTTAATATGTATGGTCAGACAGATACACCATATTCTAAAAGTATCAGGGGTAATGACACGCACAGCATGACTGCTGAAACTCCTTACGAGTTAGCGAGACCGCTGAATTCTGTATTTCCTAGAGATTTAAGACCTCAAGTTAATGAAGACTACACATTTAATGAAAATTACCCGTATAATTTTCAAACGCCATCTAATCATTATGATGCTCAATCTAAAAGTTATTCGAATAATGGTTATATCGATGGTTATGAAAACAATGTACAAAGTAAACAAATTCACGAGTTCGGTGGTGGAGATAACGTTACTTCGGATCATGTGAACCATTGTTACAAAACCAGTCCGAATGGTAGGTCGCAAGATGATGATGTAGCTTATAAAGCAGCAGAATATGAAAGCAAGGAACAATTAGAAGTTTTGTATACAGTTCGAATGAGAGAAATTAAAAGATTAACGGAAGAACTACAACAATTGCAATTGGAAAAAGAAGAGGAGAAAAATCAACTTGGTAGAAAGATTACTCTTCTACAAGCAGAAATTGAAAGATCATGTATATCTAGAAATCAAACACAACATGCGCTGGGTAAGACTTAATGAAATGTTGATTGATAGTAGAACAGATAAATAGTTTGAAAAGAATTTGAAAAATGAATATATTCTTGCAGTTGACGCAAAAGCTGAAATTGCTGATCTTCACAATCAAATAACGTCGTTAAGAGAAAAGAACGCAGTTCTAGAGAAAACTAATCAAAATGTAAGTTCTTTTACAGTTTACAGTTTACCAATACAGTTATAATAATATACTTAATTTCGATTATAAATTTTAGATGACACAGGAATTAAATGTTGCAAGAGATTCTGTAATAGAATTGCAACAGAAAATAGCTGTATTAGAAAGAGTACAAGCCTTACAAACAAATGATAAAACCCATGAGAAATTTTTAAAGCAAGCGCAAGAAAAACATGCGGTTGAAATGAAGAATATGCAAACACAAATAGATGTTCTTACAGACAAGCTTAATGCAAAGGTATACATTTTATACTAAACTTTTCGTATACGTATAATATTTACTTTAATAGCATAACATTGTATCAGAAGAATAGTATTTCTGGAATTATGGTTTTAAATATATGTAATAACAGTATTTCTCATAGCTGCTCAATATGGATTCCAACACTCATTGCATATGGGCAAGTTTTTGATTTTGTCTTCTCCAAAAACTATATTCTGATTACGTCTTCGCGATGATAATATCAAATGTGAATAAAATATCATATGAATCGATTGTTTGAGATTCTCAAAGTATTGCATGGTGCTATATTAGATATTAGACTTTATGGATTTCAAAAGAATATTTTTCCTGCACTCTGATGTAATCTTTGCAAAATTAAAACTAAACCATGAATAATATTGATCGTTTTTCTGTATTAACAGGAAACGTCGTACGTTGCATTGGAAAACAAATTATCGGACGTCCGAAGAGCACACGAGACGCTTATGGTGGAGAAGGGGGACACCATGAATCGTTTAGCACACGCGTTAGAAGAAAGCCAAACGCAGTGCCGCAACCTCATGGCTACAAACAATGCTCAACAATTCATGCAACTTCAAGCACAGAATAAACTCCTGACTCAAGAAAAAGAAGACATGCAAAAAGTAGTTCACGATTTACAGGTATTCTAACATTCGAATTTATGATTAACGAAAACATTTTCAAAGGACAATGTGTTCGTTATGCATTAAAAAGCAAATGAATATAAATAAAACATATATTTGCAGAATAAATTAGAAGTAGCAAAAAGTGATGTATTACAATACGATTCACTCTTAACGACAACATTGGAGGAAGAATCGGACTCCATTAGGCAATTGAAATTAGGCGACCATCATAATAAATCGAAATCAAAACCGTGTGACGATATTGCAAACAAGTTAAGGGGAGAATTGCAAAGGTAATTAAATATACAATTCAATGATTGTTTATACTTTAAATTGTCATGCATATTTCACATTTAAAATTATATTACGAATTGAATTAATAATTGTTAGGTGTTTGGCTGGACATGCAGTTAAAAGGAAGGAAATCACTCGATTAGAGAATACTTTGTCACAAAAAGAAAAAGAACTTGACAAAGCGTTGACGTTATCTGACACGTGTCGTCAAGAAGCAGCTCGATACGCTAAACGTGTTAGCGAATTGGAGCAAGAACTTAAATCTGTACTTACAGATCAGGCGATAAAAGCGAATGCTCAAATACAAAAATTATCAAATCATCTGTGTGATGTAAAAAAGCAGTACGAGTCTTTGCGGGAAGAAAAACTCGGATTAGAACAGAAATTAGAGGAAACGTTAGCAATTAACCACGAGACACTTAAACAGTTGCACCAAGAGAGTACGAATAAGCAGGAGAAAGAAGCCATTGACGAGTACAATAAAGAGTATCTAGAAATACATGCTAAAGCTGTAGAAAGAGTTAGGCAAGAAGCACACATTGAAGTAGTGCAATTATCGTGAGTATGGGACATAGTTTAGTTATATTAAACGTTAATAAGTATACAATTGTGGTGTTTGTTAAAAAAATTGATTAAACAAATTCTAATAAAATTCCGGTTTATAGTGTGCAATTAGAACAAACGCAAAAGGAGTTGGATCGCGTTAAGGAATTGTATATAGATGTCTGTAGTACAAAGGAACAGTTAATAAGTGAACACAAGTCTGAAATCAAAATGTTAAAAGAGAAATATGCTAGCCTCGAGGAGCGTGAAAAGACCATCGAAAAATATGACTATGACTTGCAGGCACAAGTAAAAATAACGGAAAAATTAACACAGGAATGCGACACGTATAGGAGTAAGGTAATTGAATTAGAAAAAGAGTTAAATTGTGAAAAGAAGAAAAAGGAAGAATATACAAAAAAAATTCATCAAGAAATTGAAAGAGGTAACTGTTCTATTAAAGAAACACAATTCTTCATTTTATCTAAGTTCGTAACAGAACTTTAACAAATGGAAATATGATACATTAAATTTGGCTAAAAATTTACTCTTTGCAGCTAAACAGGAAGCATTAAACGAATTACGGAATGCTCATCCTAATCAGGAAATAAGCGTACTCTTGCCAGATCATTGCTCCGAGCATTTAGAGAAAATTAATCAGGTATGCATGTTTTTAACAAAAAATGATATTAGATGTATAATTACATAGCGTACGAAAATGATTGTCATTTTAGTTAGAGGAAGATTGCAAGCGCCTAGAAGAAAAACTACACGCGGCAGTTGACGAACACAGACAGATGTCGGAATATCAATCGGAATTAGATGACGCTAGGTTGAAAATCGCACAGATAGAAATTTCTCATGAATCATGGAAAAGAAAATACGAGAATGCGCTTAGCGAAAGGAATGATCTAATTGCTAAAATCTCCAAATTAGATTTGGAATTATCGAATATCAAGAGAAGTTCAAAAATGGAAGATTCCGATGATGTAAAATTAAAAGTGGCTCGCTATCAAATGGAGAACGAAAGCTTAAAAGGCAAATGCGAAACTCTGTTCAGTGAAAAAAATGTTTATAAGGAAAAGATTTCACAGTTAGAGGCAGAATTATCGGAAACAAAGAAAATAATTGGAAGCTTCGAAAATCGGTTCAAAAAGACTAGCGAAGTGTCCTTGAATTCCAAATGCGAATTAGAAAAAGAACTTTCTCATTACAAAGATCTGGTAACACAGTTAAGTAGTAAAATCAATCTATTAAAAGCGGGAAGAAAGAGTGACGTGGTAATGGAGCAAAAAATCAAACAACTGGAAAAAGATTTGCAAGACAAAGACGAGTCATTGAATAAATTAAGAGATATTGAGAAAATAAAAGAAGAGAGGGATCAACTTGTTCTAAAATTGAAAAATCAAGCCAAACAGTTTGAACAGTATGTTCAGAATCAAAAGCAAGTATCCGCTGAATTAAACTTATCACCGCGTAGTTCCAGCGACGGTACAGATTTTCAAAAGATAAAGGAGATTATGATAAAAGAGGTCCGCGAAGAGATGGAACAGAAAGTGGTGGAAGAGCTTAGGGGTATAGAGGAACAGCATCGTGAGAAGAGAAAGGAATTAGAGGAGAGGTATAAAACAGTTCTATTAGAACTACAAACCAGATGTAATGAAAAGGCGCAGGAAGTGGAATCACTGAAAGAAACTATGCTCGCGGAAAAGGTAAAAATTCATTCATCTTTCCAAGCAAAGGAGCAGTTTGTTAGTCAGATGATTGAAAACAAACTTGAAACTTACTACAAAGAATTGGTAGCACGAAAGTTGAAAATCGAACAGTTACAGGAAGAGTTAAAGCAAAGAGAGAATGATGTGGAGGAGGAGAGAAATCTAATGGCTCAGGTAATGACTAAATGGGCTGCAGAGATTAGGGAAATAAAAGATAAAGAAGCTGAGATGAACGAAAAATTGCAACAGTTAAAGGAAAGGGAAGAGAGTTTGAAGGCAGAAATAACAACACTGAAAGAAAAGGAGAAAGAAATGAAAAGCAATATTGATACATTGAAACATAAGTATCAATCCGCAAAGAAGACAGCGAATAATTATAAGGTAATCTTGTAATAAAGAATGAACATGAATCTTTTATTTTTGCTTATCATTAATTTTATCGTTTCCAATTTAATACGCAAATTATTTTAGGAGCATGCAGAGAATAAAGAGAAATTCTTGTTAAGTGAATGTAAACGTATAGAAGAAGGGTACAAAAGAGCCATGAATCAAGTACAACAAAAACTTGAAGCAATCGTTAGTACTCAAGAGGAACAAGTAACAACAAAGCTTAAAGAACTTGAGTGTCAGTATACAGAAAGGATAGAACAAATGCGACTTACACTGAAGTACAAAAGTAAATGTTGAATTATGTATTAATACTTTTAGAATGCAATATAGCTTTGGTAGTTTAAATGCAAAATGTAGTTAGAAGAGGCTAGATATTTTTTAATTTAAAGCACTTTATTGTACAACACAATTAGAAGATTTTTATTTTAGGGACCAATAAGTTAAAATTGATATATGTATATTGATAGAATTATTAATATCCGTTTGCTGTACTTTATTAATACAATTAGCAAACATTTAAAGTAATTTTAAAAGCAAATACGAAAGTACAATTTCCCTGATCGATAGAGTACTAGTTAATAATTAAGATCTATACATGAGTTGTAGAACAAGTGAAATTGTAAAGAGAGAAGAAAACCATTTTTACACTTATTAATTATTTCATAATATTATAAATTATCTATATCGAATGCATAAAGAAGTACTACCGTATAAGTGAGATAGAAGCCCTTAGTCACATGTTTTTACTGAACATTATGACATAATATTGTAATGCAAGACTGGATCTTTATTGGATCTTTTTTTTCTTACGAAATAGGTAAAGTCTAGAAAGATTAAATCGTTGTAGTAAAATAAATATAATTATCTTCTGATTTAAAATGTCAAAGTATACCTTTGAGTATTAAGAAATTGTTCACAATTTATATATCATAAGAAGAATATAGAAATACTTCTAGTAAGATTGTACAAAATGTGACTTTATTCTAGAAAACTTGTATTATGCATAAGAAATTTAACATTTACGCTTGATGTGCAAGGTCAAATTATAAAATTAATATATATCAAAATTTACGATTGGTAAAGTTTATATCGATTTGGTATTCAGAAATTTTAATGTTGAATGTACAAAAATTTCTATTGATTTCGTCTAAGCTTTGAGCACATACACATAAAATGTCTTGTACAAATTAGTACACATAAACATTTTGTAAATGAAATAAGAAGCCATAATTTTTTCTAATCTCATAATTTATCTCGTAAGATTAACTATGCGTGTAATATACTCACAGGTAATTATTAAACTACAGACTGCTGCGATTAGATTTGTGTTACAAAACTTTTTATATCAATTTTAAAATTAAGCCTTAGTACGCATTCTTTTATTCTCTCAAAAAACATTTTTGAACAAATGTGTTATAATTTAAAGCATATATTTTGAAAATTTATGTCTTGACTAAGACTTATAAACATTTACAAAGTATGTATTGTACATTATATATACAGTGGAGTCCGGTTATTGCGACACCGCTTATAACAGCAGACTGCATATTACATCCGACTTGTTCTCTAAGTTCGGTTCCCGTACACATTAGTTTATATATATTTTCATTCTACTTATAACAACATTCGTTTACAACGACGTAATTTTTCTGTCTCTTGAATGTCGCTATAAACGGACTTTACTGTATTATTAATTTTACCGGTGTCGTTATTATCATTCTTTGATAATATGGATCTTTAATAGTAGTATAATTCTTAAATCATCACTGAATAGAGAGTATTATTAATATTAGTTATGTATTTTTGTATGTAGAATGAATTAATTTATTTTTTGTAATAAAGATTTTATGTCAGTGTCTATTATTACCTAATTTGGATTAATGAAAAACCCATGCTTCTGTCTTCAAAACAAAAAGGCTGTAATGTACATATCAAATTATCTGTTAGCGTGTATGGAAAGAAATTAACAATTGCATTTAATGTTACATTGTCTTCTGAATTTGTTACTTTGAACTGGATTATTGAAAAATATAAGAATTTTACAAAGAGATTCTACAAGAGAAAATTTCCCCAATTTTAAACACATCAGAGTTAACGAAAATTTTATTTTTTATCTACGAAAAAATAAATTCGTGTTTAAAAAATGTCATAATTCTAAAAAATGACTTTATAGCAAATACAAATCTTGCTTTCTATACATACAATGTTTATTGGTTACTTAACAATTACATCACGTTTTAAATTTTTCAGACATGTTTCACTTTCTAAGTTTATGGAACTTATAATTCAAGTAGAAATTAGCATTGCATTGTTTCATGTGTATGAACTTTCAAATCTTCTAGCATGAAGATACGAGAAGCTATTTACAGCTTTCACATTGCTTTCATCTTATAATTGGTTATCGAAATATATAGCAAAAAAATATGATGTTCAAACGAAGGAATCATTCCAATGATGACATTCAAATCTCGTCCAATGTATAAATATATACATACATCTATAAAAATGTATTCAAAAGATGAATGGAATTTTTTTTACGTTTAAGTGTTATCATTACCCGATATACTTCTTTATCTCTGTATTTACATTGAATTTATTGAATGGTTAATCGCATTAACCTTGTAATTCAGAATCTATTTAAATTTTTGATACGCTGTATCAGGATAGTCTGGATATACCGGCATACACCGGTTACAGAGCGAAGTATATAAATACTGTGAAGTCCGTTATTTAGTGGTGTAAATTGACTCGATCAGAATTTATATCTCATTAATGGCGAATTACCATGAAGCACCAGTATACTTTATTTGTAATATTTGTTGCGTTATTGCAACCCTCGTTGCAAATTTTCTTGTCAAATAAATTTCACGGTGGTTTTACGAGGCAATTGCGCAGTAAAAATGTATTGCACAGCAGCGCAAAATACAAATACCAAATCAAAACGATTGAAATGCCAGTATGTATCGATTATTTTTATGATTTAATGCCCAAATTTAATATTCACTGATTTTTAGAAAGTCTTCAAATTATGTATATAACTTATATACAGATACTTACTACTTACATAGATGTTTTGTTACAGGTGGATCACTTTAGTTTTTCTGTAGAAGATACATTTAAATTAAGGTACCTTATAAATGATGATTGGCAAAAAGAAAGTAATGCACCTATTTTCTTTTATACTGGCAATGAAGGTAATATTGAAATCTTTGCTGAAAATACGGTAAGGAAAATAATAGATGTGTCGAATTAGATACATATTCAATACATGTCTAAAGCTTAATGTATTTGTTTATATAAGTAAATAATATTTGTTATATTAGTATAAATAAATTTACTATTTCTCAATTTCATTAATTTACTTTTTATGTTTTAGCTTTTTATCTTAAATATTATATCAATGATTATATTTTCAGGGACTTATGTGGGAGAGTGCACCTGAATTTGGAGCATTATTAGTTTTTGCTGAACATCGTTATTATGGAGACTCTATGCCATATGGTAATAAGTCTTACAGTGATGGTAAATATTTGGGATATTTAACATCTCAGCAGGCTTTAGGAGATTACATTGACCTTATTCAATACTTAAAGTCCACGCCACAAACTAGACTTAGTCCTGTAATAGTTTTTGGTGGTTCGTATGGCGGTATGCTTAGTGCATGGATACGTATGAAGTATCCTCACATTATACAAGGGTTAGTGATAATAATTCATAAAAATCTATATGTATATAAGTTTAATATGTATACAACTTATCATGCAAATTGAAAATAATGTTCCAGAGCAATTGCAGCTTCAGCTCCAATCCTTCAGTTGTCTGGAGCTGTAGAGTGTGATTCTTTTGCACGAATAGTGGCAATGGATTTTAAAATGGCTCATCCAAATTGCCCAAAACTCATACAAAGGTCCTGGAGCACGATTACCAATGTAACATCAAGTGGTAATAATTTAATTTTTAGTTTCTCTATTTTTATATGCTTAAACAATATAGATTGGTATCATATAATTCTTTCAATGCTGTTGCTTAATGTTAATAGACAAAGGAAAACAATGGTTATCAGATAATTGGAAATTATGCGAGCCATTAAAGAATGAAACTCATATTAAGCAACTAAAAGATTACTTGCAAGATATTTATTCCAATCTGGCTATGGTGGACTATCCTTATAAAGCTAATTTCTTAGCACCACTGCCCGCTTATCCTGTTAATGTAGGTAGACTAATTCTTCACAATTTAATAAATAATAAATTGTACAAAAAATTATTATAATATTGACAGAAAGGTTTAACATACTTATATTTAATATTTTATAACTTATACATTTTATAACTTGTACATTTTATTTCTGTCACAGGCTGTATGCAAGCACTTAACAAACGAATCACTAACAGGGACAGACTTATTGACAGCAATACATAAAGCAATTAATGTATATACTAATTACACCGGCGAAACAAAATGTTTAAATTTAAATGATTCTACACCACAGTTGGATGCTGTTGGTTGGAATTATCAGGCTTGTACAGAAATGGTAATGCCTACTTGTTCGAATGGAATAAATGATATGTTTGAAGCTGCGCCATGGAATTTTGATGAATATGCTAAAGATTGCGAGAAAAAGTATTCGGTAAAACCGCAACCAAATTTAGCATGTGAGCAATATGGATGTGCATTTTTGTCAACAGCGACAAATATTGTTTTCAGGTACATATATAGTCATCTTGTATTCAAAATAAGAATTCATCTTTTTATATAATTGCTATGTTTTTTTAGTAATGGCTTGTTGGATCCATGGACTGCTGGAGGAATCGTACGAAATTTATCTTCGTCAGCGATTGCAATAATAATTCCAGAAGGTGCTCATCATCTGGATTTAAGAAGTAGCGATGCTAATGATCCGTACAGTGTTGTTCTAGCACGAAAATATCATCGTTTCTTCATTAGACAGTGGATTAAAGAATATCCTCTGATACAAGGAAGTATGGGTAATTAAATGTTTGCTGTTTTGATGATTGAACATGGATTTTTGATAAAATATATTATAAATGGAGATTGAAAGACAAAACAAACACGTTATAATCATTCATCTTTATTTCGTAAATTATACTGTATATAAAAAAGCTTAACATGCACACAATAATGTTTACAAATATGTAACTAACTTGATTGTTTTAAGTAATAAGCAAAACGAACTGAAAATAATATAAGCATTTTATTATCACAGTAATTAAAGAATGCACGTGCTGTAATATAACTCAATGCACCGACAGATAAAACTGTAGGATACTTTTGTAACAATAAGAAATAATTGAAATACATTAAAAATACTATTTTACTCTTATAATATTCTTCGTTCAATTCTTTTCTTATAGTTATTACATGATTTAGATAATATTTCGATTATCAACTAAATGAAGCATTGGCTACCAAAAATGTATATGACTGCTTCTCTCTTTCAAATAATTACATATTTCAAAATACTTCAACTAAAAAGTTTTATAGAAATACATATTACAGTGTTATCGTCATATTAAAATATCGAATTCTTATCAATATATACACAAATGGCAAGTGTATACGTAAATGGTAAATGTATACATAAATGGCAATTGCATACATTGATAAGAAACAGATACAAGTGTGTAAAAATAACACAAGTTTGCTAACAATTATTTGATACAGTTTGCATTCCCATTCTTTTTAATCATATGTACCTAATATCCCTATAAAGAGCAAAACATGTTATTTCTTATCACACAGGTACAGCACATATTTTCCTCTCTAAAGTCTATACCAATCCTCTATTTCATAATAATAATAATTTATATTGCATGCTATTAAATATGAAAATGTAATTTCTATGAATTTATATTCATTATTAAATTAAACGCCCAACATCTAATATTTAACAGACATCACAGAGACATATAAATGCATAAAACGTAAAATCTTACTATCGTGATAATTCACGTTTGTTGTTACAATTTTCATATAGTAATCTATAAGAAAGTTACCTGATTTTAAATAAGATTAAATCCTACCAGATTTAGTTTACAATTTCCAATATAATATTTTTTGTGGATTCTTTTCTTTGTATCTACACACATAACTTGATTCGATGCAAGTTATCATCAATTATTAAGACACAATGAATAGTTTAAGTAGTTTTCTTCATTGTCGTAGTTTCGTATTATATATTGTATAATAATTGAACTGTGATTTGAGATATAATTCTATTTCTCGTATAATATTCAAAATGGGATTGAACGCCTTTGACTTAAAATAGGAATAAGTGTATAATTACATGAAGTACGGTATTTCTCGTAAAAATGATATAAACAAAAATAAATTAATATAATACTCTAAAAGAAAGCTAAAAAAGGTACTCGGTGAAAAATAAATATGTCTATCATTTTATAGTTTAAATGTACTTTTAATGCGGAGTACGTCTGTGTGCCGTAGTTGGCCTTGGGACACCTGACCGGCCTCTTATTTTTTTCGGTTGCACAAAAGTATTGTCGATTCCAGTATTGTAAGAAAGATATATATTTGACATATCCGGTTGCGTTTGCTATGAATAAAAAGTAGTATGAATAATACTACATTTACTCACCGAGTATAATCAATTCAATAAATACATACATCTTTGTTGCTTCCTACGGTTGGAGTTGCTTGAGCTTTCCGCATATTGTTACCAGTATATGCTACGCACTTTAATTGCCATTCTCCAATGTCTTCATTCCAATGAACATATCTTTCGATCATCGTCTGAAATGAAAATAGAATTTACAAGATGTTCTTTACTTCCACTATCTTCAGAGGGAAAAATTGTTTCTTCCGTTCAGACTGTTAAAACTGTTTTATAACAATTAAATCGTATTATACATACTTGATATTGCACAGGAATGTAACTGTTTACTAATAACTCTTGAAGCTGTAACTCTCTTCCAATACCTCTGACACCTTCCAAGAGCCCTTCCATTTCTCTTTGATGTTCTTGTTGTAAGTCAGACAATTCTGCTTTAACAGACATTAACATTGTGTACACTCGGGCTAATTTTTTTGTTTTTCCAGCCGCTTCTTCTTGCAGGGAAGAATATTTCTCTTCTATGTCGATACGTTCGGCTTCCTTCGCTTCAATGGCTTTTTTAAGTTGTTCTTCTCTGCTCTTACGTTGTTCAAGTTCAGTTGCTGCGGCGGCTAATAATTGTTCTTGAGCCTCAGCTTTTTCCAACAAGTTTTCGCCTCCGACCAAAATCTTATTTTGTAAATTTTGCATCTTCTCTCGTAGTGCTTCCTTTTCACTCCTGTAACAAGTAATGTTTTGTATACATCTTACTGTTGAAATTGACTATTAAAACTTACTGAGTTCTTTTTAATTCTATAACATCCTTGTCATCAGGACTCTTGTCCTCTCTCTCAGCTTTGTCAATCTTCTCCGTGGAATCTGCATCTCTGTCTTCTAATTCTTCCATTGTTAGTATTTGACTTCTTCTACGCCTTGCTTTCTTTTCGTGTTTGGTTTCTCCTGTTTCTTGAGAATTTTCAGACTCGTCGTCGGATTCTGAGATTTCAGCACCGTTTTCTTCCAACTGTTTTCGTAATTGTTCAATCTCCACTTGAAATTGACGAAGTAAAGCATCTTTTGGATCTTCATTGATCCTCGCTCTATTTTTAATATTTTTCGCACGGTTTGCATAACGGAGAGTGCTTATAGTTTCGTCATAATTTATATCCGCCGGACTTACATTAGCACACTAAATTCGAGTAGCTCTGTTAATACCGAGATTTAACGTACTACAATCAATTGAAAATTAATTAAAATATTACCATTAATGTTTTTGAGTTACCACCCAGAGAGTCTTGAAGCAATCGTGTCAGTTTGGAATTTCTGTAAGGCACATGTGAACTTTGACCATCAACCAATGCAGATATTACATTACCTAATGTCGAAAGAGACAAATTAATTTTTGTTGCTTCTCTTAAACGAACTCCAGAGGCTTTTGTTTTGCTTTGTCTTTCTGAACCCTGAAGCAATAAAATAATTTAATATACGCGTTTTGACGAAAATACAGAATATTAATAGCAAAGGATATCATACAGCTAGATCAACTAAATGTAATTTGCCCATTTTAACGTGTTGTTCACCATCTTCTCCAAGTTGACTAGACTCGACTGTGATTGTAAATATTGCATGGGACCTAGAACTTGATACATTCATTGCTGTAGCTCCCACAACACCTACACATTAAAACAATAATTGAACATAACTTAAACCATGCAATAATGTAGTTTTCCTAATTCAGGAATGAATTGAACTTACGATATAACGATACTTACGATTCTTATTACCGAGAGACATAATTCGATCTAAATCGTCAGCATTATTTACAACGTAACCACTAAGATCTTTGACAAATACTCCAATGTCAGGTCTTTCTTTCACTTCCAGTCTTGTATTTTGATCTTTACCCAGTAGATCTCTAACTTCCTCATTATAGATCTCCAAGTATGTTGCCCGTACAAGAAACCTATTGATAAGGTACTACTGCTTTAAAAGTTTACTGAATTGAAAAATCGCTTAAATAGATAACTAAATATATATGTACATATGTGTTATAAAAATGTATCTCGTAAATATAATATACTTACTTCTGGTTGTCATGAGCTTTAGCTATATGCCCAAATATATGAGCAAAGCTATTTGGAATGATACCTCTAAGCTGTGGAGATGTTTTGGCCCCCGACATGGTATAAGTTTTACCAGTGCCGGTTTGTCCATACGCGAATATGGTCCCATTGTATCCTTGCAGAACTTTGTCCACGATAGGTCTTGCAGTTAAATTATATATATCAACCTGTGTTGAATCAGTGTCGAAGACAGCATCAAAAGAGAAAACTTTTGGTGGTTCTCCTTGCGCAGCATTGGGATTTTCAACAGTTATTTCACTATTTATAGTATCGACGCGTACTATATTTTTCGAATGCCCGTCCAACTCCTTTCCATTTAAAGGTCGAACGCGGACCACAACCCTAACGTTCTCTATTTCCCCGAGTTCCGTCGTGTTGTCCTATATTATAAGTAAGTAACATTTTAATAATCGTATGAAAACATATAAGTAAAACATTATACGAATTAAAATAAGTATCCAATATATCAGAAACATTTAATTTTCTAGATATTTGAGGAATAATACTGACACGGTTTGACAGATCGAACTGTCAAATAAATACCTAATAAGATTTACTGTTATAAGTATGTATTACTAGAATGTATGAGAATACTAACTTCAGACCCCGGCATTGCTGCTCTATTCCTTTTTAAAGTCACATAAAAGCACAATTCAGACTATAATATTCGATCACAAAACACTGGTAGAATACGATGAAGTAGCAGACGACCTCCGTAAACAAATGGATCGATTTGATAGGTGCAATCCATGAAGGCTGGTGCAAGTCAGTCACGTCATCTGCATTTCGTGCAGCTCCGAACTCGGTAGATATTTTAGCGACACTTTTTATGTACATACCACCACCGACTACCGGAACATAGTTGGTGTCGAATGTTAACGTATCTTAACGAATTATATCTCAAAAAATTGCTCCCAATTTGCTCCTTCCAAATCTGAAATAGCTCTCCCAGCACCGTTAATAGTTAATGAGATATTCGCAAAAGAAAAAGTAACAATTTGTTGTTAACAAAATAGGTTGTAAATGACCTTTTTATACAAATATTATGGACCAAAAAATTGCTCCTGATCTGTTTTATAATAATCAATAGTCAGATATCTCAATAACTTTGCTCGTGAGGGTACATCTTACCAACACGGGGTCCCTGGCCCCTACAAAGGGGGCTCTATGACCCCACGCTCTCACCACACGGGGTCTCTGGCGCTAGATCCGGGGTTTTGTGACCCAACTTTCTCGCACACGGGGTCCCTTACTATCAGCACCGACGAGGTATAGGATAGACCTATCATCTTATGGGACTTCGTGTCTCATGTTCAGAAATACCGATAGTATAAAAAGTCAGGAATTTTCTGCTGCCCTCTACGTTATGAGAACGGTGAATTTATGAACTACGTTAAATCCATTCGAGCTCAACTAGTCCAACTTCTACAGTGTGTCGAGTCTAAAGTACAATGTAGTCAGATCATGAGTGTTCAGTACGTCGGAGAATCATCGAAGGGACCATGGTCGTGAACAGATTCTCTTTCGTCGGAACTAATTCTAAAACTTTTTTAAGCAGCGCCATCTGGTGGCGATTGTGCGAACTATCGAAGAAGTTCTGGATTTAGTTCCAACTTTCGCCACCCACTTTTTGGGGGCGCCACTAGTATGTCCCATGAATCCCAATTTTTCCCGCGCTTTTTCAAAATCCAAGATGGCGGGAAAACCTGCAGTACGGTGGCGCCCCCACAAACAGTGAGTGGTTTGTCGTCGAAATTTTGATTACCGGTGGTATACGATAGACGTGTGTAATAATTTGCAGTAGTCCTTTGCCGGATTCGATCTGTTGTTATTACATGTGGATTACGGGACAATGAACGGTACTGAAATGGCTTGCGTCAGTAACCATTTGAAACGTGATCCTTTATCGCTGTTGCTCGTACAACTCGCGAGCTCGGTCGAATGTTGCTCGTGCAACTGTCGAATTGGGACTGACGCTTGTGCGTGTTCCCGTGAAGAAATTAGATAATAACCCCAGCAACCATGGCAGTTTCTGCAGATACTACTACTGCCCAAGTTTAAAAGACGTAGGCAGTAGTTAGTTTCTGTAGTAATCTGTTGAACCAGACAACTATAATTAGTACAGGATTGTACAATATTTATGCAGTTATATTTAAAACAATTCGATGAAATGAAGCTTATATTACCTGACGTAACTCTATTGGAATATACATATATACGTATAAATTATAATGATATAAAAATTTGAAATACAATACGATGCGCTACGGTACAATACGTCTATTCTATTCGATTGCTCCCTTGCGACTACATCATGCTATCCGCGTTCGGCGCAGTGCGCTAATACGGAGGCCAACGAAATATCACTGTAACACTTAAAAAAAGTGTTAAAGTTTCATTTATATCATTGTCCTGTGAAAATGTTCATACTTCCAGCAACATTCATATTCTTACAACATGTAGTAAAACTATTCATACTCCCATATAAATTATAAATATGTAAATGTTAATAAAAGCGGTGTATATATTCTCTCACATGTAGATTTGATAAACTATTTATGAAACTACATCTATTCTGAATTTATCTGTTGCAAATATACAAATGTAAAGCAAGATATAAAAATAAATAAAACAACATGTAAAAAGTAACATTAATAAAATGTCCATTAACGAGGCATTTAGAATAAACTGTCTTGTAGTTAAGTGAAAAAATATATACTTTTACGTTTCATGTTTCATGACTGTCATATTTATCCCTTAACCTTAAACTGAAGCATCGGATATTTTTATTCCCGTCAAATCATATAGAAACACGCAATATGATTGAAATATATAACACTTCATTTGTGCTAATAATACTCAGAATTGATGCTTTATCGGTAACGTCGGGTATTGATATTAAAATGGTAACAGTGTTACATACCCTATAAACGTTGGACAGAAAAAAGCATTGGATGATAAGTGTATTCTATACCTAGTCGGTGGTTATATCGCGTATACAGTGAAAGAGTAATTAGAAACAATGAAGAATAATGAATAAATTAATGATTATAAATTATAATCTACATGTTTCTTAGCAAATCATTCTTTTAGAATTTCTTGTTTTTTCTACTGATTTTTACAAACACGAATAGGAATGTAATTCATCGTAAAATTATATTGAATACGTTTTTCTTTTTAAAGATCAAGGACTTACGATCGCAGTGAGCAAATTCACTCAAGATAAAAAAATCGCAATCACGGTCGTGAATGAAGTTAAATCACGACCGTGATCGTGATTCGGCGATCACTGTGATAAATCTGGATAAATCACCGTTAGTGATTTTGCACGCCATCTCTACCGACCGGTGAGTTTGGTAGGCGTTGAGTTGCCCATCACCACGGTCGTATATACAGGTCCGGAAACTCCCGTGGTGGGGTGACCGAAAGTTTCATGAATCTTCTGCTAGCACCAGCGCTGCAACGATGTGTCCGTACAAGAACGCATGCTGATGTATATCCGCCACAGGGAATATATACGACCGCGACTCATAGAGCATATATAATAGACTGCGCGATCTTATGGTAGGGATGAGGTTGGCAGTGAATGAGAGGATAATAGATGGAGTAACAGACTCCTCTTTCTAATGGGGCTGTTGGGGAGGATTCTCCTACGGCTGTGTGGAGACATTACATACATGCGTACAGCATTCCTTCTCCTCATTGCCATCCAGTGCTTTCTCCCTTCCCACTGCGATGTGCGAGTGAGAGAGGAATGACTCTACCGCTACTTCTGTCCTTCGGTCTGGCTTCATCTCTACCATAAGACCGCGCAGTCTATTATATATGCTAGGTAGTGACAAGACGAGATGTAAGAGTAGACATTTCATCCAATGTATTTTTTCGGCTCACTTTTCTGGGGCGACGTCTCTCATTTCCATTTTAGTTTCACTACCCACCGCGGATTCACCGTTCTCATAACACAGAGGTCACTAAAATCACAGGCTTTTTAAGGTGTCGGTACTACAGTGTAGGTGGGTCATCAAATCCCATGAGATGAAAGGTGTATTCCTATACCTCGTCGGTCGTAGTGACAATTCAATGGTGCTGGAGTTCTTCGGTCCTAGAAATGGGGTGACATTCCCCAGAAAATTGGGCCGAAGAAATACATTGGATGGAAGGTCTATTCTTATACTTTGTTGGTGGTAAAAGACACAGAATTCAATAATTCTTACCTTAGACGCAGGTGGCGCTAATGACATTACACGAAGCGTCTAGCGATTTCCTTAACAACGGATATAAAGCAGAGGAAAGCTGATTTACTATAAGTACAGCTCAGAATAGTACAATATTAAAATGTAAGTATGTACAACTTTTTTTGCCAATGTATTCAATGGTGCAGTGAGAAATGTTTGCGTGCGCGCCGTAACATGTAGCTTTAATACTGACGAATCTCTGTGCGCTCTCTGTCGCGTCCGGTCGTTAAAAATGACCCTTTTTAAGGGGGTCTCGAGTGCTGTTCAGTGAACACGGTACGGATCGAGCCTGTGTGCAACTGGGCAAAGCCTTTCTGCTGCGCATGATTCCCGTAACGTTCGTGCGCGCGGTTACGACAGTGTTGAGACCCCTCCTAAGGCTGAGTCATCGGAGACCCGACTTTAGAACGATAACGCACACCGTGAGGGACTGTTTATATTCGAGCCATCAAGTGACGATCGTCTTAGCAACGCATCTCCGACAAAGAAAGTACATAGTATCCAGCAACACTTTGAAGAAGAACGATCCGAGTAACGAATAGAACAAATTATTACGTACAAAAGCGCGTTGATTACATTTTTTCTGTAAGCCTCGTTACGTTAGGCCGCTAGCTCGCGATGTCTGAACTAGCAGCTAGTGATCTGTCTATATTCTATCAACTTCTGAACGATGAAGACATTTGCCATTATGAAGTCTCGTCGGATGGTGCGAGCACATCATGCAGTGACGCTGAATTAGAAATACAAGAATCGGAACCTGATGAATTTGATGCACTTGAATGCGAAGAAGATGCGGATGCAAAGAACTACACCGTGTCTGGACGTACGTGGAGGTACATCCCACCTTATAACGAGAGTATAACAGACTTTCAAAACTCATTACAGGATCACACGCTTTTTCTAACCAGAAAGAGTGAAAACGTGCAAACAATAGACGAATGTTTTCATCTCTTCATCAATCAAGAAATTATCGATAATATCGTTTTGTATACAAACAAAAAGGCGGACGAAAGTATGCCAATGAGCAAAAAATGGAGACCAGTGGATCGCATCGAGATCGATGCATTTTTAGGTGTTCTGTTGCTTGCTGGACGATTCAAGGAGTCCTGCGAAAGAAAACGCGACCTTTGGCGAAAAAACGAAGCATTCTCACGACCATTTTACGCTGCCACTATGTCCCGCGATCGATTCGTCGATATATTCAAGTATATCCGTTTCGATGATTCCACCACACGCGACACAAGAAAGGCGAACGATAAGCTGGCACCGTTACGAAACATTACTAACATATTCACAACGAATTGTAGGGAGTCGTACGACGCGTCGAACGTTGGATCAGTTGACGAACAATTAGTCGAATTTCGGGGACGTTGTCCGTTTAAAGTGTACATGCCGGACAAGCCCGGAAAATTCTCCTGAAAGTCAACGGGAACAACACGTCGTCAAAGAACTGACCGATTTTTGGAAAGACTCTAGTCGGACAATAACAACGAATAATTGTTTGACGGACATCAGTGTGGCAGAAGAGTTATTAGCGAATCATATTTATCTCGTGGGAACCGTACGGAAAAGTAGGCCAGATTTGCCTAAAATACTCGCGCGAACGAAAGATCGCCAGCAATTTTCGTCTCAGTTTCTATTCACTCACAATTTAACGTTACTCTCCTATGTTCCACAGCCATGCAAGTGTGTCGTTTTATTGTCCAGTTTACACCACGAGCTCAACATCTCGAAACCAGAACAGAATTACAAACCGGACATAATCAATTTTTACGATTCAACGAAAAACAGTGTGGACGTACTTGACAAAGTACTCAGGGAATACACTTGCAGGCGGCCCACACGCCGGTGGCCGTTATCGCTTTTTATGCACTACGTGGATATTGCCGCGTATAATGCGTTTGTCGTATGGGTTACGAAATACCCGACCTGGGAATGCAACAACACGTTGAAAACAAGAAGAAAAACTTTCCTGGAAGAATTGTCGAAACAGTTAGTTAGTAACAATATAGAGAGACGTGCTATTCAATTCGAGAACCGTGAGGTAACGTTTCATAAATACATTGTAAATGCCATTGAAGCGACCGGAAGAAAAATAGTGAAAACAATACCGATAACTGTACCGCGAAAGCGATCGAGATGTTACATATGCATTGGCAACGATAATAAATACAGCTCTGTCTGTGATAATTGTCAAGTACACATTTGCAATATACATTCTATTCACAAACGTACTATATTATGTAGTAGATGCAGTGACTTAGAATAAATATTGTCTATAATTCCAAATTATTATTCCCTGTCCTTCGTTTCTTATGCGATAGCGGTGTATAATGGTCAAAATATATCTGAGAAATTGGAGAACGTAATTTGATGTATACTCGAAATCGATGCATTTACATTTTTGTTAAATTTTAGCGTGGATCAGAATTTACCCGGCTATCGGATTTTGGTATACGTATTTTGAAAATTAAAATGTGATAATTGTACTTAACATTTATAAGGCCAGTGTCCCAGTTGAATATTTCCCTTATCGTCTGTAGTTCTTACTGTATTTTAATTTCGTACCAAAATTTGAAAAATCAACTGGTTCTGAAGCTTGTCAATGGGAAGCTATAGTTCAACTTTACGCTACTGATGGCGTTGCACTCGACAAGTATTACATAACCTTCGAGATAAAAACGTGGGGTCATCGGAGACCCACCAGCTATAGGCTACAACGCACCTACTGACACAATTGTTTCTGTTAGTTTATGTACTCAAACCAAAACTGAACTTGGACTGATAATTTTGAAATCGATACTTTCTCTAGTTATAAGATTTCGGACTGACCCTGAACATATTTACTTGGATAAGACTGTATATCTATTAATATAAGCTGTACTTTATCACAGAAAAGTTTCGTCTAAATCCGAAGCATAATTTTGATACGTTCTTGTAAGTTATAACACGGAGAGAAAATTTTACTCGTGTGTAAATACGGACATGACTGATGAGAATGTGCTTAAAACAAATTTACAATGTAAATATTAAAACGGTAGCGTCGAGGGCATTGACCTCAAATCTTAATCTTCTGTAAAAATCGTATTTCTATATGCACATGCACAATGTACAAAAACTAAGACAAAGATTAAAAGATTCTAAGACCTCAACCTCAAACGTTTAATTGCAAGTGTGTCAATTACAAAGATGATTGAAGAAATGAATGTTATTTAATGTGACACAAACGTAACCTAATCCTGAAGTTTCGACACTTGAAAAAGACTTACTTTTATTACTTTTGTGTCACCGTGTATAAAAGAATGTGACATGTAAAAGAGATTCTGATACAGTGTAATGGACAATGGGGCAAAGTTATAATATATACTTTAAAATGTAGATGTACACTTAGTCGCTTCATTTATTTGAATTAATCCAAAAGTATTGTCAAATAATGTCAAGAAAGTGAGTTGTATTTTTTTTGTAATAGTGCAGTTACAAGAACAAAAATAATCGTGTATAAAATCAGTTTGTTAATCTAGCCTTGTAACAGATATACTCATGAAATTATATTTGTAAGCGACGCAACTTTTTTTTGTACATTTCGTGGATGAACACATACCTCAGTGTAAATAGATATTTTTTTATTACAATCCTCTACCTGTATGCGTCTATGAAGAGAGACGCTTCGTGGACATATTTAGAGCTATAGGATCAAAAGAATTACGTTTGCCATTTTCTTGTCCCTGCTTTGTTAGAATAAGGAACTGGAGTACAGCTACGGATGCTCTGATAATGTTTGCGTTCAGCGGACTCAACTGTTGAGTGATTTCATTAGATTTTTACGCTGAACCTTTGCTCAATGTGTTGTGATTTAAAATTGCGGAACCCAGTGAACCTACTACATACACAACATAATGTATATACGAGACACAATACAGCCATAACGGCACTTTATATACAATACAGAATTTCATATTTTCCACATTTTTTTATTAATATCTATAATTTACAAATTTCTGTTCCTTCTTCGATCTTTTTTTATAATGTAATATCCAATAATATAAGCTTTATATTTTATTTACTGTATGCACTTTAAAACTATCACGGAATTAAAAAATTTATATTTACATCAAAACGTATGCGTGACATCCTAAAATGTTCTTTAAATAAATTATTAGTATATAACGGAAATATACTTTCAGCATAGTTTTCATTTTTTCATCTAATTCTACGCCTTGTTGTTGTTAAATTATTTATAGGTTGCCCTAAATCGTCCATTAATATTTTTATTACATCTACATCCAATCCATTGTCCAGAGTAATTAGCAAAGCTGCATTAATTTCTTTATACTTTATTATTATTTTATTAAAAAATAATATTCTTCACGCATGTTGTAACAACTATTTAAATTTAGCACGCAGATAACGTCACAAGCTGCTATAAAGTGTCTCTACAACAAATGTATCATACTACCCCAAATATCGTTCAGGAAAATAGGAGTGATCACTGATGAGTGGTGAGTTCGCAACGGTTGTCTCAACACTCTCAACGATGAGTCCGCTCAAGTCCGCTGAACACAGCTAATGATGCACATGCACATTCAGTTCACTTCATTTTCGTTTTGCCTGTGCACACACAGTATAAACGCATGCCGTTCCAGACAAGTTCGCTGCGTGACCTGAATGCGCAGAAAATCATCGTACTGTTAATCTGATGACGATATGAACCAAAGTGATAAATTTTAACACAGACACAGAGTATTAATAGAGTACTTTGTGCTACAAAGATACATACTACACATATGCAGTATCATTTTTTGTGAATATAATATTTAACGGTAATACAAAACAATTGTGCGAACTGAAAACAAATATTTTTTCTAATAATGTCAAACTGTTTGCTGAATTCTCTTAAATCGATATTATGCATTAATAATTATTAGTTATGTACATACATATGTATAGCGTTTTGGATTACATACTATTTAATTTATATATATTAGTATATCAGTATTACCACAATGTGGCCTACGATGTCACTTTTAAATGTAATTTTAAAAAATAGCACGGTAAATGTATGGTACCATCTACGGCAAAATGACGAAGCTAATAGTCAATTAATATTATGTACATGTCGCTAAATAGGGCCACCACATTCTTTGGGTTCCATTTCACTAAGAAACTACATATATATTAAATAAAAAACAGCAAGAAACACTTATTATTGAATAATATCGATGTAAGGGATTTCCATTAATAATTTTACATCAACAAAGCATACTTTTGTTTGCATTAAAGCATAATTTGCTTTTTTCTTTGCACGGCTGATATGGTGAATATTCTCCCAATTACTAATTTAGAAAATCACAATTATTAACAAATGCAACAATTAACAATTCTGCATTCATCCTATAGTTTCAGAGGACTCCAATAAGTGATTTAATATCACTGATTCTAATTCGGTTTCTCGTAAATATAATATGAATGTAAGAAGAAAACAATAAATCCCATTAAATCAGAACTGAAATAATCATATTTATAAGCAAACATGTGTTCATATAATCATGTAAAAATGTATATTTATATGCAATACATATATCATGTACTTCATTGATTGCGTATCTAATAACAAAAGAAAAATTTTCAAATACCTTCAGGTATAAAATTTTGCTAATATTAATAAATTAGCAACTTTTATATTTTAATTTACTTAATATGTAAATAAATACATACATATTGATACAACAATAAAATATTAAAGGATTTTATATAGTACTGTATGTAAATACGTAGTTTGTATGCGATACGATACATACATGGCATCATGTTTATTGATTGAAATCTGTCACAGTGTCAGTACTGTCACCAGTGGAAAATACGCACTCGCACATACTTTTTGCTACAAGATTTCTTTCACTACGGATAGTTAACAACAATTTTCTATAACAAAACTATTATATTCACCATGGGGAATCTCTGTATGTCTTGTTGCAAACAATCAGCTTCACATGAAAACTTGACACCGGATTTGGTAAGTCTATCATTTTGAGGTTAGCAATATCTACGAATATGAGTGATGTTTATTCGAATTGTACTGTCACACTTCCAATCATGATGTTATCTCTTTTTTTATTATTATAAGCGCCGTTAATGAATTGCACATATTTTCTAAATTATATTAATAATGAAATGTTTTCCAAGATGATAAAAACATTTTTTATGTAATTTTACAGTATTTATAAACGGTATAAATTGATTATGTTTTTTACGTATTTCTTAATTTAGGAAACCAGGAGAAGACAACAGATGGAAGCTGCTGATAGAAGAATTGCCGCCCAGCAATCTCGGGGTATTAAAAATATAGAAGCAGTTAAACGGCAACAAAGAATAGATGAAGAAGTGAAGAACCGTCAAGAACAAGCTGGTAACATGAACATACAACCCACATTAAAGGTCAGTTGGTAATAATTTGTAATAAGGTATAATTATACTGTTCAACACGTATTTAGGCCACTAATATTTGATAGGTGTTTCGTGTAAATTTTTATGCGCTGAATACGAATCCGGAAATTATTTTCCGCCCCTAGTTCTAGTTTTTGAAAAATTTGGTTTTGAAAAAAATGTAAATTTCCAACAATGAAGACGTTTTGTGCAGTAATAGTTACTTGATTTCTTTCAATGCTAAATTATTGTTTGAACTCTCTCGAATAAAATGGTATAAGTTATTATTCCATGAAATACATTTAAATCTGTTTAAACAACACTGAAAGTGGAGATGACACCCGAAACGCATCAGTTTTTGCGGATATTTTTCAATTTATTTTGAAAACTAAAACTGTAGTAGAGAATTTAATTACACCACACAATAGAGCAGACATTTTTCCTAAGGAAAGCATGTATTAATTATTAATTTTTAATTTCTTTGTTTCAGTGGCAAGTAAGTTAATGTAAGACACATGGAAAGCTTGGAATACTTATATTGCCTGGAAATTCATTTTATTCAACATATCACTAACTGTATATCTACAATTTATAACTGATCCTGTATTGTCATCTTTTGACACAGTCAAATATAATAACAAATGGCAAGTTTGCATTTTGTGAAATTTAAATGTTCCAAGAAAACATTTAAATTATATACACATGTACATTTTCAGATTTTCTATGGCACTTTTAAGTGTTTGCATTGATTATGTTTGTATTTTATGTGACACATCAATGAAAAATGTGTTGCAATATGATTATATATAACACAAATATTACAAAAAGTGTTACAAACAACTATTGTTACACATATACAAATACAATTACAATGATATATTTTTGTTACACTTGTGATTATTAGAAATTAAGAAATATTTTATTACTACAGATATCTACAATAATGCAGTGATTTTAAATTACTGCTTTAAGCTTTTACGCGATACCAGTATTGATTTAAGTGTAGAGAATGAGAATATTAAATTACATGCTTTAATATGTTCCTCATTCCAATTATTATTGTTGACTATGTTATTATTAAAAAAAATTTAGTAAATGTTTGTATGTCATTTTTGACAATGTAATGTATATTTAAAGTTGTTCTTTTATAAATTTGGCATAAAAGACAGAGTTGATAATGTACTTAATTACCATTTATTTTCTATAATATGTCATGTTTATTTAAAATAATATGAAGTATACACTGATTACAGTAATGTAAATCATTATATTGTACACTGTAAAATGTAAGTATGTGTATAAACGAAAATGTTTAAAATAAAATTGGAAAAGTATGCTCTTGTTGTAATTATACAATCGAAAATGTATCTCGTGTGTCGGATAATAATGAAGATACATCTTAACTTATATAAAGTATTTATTTACATATTAGTAAATAAAACTTATTTAAAAAATAATTTTTTCTATTCAGCAGCAATCAATAAGTTGTGTATATACTTACATATATAACTCCAATGTGGAGGTTAGGGTGGTATAAGGATAGTATTTTTTTTTCTTCAACTCCACTAATAAATCATTTTACGATGAAGAATTAAACCATTTTCTTTATCTTACAAAACATGAATATTACAATTTCTCTGTGTGAAATAACATTAAGTAGTTGTTCATATGTATATAAATATATGTATGTATATATTTACATGTAAATAAACATATGATATATGACATGAGTACATAAAAGTTTGAATCGTTACAGTATATTTTCGAGGAGAAAGAATCTGTAATTTGTACAACATCGTATTTGGCAAAAGAGTGTGCAACAAATGTATGACGGATTGATTAAAAATATACAGTTTTAAGCTATATTATTTATACTTTACTTATATTTTTCCGATTCTGTGTACTGACCAAGATCGGAATAGTTTCTTCGTGGATTTACTTTTTAGTTCCCTCCCATGAGCAATTTGTACTTCTAACGATGCTCCATTATTTAATGCCAACCATGTCCGAATTTCATCAGTTGCTGCTGAGACTCCTAAAAATGACATGACATTTCAACATTTTTAAAACTTAGATATAAGAAACAAATGACGAAGGAAATATGTAGATTTTGCTGCATAGTTGTTCATTTTTATACCTAATAATTCATGAAGGCTGATTCGTCGACTAGCTAGCAACTCTTTACTAGCACTTCGAATCTCAAATATCAATAAAGATTGTCTTGGAACATTGTCGCCTTCTATGTGGAAGTCTATACTGAATTGAGGATTGGGCATAGCGGGTAAAAGTCGAGATTTTGCCAAAGTTTTACCATTATTTGCCGATGATGCAATCTTATTAGGACTGGTACAACTATTATTAAACATCAGATATTATCGTTAAAGCTGTAATGTATGGATTCATGTGATTGTTCTAACTCATACTTACGTTTGAAGTTTAATTCTACAATATAATTGAGCGATATGTGCAACATGAAGACCTTGTGCCTGCAGAACTTTACCTTCTATTCCTGAATATTTTTCTCTGGTACCATTGACAATTTTTAATTCTAATAAAGTGAGAATAGTATTTAATAAAATATACATAGAATAATTTCAATAATGAAATTGTTCTACGTGTACCTATCATGTTGAATTGAAACATCAAATAAGTATTTAATAATATTTATTAATCGATTTACGAACCATTTGGTCTCAGCCTTAAACGTGGACTAGACTGTCTTATTCTGCCGAGCATATCGGGTTGTGATACAGCATGAGCTAAGCCAGATTCTTGTAATAGCTCTGTAGCATCAGCTTCTCCACCCCCTCTGGGTTCTAGACTTAATGTTATACCCTTCGCATCATTCTTCTCTTCTATATTTACTTCTGACCGAAATCTACGAAGTTTTAGTCCTCTCTTCACCTAAAGTTATTAATATTCTTGTCAATACTGAGTCACTGTGGTAGAACTTGTAACAATTTATTATATTATGTTGGTGCATATGAGGTGTCGTTTTCTGGATGACTTTCTCTTTTTTTCAAAGATAATTCATTACATAAAGAATATTATATTAGCATTAAGAAACGTTTGATGATATTTCTTTAAAGGTATAACTACAAATACATTGATGATGATTATTGTCCTGTTTCATTAAATGAAAATAATAATAAAAATAAAAGAATTATTCGAAATATATAAAGCGATATGGAAACTATTGTAATTGAGTACACACCACATTTGTATCAATATAACATACCTTTGAAACTTGCTGAAAAAACGACATTCCACATGTACCTACCTAATATATTATAAAATATAATAAAGTTATTTCAGTAGCTTGATATATCCTACAATCTATAATTATATATTAAACAGTGGAAATGCATTGAAAATATAGTAAGAACACAAGTAACAAAGTTATAATGTTATTTTCAAGATTGAAATTACCTTTTGCTTCATGACACGGAAGCTGTTGTATTGCGGTAACTTCTTGCCAAAGCCTTGTTCCGGGCTTGGTGTCAGACTGTTATGAGATGATCGTCTTTCTCTCAATTTCGCCGCATCGGTGGTATCGATCACGTCCGTTACCGTTTCCGTGATAACGCTAGGTATCCATGAATTCTGGGTGCCGTTCATCTCGCTGGAATCTTTGCTTCCAATACTAGCTTTGTCTAATACCAAGCAATTCGTTATGGATACAGATAATTACAAAGCATGGAAAATCGAGACGTTTCTCAAGAATTAAATCGATTATCTACAAAACAGTTTACCAGATTGACTAGAAACTGTTGGTTTCAACAGTGTCACTGTGCGCGGCGGTGGCGGGGGCGGCACGACATCCAAATGTAGTCTCATCTTCGACTTTTCCATCGACGGTCTCCTAATAATGTTCGACACCGTTTCAGAGCTCTCGATATTCAGCTGCATTGAACTCTCGCTAATATTGCTGGCTGCGTACGTGCTTTGAGTCTGAAAAATATAAAACATACAATATGGGCTCAGAACACAAAACAACGAACAACAGAAGGCTGAGGTATCTCTCTATACTATTAAATAAGAAAGTCCTTTGGAGTTTGGTACCTCACACTCTTCGGACAGGACCTTAATCTTCAGTTCTACAGATCCGGTTTTGGTTCCCCTTAACGTAAACCAATTGGACTGATCGTTGTTCGACAATTTCCGGATGTCATCGAGAGTCAATGATACTTTTCCAAGATAATCTTTCATACCAAAAGTATCATGATCCCATAAAACCTATGTCAGAGACAATATATTTTGGAAATGTTCCACCAGTGTTCGTACATACACTCTAGTTGCTAAATATCGGGACGCTCATCGAATATGAAGTGAATGTATATTTGGCATTACGACATTGTTAACCTTTTCGGTACAAGTGGTTTAAAGAATGCTTATTGTGGCCGAAGAACGAGTATACAAGTGGCCTTCGTAATATTATTCATATGACTTCTCTTCGGCCGTCAGGAACAACGTCGCGCTTTGGTGTCGCCGTACCGAAAAGGTTAAAGGTCTCAAATTTTGTTTACAAGATATTAAAGCTCGATGGACAACACCTAATGTTAACACAAAGTAAAAAAAGGGGCCAAAAATATGAAATATCCCATCACTTTCATACAGAACACGGTTGTCCTAATACTTATGAATGGCACAGCGTATGTTGGAATTAACAAGATCTTACGACATCCAAGGTCTCGCCTGTCCTAGGCAAGCCCATGATGGAACTTTCATCCCAGCAAGGATTCAACGTCTTCTTCTTTATGCTGCTCTTGTATTTCGTCTCGTTGTTCAGCTTTAATTCGCAAAAAGGATCGCTAAACCCGTTCAAATCTTTCGCCATGAGATCCTTGGCTCGTATCAGCGTCACCTCCATCAGTCCGCTTCCGGTGGACAGCAGACTGGATACGTCCGACGAGGCAGGATCTATGTCCTTGTGGGTTAGTAGCAGCTTCTAAAAATAATTACAGGTATATACAGGGTGTCTCGGGCCGAGACTCTCGGCTAACTTGATCACCTCGAATAATGACTTAGCAGTACACTTTATGAAAATTTTGAGGCGTGGAACTTAAGTGGCATCAAGGGGCACATCATATAAGGTACATGTTTCTTTTTGTAGGTGGAGGCATTTCAAAGATTTCAAAGTCATTCTGATTTTTTCTAATAGAATGACCTATTTTTTGTACCACAGATCGATAGAGTATCAAATTCTGAGTAAAAATGTATTGATCTTCATACGTCTTAAACCTAATACTTAACGAGATATTTGTAAAATAATGTTTAATACATACTTACTACCTGGAAGCTATAGACTATAGATGCTTGAATTGACCCCCCCTCAACTTCAATAACACAGCGATTTCAATTCAGTGATTATTTTGTAAATATCCCGTTAACTATTAGGTTTTGGACGTATGAAGATTAACACATGTTTACTCAGAATTTGATACGCTATCGATTTGTGGTACAAAAAATAGGTGATTTCGTTAAAAAAAATCAAGGTGACAAAACAAACATGTACCTTATAAGATGTGCTCCTCGATGCCATTTAAGTTCCACGCTTCAAAAGTTTCATAAAGTGCACCGTTAAGTCAAGTCATTATTCGAGGTGATCAAATTAGCTGAGACACTCTGCACGAGGACACCGGCGTGGACAAAAATAAAACGCTATCACGGGAGTGTGGGGGTAGTAAATAAATAATTGCCGATATCGACTGTACACTGACTGCCTGTTGCATCCAAGGCAGGCTGTTCCTCTTCGTTTTCGGTTCGTCGTCCGACATGGGAAGGGCCAAGCTACTTCTACGACTGGTGACCACTTGCTGCACGCTTTTCACCGGATGGAACATTACGGACACCGTCATTGTTGACATATTGTTCGAGCCGCTGAGAGGCAGGTCTTTTCTAATTATCCATGTGCTGTCCTGCAATAACGTTGCTGTTACATACGAGAATGTTGCGAATGTCAGGTGTACCAATGAGTAATTCACTATTGTTCTTTAAATACAAGGCGATATGTCTTAAGCTAAAAATGTGTTTCTGACCTTTCACTGGCTAAAACAGCGTCGAATCTTGGAAAATCATTCGTAATATAAATGTAACAGACCTTGGACTTTTACAGAAATGAGTAAATACTTGATTTCGCCAAGAAATGGTAGATTACTTATCGGTACACCTAATATACAAGGTGGGTCGGAAATCGTAGTACAACCGGGCAGGCGGTGATTCTACGTTAAAAAAGAAGAAAATATTTTGGTATAACATTTTCGCATCCGGGGCTCCGTTTTCGAGAAACTCGACTTTAAAATTTGTTCAACTTGTAAACGATTTAGTACAATTTTCTTGTCGTGTATTAGTAGTAAAAAAGAATAAAAAATGACTAATCAGTAGAAACACTGCATTGTTTTATCCACACAATCATCAATGTTTGTAAACACTGTCCCAGACAGAGACAACCGCAGTAGTGGAATACGCGACAAGCAAATTGTACTAAATCGTTTACAAGTTGAACAAACTTTAAAGTCGATTTTATCGAAAACGTAGCCCCGGATGAGAAAATGTTATATGAAAATATTTTCTTCTTTTTTAACGTAGAATCACCTCCTGCCCGGTTGTATTACGATTTCCGGCCCCCTTGTATAAGGTGTACACCAATAGTTTACTATCACTGGTAACGTAATCTAAATTCACAATATCCTTCTGGTCTATTCTTTTAAAATGGCGGCGAGTGTGGCAACACGGAATACAGATATGATCCCTGAAACGGGTATAGGCTTCTAATGTTTTAGGAAATAAGTAGATTACTTTTTTTTGGTACACTTTTTGGTATAGAGGCTTTCTCGGGCCAGCGCCATACTATTCGCGTGCACAATTAAAATTCTGTTATAATAACACTTCCAAACAAAGGTGAAATGGTATCAGAGGCCACACTTTCTGATGCGAGTAACTTTTTTCTATGTGGACGCGTAGAGGTCATATGAAGGACAACTCTTTTTTTAAAAAGGAATCGTATATTTTTTAATACACTACTGGATGCTACTCGTTATTCCCTATATAAAGTACTAAGTCACTTATAGCGAATTAGAGCATTAAAAATTATACACATAGAAAAACGTTACTGGCGTCAAAAAAAATGTGCCACCTACTATTAAACTTTCGTCTGTGTAGTCCCAGTGTTAGAGACGTAAAAAAAATCTGTTAACGTTACGAAAAATAATACGAGCAAAAAGATCTACATTTTTATGTAATACTCTATTAATCATTGTGTGGGCAACCAAAATATTTACGGTTATTGAGCAATCGGAATACCTCTGTTCTGACAGATTAGATAAACATGGATAATTTTACTTTCATACTTTTCCGAAACTGTTAGTTTTCCCTTGCAATAATATACAAAGTGCTGTTTTAGACAA
The DNA here is from genome assembly GCF_001272555.1 of Dufourea novaeangliae. Classification (NCBI taxonomy): domain Eukaryota; kingdom Metazoa; phylum Arthropoda; class Insecta; order Hymenoptera; family Halictidae; genus Dufourea; species Dufourea novaeangliae. The sequence goes on along the minus strand of NW_015373950.1, from coordinate 894,066 downwards.
GAACATAAAAAATTGTGAAAGGAAATTTAGAAATGGGTACCTGGGTACCCGGTTGTCTACACAAGGGTTAACGGTTTCGAACAATTCGTACGCTAAATAGTTGGAAGAGGCGAGATGCGATCTGACCTGCGACAAAGACAGTATAGCGAGTCCAAGCATATCGCTGTCACTCGATTTCGCTATGTTCCAGGAGTACACGACGAAGCTCAACGACACTTGAGTATAATCCTGAACCAGAAACTGAGCCCTGGATTCCCAGCACGGCGATGTGGTACTTCGAACATAATGCGTGGTCTTCACCTGAGGATTTTAACAAAGAAGCAATTCCACTCCCGCTGGCTTCTCTTTCGTTTACGAGCAATAAACATAAAGTCTCGTGTAAAAGATTTCTACTGTCGTTCGACGGATATAAAAAAAATTCTGTACCTTCTTTCGATTGTTAAATAACATGCAGTAAGGGTTACACTGAGAATTGTCGCTGTTCAGATTGTCCGCCGAATGAATGTACACCACGAGCACTCCTGAAAATATTATTATCGTCGTTTAATCATGAAAATTACCTTACGAAATTATAAGAATCGAAATTACTGGTCACGTTGACGTATATTGCGATAGTGTGAAACAGTTGCTGGGCGTTGTGCTTGTAACAAGAAAACGAACAAAAACGAAAGAAACGTTTCATAAATTCATGCTCGAAAGCCACATCCATTACATATTATCATCGATACGACACTCATCGTGTGTGTGTGTGCGCGTGTATGTTTTTTTACCTGATTTTTGTGCTCGATTCAAATGTTTTCGCGACACTGAAAATACCAGAGACACTGATCACACCGTATAAAGAACAGTTCATTATTTAATAAATATTATGTCGTAGAAGGTATACTTATGTATGCCACTGTATGTTGGCTTTTGGGAAGTTAGGTACGTGTCGAGAATCGGTATATATTTAGATGATAAAATCGAATCGGAAATGTTACCTGAGAGATGTGAATTGTCTTCGGTTATTTCTGGTTGCGGTAGATCTGGATCCAATTTCGGGAGTGCTGTGTATTCTAATCGAGCGTTGATGTTTGGAATGTTTGCACTGTTGCGGGACGGTTTCTTCTGCTGCAATACTGTTTCGACTCTGCTCGAACAATGACAATTAAATTACGATAATTATATTATATTTTAAATAGAGTTGGGCACAATTTTATTTTTTTATTTTTATAATGATACATATGTAGTTGAATGCAGCAGTATCTAAGATCGTTATACTGACTTTTAGATAGTTAATGAGATTAAGTAATTGTTTCCCAAGTATCTACAGAATTCAAGAAGTAATTAGGGTAAACCAACCAGTAATTCACTGCATACCAGTGAATGACCATTAGGAAGGAAATGTAAATTATAAATTTAAAAATTATTAAATGTTCATAAATGGAGTGTAGTTACACTTTTAATATCCCATATTTTTAGTTTAGCGAATAATTCTTATTAAAAATATTTTCGAAATATAGCAGTCATTTACTGGGCTTTTACACGTTTTGTACTTCATAAATAATTTTTTAGAAGTTACGATAAGAATAAGTAATTATTTTTATAAAAATTTCAAGAAAAATACAATAGCTGTTTTAATGTTATAAATAAATACATTCAAGTATTAATCTCAAACGTCCATAAATTTAACAATTCGGTCATTCACTGGTTGGTTTACCCTATATATTACTATAATATAGTATAATACCATTTTATTATAAAAATTGGAATTTCCACGTTTAATCATGTAAAAATGGCAAAAAATATTTTCTTTATCTTCTATTCGTTATTTGAAACTTTTTATCTCGATAATAAATTTGCCCATCTCTGATTTTAATGTCTGCGAATGTAGATAGTATCAATCTCGTTTTTCATTTAAACAATAAGAATACTTTTTTCCGAACCTCGATCAATTGGATCGATTGTAATTTCTTTGTTTTTATTTAAATTATTCTTACAGTTCGATTGACTTTAATAAAAAGGAAGATTTCACATTGTATTAGATGAAATCAATAAGTAATCCACAATATTGTGTCAAATTTAATACTTATTTCTGAGGAAATCAGAAGCCTGTACCGTGTTATAGTGATAATTTGTCCTCGATCTCCAATGTTCGTAACCATTTCGAAAGAAGAGAAGCGTTAAACAAATATTTTAAATTTAAACAACGTTAAATATATTAAAAAAGAAATAGTAAATTACTTATTACATTTAATTTAAACTTCTTATATACTTATTTTCTGCTTTGGTATTACGTAAGATTTTGACGAAACATCATCACGAAGTACAAAAACATTATTTCATTGTGTATCGATTTAATAAGCAAATTTCCCTGCGTTGAAAAAGTGTTACGGAAACTTACATCTGCGAGCCGTCCCAGTTATAAACACCTAGCGCCAATTCGAAATGCGCCAAAGTGATCGTGCTGACAAGTCGTTTAGCTTTTAATTTGATGGATACTTTCTCGTTATCCAAGGCACCAACTAGGAACGAGACGTCCTCGTTCCAAGTGGAATTTAAGGGAGTCGTCACACTCCTTTGATCGCCTAGCGTTACCACCAGCCATCTCGCCTCGTCACCGATCGGAGCTACATAAGTACAATGGAATAACAGAAAATCGTTGCAAATTGAATATTAAGAAGAAAACTTTTTTCGTAGCAACTTTCAATACAATATATAATTATTTACTAATATTAAGATTCTTAGACGGAAAATTAAGTCTCTAATAATGAACATCGAAAAAAATTCCTCGAAAATGTGCTTCGAGTTTACTTGATAACAGAAAATCCCAAGAATCTTTTTCCAATTACCTGATTGTATCAATAATTTCAAAACTACATGAATTTAACGAATTTACATAATTCTAATCCAGACTGAACTCGTTTTAAGCTCCTCTATCATTCTACGGAAACAAAAATATACTGATTCATTTTAAAAAATGCAGGTGACCTTGAAATATCCAAAGTTCAACTTCCACTTGAAAAAAAAAACTATTAGCGCCATCGGATGGCTCTCTTCGTGCAGTGAAATTTTGGTTAAACAAATATTTCTGTGAACCTTATAGTTTCGAAGATATCTGTGGTGGTAATAGTTATTGTTCCACCCTGTATACATATATACAGTGTGTTGGTGTGTAACGTTTATTTTGTTTCTTTGTTTTCGAGTCAGTATGTCGAAAGAACACACACACGTCGATTACCTGAACAGCCATTTTGGGAGAGGACAACGGTGAGCACACCCCGGGGTATGGAATTCGCCATAAAATCCAATCTCGGCCCGGGCCGTTCTTGCGCTCTCAGATCCATCTCCAAGTGGCCCGGATCGACGATCCAGCTGGCCAGCGCGTCCGTGACCACTGCGTGGATCCAGGTCTTAATTAAAGGCATTTCCATCATTTGCACGGCCCGGAGGATTCTCACGCTGAACCAGACGTCCGGTTTCTCCAAGAAGCTCACGCTTAAAGAGGTTGCATGGGGAAACGGCGCCATGGAGTTAAGGGTCAGGGTGGCCAGTATCGTTCCCGAGAGTGATAGTTTCTCCACGGCCAAATCCACGTCCATGCCGACCCTTTAATAGAAAGTTTCATTATTTTTTTTTTTTTAACTTAAGTGTTACATGTTATCGAACGCCATCCGAGATTCCATAATAGCGTGATACTAAAGTATAGTAATTAATAGACTACGGATTTTATGCATTTATAGCTTATAGGGGTCTGTAGAATACAATAAAAGACAACACTTTTCATTAGATCCAATGAGTTCTCTGTTTTATTTTGAACTCTTTCTTTTATCTTGAACTTTTTCTTTTGTCTTATGTTATACCGATTTGTGTTTCAATATCACATACAGGGTGTAACAAAAGTGTTGAAAGTCCCTGAAATGAGTCACTCGTGAGGTGATTTGGAACAAGTTTTTCCTTAAAAAAATACCGATCAATCAGAGCTCGACCGACAGATTTGTGCTCCGATTGGTCGGGGTTTTTCGTTAATATCTCGTTAACAGAGCCTCGGATAAGATTTTTGCTAAGGAAAAACTTGTTCCAAATCACCTCACGAGTGACCCATTTCAGGGACCTACAATATTTTTGTTATACCTTGTATACCATTTTATTCGGGAGAGTTTGTAGAATAATTTGACGCACCAATCAACCGAATAACTGTTACTGTTTGAACACAGGAAATGCTCAAAGTTAAAAGTTTACATTATTCTTCGAAATCGAATTTCTCGAAAACTGAGGATGCTGGCGAAAAACGTTTGTAGATTCATAATCAGGACATAAAAATCTATAAGGAACGGTATTGTATGTTAGAAGTCCGTAAAAAACGTTAAAATTTGTTGAACGATGTTTTAATATATTTGACGGTGATATTGAAGATAATTTTTTGTTTGGTTAAAAGTTGATTTGTATGCATTTATCATTGTCAATTTGCAGTCAAATAACCCGTCGTTTGTTGCTTCATTTATTATCTGTAATTACATTCTTCCCGAAAGAAAATCGAGAGACAGAACCCCGTCAACGAGAACCGTAAAACTTCGTTTCGTTAGATGCCACACAATTATTACGGTACACTTTATAACGCGTAATTAATTATTCATGAATGCATTAATAATTCATAGACGGTCCACGCGAGACCCATCACCAGGATCCCATTAAACTAGCGTGAGCGTGGACCGTATTATATATTTCGAAATATTTGCCAACGAATTTAAAGAAACGCCGATGCATCGAAAATAGCTCGATTATCATACTGTTGTTGTGTGTTTTCGTTCACCTCTGATCCGTTAAAATACATATTTTAATAGAAAAACACAGAAAACGGAAACCGATAGGAATTCGAAAAATCTTATGAAACATTTTTCGGCATCTTTTTTCGTAGAGATGATTGGAAAGAAATATTTTGTATTTAACAGTAAACAAACAGTGTTAATGGTTAATATTATTATCGTTGATATTCTCCGTTCTTCAACGGCATTCTATATTATCTTCTTCAAGTATAGAAAGTAACACAAGATATGAGCTGTTTTTTGTTTGGTTAAAGTGGTACGAGGTCCACTTTCCTTTATGTGGCCATATTTAATGTTTTGCATTTTACCTCATTTAAAAATATTATTAAACCGCGATAACAAGTTTGTTTTATGTTTTTCAGCTTTCAGACATTTCCAATTTTATCATACGACCATTTTTATTAATATGTATTCTCTAAATAAAACAGTGTTTTTTTTGTTAACCGCGAATGGACTTATAAAAAAACTATTTATGTAATTCCATTTAACACTAACCGCACCGAGACTTTTATATACCTATTTGTACTGTATTTAAAACAGGTCATTTGACCGGCGGTCGGTACGGTTAGTGTTAACAGCCAAATTGACATTTGACTAATTTATGAGAATATTGCACCGTATTGACATTGCTATTATGAATATAAATCTGAATATAATATAAATCCATCTATGAGCTTTACATCATTTTTTGTTTGGTTCAAAATTGGACTTACACCACTTTCAATGATACTGTATTTAAATTATATTTTAGTTATACCTAATATAAATGTAGAAAAGTACCAACCCTTTCCCGAACAGTCTCGTTGTGATCAGCATACGAAACTGCTCGCAATCGAGCCGTACGTCGGCCTCAATGGACACTTTTGTTTGCCCGATTGGACCGTCGAGGTTGTCATCGTCGTTGGTGTAGTCTAAAGTTCTTACGCGTGTCACACAGGGGGTCTGTTCGCCAAAGGTGAGTTCCCTCAGCTCCAATGGTCCTAGAATGATTACATATTGCAATATACACCGCGTAGCGTAACTAGAAAACCATCCTAAAATTTTTAATTCTTCTACAGGATAAGTGATCCAATTACGGATGGTGTCCGTATTATGGAGAGTGATCTATCTCTCTATGAACTAAAAACACTGTATTTATACAACATCTGAGATAATTTTTTTTTTTATGAAGTTCAGTTCCACTTTTATTCGGAGGAACGAAAACATTTTACATTTGAACTCTTTTATTCATTAAGTTTCGTATTTCAATGTTGAATCTGTCAATTTGGTCATGACTCTTCAAACAGTCTAAGCGAAAGTGCTATTTTCTATATATATACATAATATATAGAAAATATAACTTTTTTTTCGTTTATTCGATATTTCACTAAATTTTCAATTATTCCATAAAAAATTTCTTTTTGGAGATTCCAGAAAAATGAAACTTATTAGAGAGCTCGAAAAAAGAACAATTATCAATACTTTCTTATTATTTCTTAAGAAAAACAAGACCATCGGGCCACTAATCGGTCCGTAATTGGGGTCAAAATAAAAACCAACAAAGTATGTCACGACGGAAATCGTGTTGAGAAATAATGATTCTCCAGAAAAGGATAGATTGTATTCCCCAGAAGAAAAGTGGTTCGTTTTTATTTTGACCACAATACGTAAGAATTGAAAATTGTAGGGTGGTTTTATAGTTAAGCCGCGCAGTGTATTGATGGCAGCTGTGTTAATGATAACTTCTAAGAAAACGTTTAATATGATGTTTTTCTTGGATCCTTTTTTATACCTAGGTAATGTCTATTTTCTATTAGATTTTTGGTTTTCAAATTAAGTTTTTATGCAATATCTATACAGAACGCTATTTCGTGTAACATTGTTTGCTGGTTTTTCGATTCAAGCTTCTTTTTTTATCAAATTTCTCTTACCGAGTATTCCAGGTTTAGCTTCATTTAATAACGGTTCCAGCCTTTCCTTCGCTAAGGAGAATATACTCGCGGCGCTGAATCTCCACCTGTGTTGCAGTTATAAAATTATATTATGGATTTGATATGTGCAGAACAAAAGGTATATAAAATAAAAATGTAAAATGTAAATACCTATGATCACATTTGTAAGAAAATCTGTATAATATAAATAATATAATTTTGTTTATATGTAGTGTATACTTATAAACATACAAAATCGATGTACATAACACCAAATAAGGGATGCGTTCAGTTTTTTTTAGATTTTTGACTTACAATTAGACCACTTTCATAACCAATGATTCAATTATACATTTTTTTAATACTGTAAAGAAAAATTATTTATAGAAAATAAATGATAATGTGAGAAAAATTGAATGAAAAAAAATCAATAATAAATTCAGAATTTTTGGTACAAAGAATTCATTACTTTTATTTAAATTAAAATGTAAGTATACCAGGGTTTGTTTCTTTAAACAAAAACGACTCAAATAAATTTAATAAAAATGATAATGCAATGTATTTGTTAACTGAGATTTCGAATTGTTCATAATGTATTTAATAAAGGTTCCATTCACACTTTCATGTTCGGTTATAAAATATAAAATTTCATTATACTTGAGTGCTTTGATTGGATCGATCAGAATATTTCGGTTTACAGAGTAGATTAACCTAATATTTAATGGCAGTACGAGCGTGAATATTATAAGGGTAGCCGTCTAATTTCAGACTAATGGATGACTCGCAAGCTTTCGAGGCATTAGTTTTTCGACCAACGCGATTTTATCAATAGATTGAAAGACTGACGAGGGAACGGTTAGCTATTGTTCATCGTTTTAACAGATCCGATAAACGGAGAAACGTTTTCCGCAATGATTTCAATTAGTTTCAATTGCAAACCTACATACCTTAAGAGAAATTTAACCAGTTTTCATCAAAACAAATTCCGTAAAGTAAGGCAAATTCGTGATTATTTATTATAAACTCGGCTGAAGCTTTTCTCTGACAGAATACAAATGATATAGGCGACGATTTGTCATGACTAGACTACGGATGTTTATGCAAATATAAATATTTTTTGTCCATTTTAAAAACGGTTCATAAAACTTCTAGGGTAGATATACTCGTCAAATGATGAAAAGACGTCCTAATAAACATAGATCGAAAAATTACTATTTTCCGAGTTATAAACAGTTTTTTGGTTCGGCTAAAGCAACTGATTTCTTCATTTCGGAAGCTATCGGTGCCGTATGGAAATTCAATGTACAATTGCAAGACAATTACAATTACAGGTACATTGTAATTTTACAACTACATTGTAATTGTAATTTAGATTTTGTCATTAGATTACATTTTGTCCAACTCTGAAAAAAATTAATAAAAATTGTTTATAATTTGGAAAATATTAATCTTTCGACCCATGTTTGTTAAGGCTTGTTTCATCATTTGGCGAGTACTATCTACACCCTAGAAGTTATGAATCCTTTTTTTGTCCCAGCCTGTATACACGCACAATATATCCTATACCGCTAGTTTTTGATCATTTTGAACGGCTTCTCGCTTTAATATTGATTGTTAACATAATAAATCCCTAAACCATAAACTTGTATGTTACTAAAAGAGAAATTAATGTTTAACCTATAAAGAAAAATTGAGAAAGGTTAAAAATAAGTACAATTTAATTATATGTAAGCTTTGAAATATTAAGATAACTGAGAACTAGTTTTTGATCGTTTAAAATATATAAAAAGTAATTTTTAATCAGATATTTTCGTGTTCAAAAATCATGAAATATACTTTTGTCAAACATTATTTATTTAAAATATTTAAGAGGGCACTTATTTAATATTAGATATAAAAATATTAAGCATTTAATAAATATGAAATAAATGTTATAACATATAAAAGTATTAAAATGTATAAAATATTAAAGAATAAAACATTTACATTTTTTCCTTAGACTATAATTTTGAAGCTAAATTTTTCTTTACTTTATTAGCTTCATCCTTTTCACAGATAATTTATTATGATTTATGTCCTCTAAAGATTGTTTTAAATTTTCTTCATTACACTTTTTAATCGACATTTTAGATTAAGTCTCATCTTAACAAATAGTTCAAAGAAAAGAATCAAATAAACTGATTTTTAGTATAATTATATATATAATTATTTAATAATTGTATCATAACGTACCTACTTATTTGTTACTTAGGTGATTAAAAATTAGTTATAAAAGAAAAAATAGGAACTAAATACTTTATCAGTGATTTTTAAACAAAATAATATATATAATACTAAAATTCTTGGTTTAAATAGAGAGTAAAATATTTAATACATAATGTATGAAAACCAATCTTTGATAGTTGCAAACAACGTGGAAGGAACCAACTTCGTCGTCTATGGTGCTCTCTTACTGCGATAGTAAGAGATGGCGCGTCCAAGAAGGGTTTTCTGCAAGTGCACTACCCTAACATTTATTTTCATGAAAGCTCACAACACTAACTGCTGTTAGATACAATACATATATTTTTGAATTGTCAATCTTTATTTCCGAAATTTTTATATAACTTATAACAGATAATTTATAAAGTTATAATTAATAAAAAGACTTAATGTATTGTATAAAACTTTTTGTAAACCCTCTTTCAAACGCCGAAAGGCATATGAAATAAGCGAATTACTATTACTAATTTTGGTCGACAATAAACTTAAACAAAGCCATTTGTTTCATCAACTGATTAAAAATTACTGCCCGATCAAGAACGAGTTCCTTAACGGTGTGCTGTGGCAATCCGAGTCACTGCGGCACCGAAACACGCGTACCGAATAGCTGTCCAGTTTAATACGCCTTTCGCCGCGACACGGTGCGAGGTAATGAATTAGCGTCATTATCGTTAAACCGCGGTTAGCCAGTGCAAACTGCTGGCGGGTTAGAACGTTGGCGTCATAAGATCATTGCGGAAGTTTTCGTTCCGTTACTGTATCATGTTCGCGGCGAGGATAACGACTGGAACTGAATGAAGGGAAAATTTTCATTCACCCCGGACCTACATGCAGTAAATCCTCGATGATTGTTCCAAGGCTCTTCGGCACTGACAAGGAAAGGTCCCCAAGTGAAACGCTGACTTTTTAAAAAGGTTTAACACATTGATCGCGCTTGGCATTCTGAAGCTAATGATATTTGTTTTAACCGCATGCGGCGATTAGTTTACGAGATATTTCATGTTCAGTGCTGAAGAGTCTCGAACACTCATCGAGGATTTATTGTATCGTCGCCTGAGTTCTTAACTGTTCTAACTGTATTTTTTTTTCCAAAAAAATGTAGTCAATCAATCTGGGTGCGTGCCTCATTGGTCTAAAACATACAAATTCACTATAATAAATATAAAGAAAATCAATCTAGAGAGCAACAAATATTCATTTAAGGCCCCTTTCCTCTTTAGTGGCCCGAAAAATGGTGATATTTAGGCATTTTTTTAGAGAACGTAAAGAAGACATGATAAAAGGACATCTTGACCTTTATTTCTTATACAAGGTGGGGCAATAACTATGTCCACTTTGAATATTGCCGTTATTTGTAATAATATGAAAAAATGTTATATACAAAACCCACACGGTATAGAGGGGGGCATATTGTGACACAAACATTTTCTACGTGGGTGAAAGCATAGAGGAGATTTCAAGGTCACCTCTATTTTTTTTAATGGATGCTATGTTTTTTTTATCGCGATGTGATAGCCGGTGTTGGGATGACTTCAGCGAGCTATTATTTAAGCTCATGCAAGGTCAAATGTGGCAGTAAAATAAACTTTCTTACATTACAGGAGATGCTCGAAGTGGTGGCCGTTTGCGTCAATGCAAAGTTGCAATATTCGTATCGCTGCATCACGTGTATGTCTTATCATTTCTGAACTTATTCTAGCACATGCTGTATTATTTTAATATATTTTGTTTCAATAAAAACAGGCTACGCGCTGCGATTGGTAACCAACGTTACCGCGGGAACTCGGCTGGCAGCCTCGCCCAGCTCGTGTTCTGATTATTCGGGGTTTTTCGTTAATATCTCGTTAACATTTTTGCTAAGGAAAAACTTGTTTCAAATCACCTCACGAGTCTCCTATTTCCAGATCTTCCAGCATTTTTTTACACCCTGTATATATAATTTTGTTACCATCAACCGAATAAATTCTAAATTATGGTTGTTTGGCATCTTTCCCCATTTGGCATCTTCCCTCAAATTACTTTACCGAATATTCTCATCGGAATTAGTTAATATCGTTCAGTTTTCGCATAGTTGGTTTATTTGTGAAAAGCACTGTATCGTGTATTAGAATCAAAGTTGGGAATCGAAAAGTATTGCTTAGTGTTCCGGAATTCTTGAACAGGTCTATCAACTATCCAAATAAGTATAGCGCCTCTTTCCAAACGAAATCTCGCGTGTTTTGTCCCCAATGGCTTCGAGACCCCGACAAACGAGAAAACAGAGAAGTCTGGGTCCGTTTCACCCGAACACGATGTATGGGCAGCAGGTGCAACCCGATCGTTCGCCAGACGAACTCAACAAAACGGAATATGTATTACTTTCGGAGCAATTGTTGCTCAGGCACGTAACAATAAGCTTTCTGAAGGCTTCTTATGTGGTCAACAAAAAAGCTCGTGCGAAATATGAAAAAAATTCTGAATATTAGTTTCGAAAGGTAATATTAATATGCAATACATAAGTAGTCCACTGTTTCTTTTGAATAAACATGGCGATAATTTAAGCTCGAAATGTCTTTCCGATCTCTTCATCTTTCATCCGTTAACTACATACAGAGAAGATTCATTTTGTAGAGATGAATTTGAATTTTTTTTTCACCAACGCAACCTACTGGGTAACTTCAGAGGCTCTAGTGTTTGAATATCTTGAATTGGTGATTGAAAAAATTATAATGACAAATAATATTCAGTTGGTTGTGTCACGAAGTTGTTCTTGTCGAATTATTGAGAGTCTGAGATAATATGTCTTGAGGTAAGGTTTAAAAATGTTGATAAACTTCGAAGAACGAAAGCAAATGTTATTGAAGTGACTGATTACTGATTAGCTAGAGAAAAACGTATTGAATTTGATTTTTAGATGTAATGGATGATTTATTGGTATAACTACTATATATCTTATTAAAAAAACAACACGATCAGAATAAACTTATGTTAATAAATCAATAGATATATCAGATGTACCTATCAATAAGTCATGCACTATTTCTTGATAAAATCATTATTTGTTTACACGGAAGTCAAGGAATTATACTGTGTCATTTGTATTCAGAATACGATTTTCCATCAACCTACACCGTTTTTACTTGGTGAAAAATCGAGAAGATACTTTCACCTTAAACGTATCGCCTCATAATTAAAATAAACAGTGGACTACTTAGTGGTACGGCGAATAGCTTTTTAATATTAAGGTCACCAAGTCTTGTGTGATATTAAATAAAAACATAATCTACAGTAATCGAGATCGGATATTAGTAAAACGTTGGGTTGAGATATTTATAATTTTTACTATAAACACTGAAAATGATTAAATAAGAAAGTGTAAAGGATAATGATAAAAATATCAGATGTTCCAATAAATAATCTATTACCTATCGTTAAATTCAATACTTCTTTTTTAGGAAATCAGGAATTCATGCTTTTTCACTGATTCTGTCTTCGTTTTTGGACATTCGTTGCGATTTTGAAAGAAAATGTAATTTGCAAACAAAGTGTATTAGGTGTACCAATAAATAATCTACCATTTTTTTAAATCACAAAGTTATATATTTTACCTTAAAAGTATGTTTCCTAATTTCGTCAAGTAATAGTGAATTACTTATTGGTACATCGAATATATTTACTAAACAATCGTTACACTTATAATCGTTAAAATTTATTTACATGTGACTATCGAGAAGATAGGTATTATCCTGCGTATCGTACTATCATTTCAAAGAAACATTGCAGATTTCATAAGAAAGTAACACACTTTGAAAGGAATCTTGGATGAGAGTTCGGAGAAGAATAATCTTTAAAGATTCATAGATGGAATCTAACTCGGAATCTTGAAGCTGGTATAATGCAAAAATACACGTATCATTATTATAGATTTAATCGAATTAGAAATTCTACGACTTTTAACGTGTTTCCCCGTTTCCCGTTTGAGAAGATCGAATCGCCACGCGAACTTAACATATATCAGCTAAATGAATTGTTCGTTTATGTTCTGGTATCGTTTAGAAACTAATTTATCACGATTTCATTCATTAACAATTGATAGAATCTCGTTCAAGTGTGCATTATAAGAAAGAGAAATTTTTTTGGTGCGTATGTTAAAGGAAGTACATATCTACATAGTAAAAACCACGAAGATTTATAATTACAATAATTAATCATTTCTTGCAAACATTTCCGTAAACTATGTGTTAGATATGCAAGAATTTTATCAGCGTTACAATCGCTATTAAAAAATATTTCCCGGCTATTTGCCTCGTATTGCGATAAAGACAAGAGAGAAACCCGATGATTTATTGATTGTTTTAAATAATAACTGTTAATGTACAAATTTTAGCCATACATTTCTTTCTGATATGCAATTTAAGCTCTTAACAATGTAATATGGATCGTAATTTTCGATCTAGAAAAGTTATGCACTTATTATTTACAGTCTGACAAGAAAGAAGTGTTTTAAATCGTCGTTTTTTAATGTACCTATTCTTTTATACATGCGTGTACAGAGAATAAAATAATTTGATTTAAAAAAAAACGATTCATGGAAGTTCTATTGGGTCTATAAAAAATCATATAAATGAAGAAATCGTGTCTTTTATTAGACACGGTAAAAGAAGTATAAGAAACGATCCATAAAAGTTTAATTTCTTTAATTCTATCTTAAAAATTAATACTATTACAAGAAAGTTCACTAAATCAATTTTTAATCATTCACCGTAATTATCTATGTATGTACTATTTTATATAAATCATATATTATATTTTAATTTAATTTTATTATATATTACATATTTATATACTGTACATTTTCTATTAATTAAAAAGATTTACTCGAAGAGTAGAGGTTTACCTTAATGGTCTTTATAAGAAATAGAACGTTAAATAACCCTTTTATATAGAGACGTAATAATAGTTCTAAAAAAAAATAATCAACGATCACATAAAATCATATGGGGAATCGATTGCATTTTCAGTTATTTGACTTTTCTGAAACACTTGACGCATATAAAGTGAAAAAATATTCGTGCACGTTTGTACTGTTATAGATTAAATTATAAAAACGAACATTTTATACAAACGTCACTGCTTTCCGCACTAAGGAATGTAATAGATTTAAGATAAGATTAGATATTTACCAAATATCGGTAAACTTCTCATTTTACTACGTTCCGTTTATACATATTCGTGTGTACCTATGCTATGAACCCAGGCATATCCACGCTTTAATAATTCCTTGCCGTACGGACCATAAGGCATCCGTGCTAGGAGCGGCAAGATTCATTTGGCCGCGCGTATGCATGCATGGAGAGTATCAGCGAAATGTGAAAGGCAACGGTTATACGCACGAGGAATGTGGAATGTGTTTACAAATGCCTACATAGTATGGTTATACGTCCGTGAACAACGTTCATTCACCCACGGGGAGGGGACACATTTCGAGGCATTAACAATCACGCGATATGCCAATGGAGATATCATTTCGATCGCGTTCCATTATCGCCAGTACTCGCGAACCCGCTGTTACGAATGAAAAAATCGAAGTGTAATAATTATGATGGAGACCGATTACAATCTCGAGTGGATATTCCGATACAATTCCATGACATCTAAAAAGAAAAATATTAAACAGTTTGTTTTTCTTTAAATATTTCGTCATTGTTCTGTTAGTTAGAAAACTTTTACTGATCGACAATGTGGCTGCCAGTAACATGGCGTTTTCTTCTTTAATTACGCGGATCATTTGAAAAGTTCTTGGCGCGGAAAGAGAACTTAATAGTTTTTCAAAATTTAGTAATCTTCAATATACTAATCTCCTCTAACATCAGTGTACTTGAACCAGGGACTTAAACCAATATGATTTTGATATCGGTATTATGCTATCACAGCTACACCGAAACCGATATATTACCGAAAATCGAAATAAACACCGGTATTTTTTCGGTTTCTATAAGGGTAGGGCTTATATAGGGTTATGTAGGGCGAAGGAACGACCGAAAATACCGGTATAATACAGGTATTTTACGTTTCGATAAAAGTTCTTGCTGGAACTAACGATATTACACTTTTATAAACCCATTGTGCTAAACACTCTCGAGAAACTTGCACTCGAATTCACTTCTGACGATTCTTGGGAGACGCGGCAGACGACATGAAAAGCACTTTTGTTCAAGCAGCTGTCTCTATACGTAATATTATTGCAGTATATTGAGTTAATACTTTACAGTTATTCATAAAAGAATTAAAAATCTTCGATTAACTAAACAATTTTGCAACAGATGTAGCCTAGTTATAAAAGATATCTCTAGTGAGCGACAATATAGACGCCAGTAAACATCACCTTATTTAAAAGCTCTTTTCTCTAACTCTTATGATTACCGATCAGACAGATCGTTTTCTTAATCTAATCGGAGAGAAAATAAAGTTTATGAGTTATAATAATCTGCAATAAACGAAAAATTTTTGAACAGATGTAATCTACATACATAGTTACTTTAAATTAAAAGATATATCCAGTGAGCGACAATATGGTCGCCAGTAACATCACCCTATTTGAAAGCTCTTTTCTCTAACTATTAATAATTACTAATCAGACAAATCGTTTTGTTTATTTAATCAGAGAAAAATCCAAGTACTTTGATAAAAATTCACGATGTCTAAAAAAACAGGAAAATTGAAATTTTTTAAAAATTAATTTCTTCGTTACTTTACATTAGATCTTCAGTGAACCACAATATGGCCGCCAGTAACATCAGTCTATTTGAAAGCTCTCTTCTTGAACTATTACGATTCTTAGTCATAAACCTTGTCTTGTTAATCTAATTAAGAAACCAATCAAATTGTCTACTCTGTTAAATAGAAGATAAAATTAATATTCACCATTTGTTGAGGAGTAAACTTAGCCATTCGGCGGTTTCGTCCTTATATAGAGCCCTTCTTCGACGCAGCCTACCCAGTTCCTGTTGGATCGCTGACTGAAGAAGCCTCGATATTCTTGTTTTAAATATCGTCCCTGCTAATGCCAGAACCAGCACCAGCCATGCCAATGATAATCCCGCCGCGCCTATTATCCACGCGATTGCAAGGGCCACGCTAAGGTACAGTGCACCGCGAATGGCTTCAGCCTCCCTCTGGAAAGAAAGCATAACCGTTCTGTCAGTAATACCACAATAACCGCTTAACTAACGATTAGCCAAAATTTACACCGAATTTTTATAGATTTATTTATGCAAAGGAATAATTATCTTTCGTAGGTACAGTTTCATTCTTTTAACCCTCAGACTGTTTGGATCAACGTGACCCAAAGTCAGTGTTTAATTCTTAACCTCTTGCTCTATGATTTTCATGACGTTTGCAGACTCCAGAATTATATTGTTGTCGATAGTTTCCCAGAAACGAAAGGAATTCTGTACTTATCGCAACTGTACTTTTACTGTGAAAGTAAAATATTACTGCCAGCAACATGGAATTTCACTTCAACTCAGAGAAAACCGAATAATATTCTTCTTTGTTGAATCGATTTTGAAATCGTCAACACGATTGTGATTCGATGGTATAAGGCAAGGAGTTAATTACGTTTTTTATTGTAGAAATATGTAAACTGATTTGACAACCAATACATGGGCGTAGCCAGGTTATCAGTCAAGGGGGTGCAAAAATATTAACACATCGACTGCTACAGTGAAAAAGGCTGTACGTAGCCAGACAGTCTTTATTTTGTTTTTAAAGTTATAAATCGTTGAAAATGTATGCGTTTTTTTAATAGAGGTTGTTGGTGGTGTTTCAAATTATATATCGTCACATTTTTTTCTAGTAGGGTGGGGCAAAAGCTACTTTTTTCCGGTAAGTGCATCCCCCCCCCTGACTACGCTCATGAACCAATAACTTATACCAATTGTGATCCAGCGATAGTCAAATGTATTTCCTTAATTTTATTTTATTTCAAAGCCAAATTCAATTCGAGGAATAATAACGCGATAATTTATTAAACACCGCACGAGGATTAAATCGTAAACAACATGGAAATAGCCATTGTATGCATACTGTATGCGTTTTTTTCCCTGTATGCAATATAGTGAGAAACAAAATGATTTTCTTGTTATGGTGTTACTAATTAAAAATTAATAATTATTAATATTATTAATTATTAAGTTCTGTTATAGAATACAAAGGCATTTCGTGTATCAAAAGAACGAAAAGTAATTCTTTACGTTATCATGTTCTGTCGAGGAACTTGCTGCATATATTCTTACAGGAGTATGATTTATAAAATGGTATGTAAAATTAGAATGTTCGTGACATGTTTTTTTACAGTATATTTGAACAGCTATGTAGAGTGTCACTGTTGTCCAAGATTTATTATCCTCACACGGTTTTAGGGTGATCTTTATGTAAACTACCGGTCACAGAAAAGTGAACATTTTGAATGTATTAGTGAAATTATATCTGCTTTATTTTGTTAAACTTAACACCGAAGAAAATAATACAAGATTATAATCTACAGAATGGTAGCCGCCTTACAATTCAAAGGTTCTTTTTAAGGGGAAGGTATTTTATTTTTTTAAATCCCCATAAGCTGTCGTGTTCTTTGAATATAAACGAAATTTTGCGTGACATCCAAACATATCAATAACATTCAAGTGGTTTTTTTGTCCTTAGTATTTACGCTCTTCAACATTTTTTCGTATCTTTAACAATATTCTTTAAATGAGAGTTTTGTATTTTTATTGTTTCTTTGAACCTGATACCGAACAGCGACAATTTCCGTGGTTCCTTATAAAAAATGTATCGATACCAGCGAGCGAGAATGAAATAAAGGGAAAGTCGCAGAGAATAAAAATCATTACTTCTTCGTCTCGCTGGTATATAGGGCATGATCCTTGCACGCTCACGCAATATCGCGTGCACGAATATATAAGAAGTTTCTCGGGCGTCATGGAAAACGTCATTAACCCCTGGAATGATCAGATTATGTCGCATAAATAAACGGAATTGATTTTAATCAAAAAGTTTCACGTGATATAACGCGATTTTACAGAAAACACCGCTCGGATCACTGGCTTGCGAGCTGATATTTCGTTTTAATGCTTCTTCCAAGTGAAACCAACGAAGAATAAAAAGTTACGCTCGTGTGTTCCGAGCAAACAGAACGATTAGCGTTTGTGGTGCAGAAAAAAAAGCCAGTGTACACATCCGTGTAAAGGTAATTCGTACACGTGTCGCTGGTAATAGCAAAAAGTGTAACTTTGCATACATATGGGAGGAAAGTTGTAATTAAGTCGATGGGAAAGGAGAAAGTTACGTCGTGAAAACCGGTCATATAGTCTTTTCAATATATTTCGTTTTCTCTCAAATTGAATACACACGTGTGTCGGAATAATCAGAAATTAAATGATACAATTTAGGTTCAGTGTTCCTTCAGAAATCGTCAGATATTTTCTGTTCATATTTCACCGAACTGTGTATACTAAATCACAATAGATCACCTAATTGCGAAACGTTACCGTATGGCCTTACGTATTTAATATACGAAAGTACAGTGATTCCTCGATGAATACGACACGAACGACGGTGTTATTCTCACCACTGGGGGATTCCCCCTCAAAAACCAATCAAAACAGAGTAAGCAGAAGCTAAGCATAGGCTCGGTTTCGTGCAAGAAACAAATTTATGAGAGGCTGAAAACTTTTCCGCCTTGCTACGAATGCTCCGAAGCGGACTCGAATTCGTCGCACTCATCGAGACATTACTGTATCTGGGTTACAGAAAGTACATGTCTACATTATTATTGGATGCCCAATGAATAATGAGTTTCTGTCAGATTCAGCATTTATTCGTAAAGAAACCAAAAATCGATGCTGATTTAATAACAATCGTCCTTGTCCTTCACCATCTTCCGCTATCTTGAAAAATATTTTTATTTCAACTGCAATTAAATTATACCATCATATTTTTGAAAACAGAAAAATTGTGAATTACTCACTAGTACTCTTCATACAAATAAATTGTTTATGACAATTATGACTCGAATATCGTTCTATTTTTCTCTCGACGTGTCCTTCGATTCGACACGCGATTTAAGGATACAAAAGAAATGGCCGCGACGTCTCTTGTCTCATATCGTGCACTTACGCAACGGCAACACTACCTGCCCTGTCAAGATCGTAACATTTCATTAATTAGAAAGTTGTTCAATGCTAAGGGACCGAGTTCCATCTGAAAAACAACTGGTCACGTCGGGACGGAGGGTTTGAATCGATGATACTTTTAATCGTTCGCAACATAAAGTGAAATGCTTCCTCCGATGTCGTTTTGACAATCGTTCGCTCGTGTAAACAGAATTATAATAATAAAATAACAAATAAAATATAAAAAAACTAATAAAATTATTATCTATCGATATCTCTATGTAATTAAATCGTTTTAATACACTGTAGATCACAAGTAATTTCCATGTCGTTTTAAAATTATTTAAAGTTTTAAATTATTAAATTTTAAGTTTTAAAATTGTATATCGTAAATCGAGAAAGTTTGATTCAAAGAATACAGTACAAGATTCAGGTTAAAGACGAACATGAATGTGAAATCGTCATTGTTTTATATACAGTGGGTAAAAAAAAGTATTCGTACACCCTTTAAAACAGAACAACTCTCTCAAAATTGGACCAAGTGACTTGAGTTTCTTTGTGAACTTAGAAGTATTAGTGTACTAAATGATGTGTTAACAAAATGTTGAAAAGGTTGCAATTGGTCGGAATCGCGAAGAAAATAGTAAAGCTCGCTTTTTGCGACTTGTTTATTTGAGATTGTAATGAAAATTTAACGAATACATTGCTTAGAATTATGTTAGTTATATACATGCTGAAAATTTCATCGAAATCGGTTAACGTTGTTATGAGATACAAAAGGTTAAAAATGTTGAAAATCGCAGTTTTTCGCGACTTTTGACCTACAACTGTAGTAAGGTAAATGTGCCAGTGGTTGGACACGTCCTGGTGATTGGAAGTTAACGTGAATTTTTGTTAATATTACATTTTTTTTAAATAATAGCGAACTTTAAGATAGAAAATAATTATCCTTAGTTATTTCTCATCATAAATGATATAAAAATGTTCGTAAAAGCGCGATGTATTGTATAAAAAAAATATTATCATTTAACAATCATGAACTTGAGGCGACATGAATGCCTTCATAAATGTTTCGTTAACATTGTGAGCGCATTTCTTAAGGTTCTAAATAATAAATAATTCGTGTGTTTCTATTAAGTAAAGGTTTCTTGTATTTATTAAAGTCTCCAGAATTCATACCAACTTTGTTTTAATAAAACTGTTTTCTTTTAATGTCGAAATTACCGAGTTTATTTACTGGTACATGAGAATGCTAATTGCGTAGTCGTTGGACGCTTGTCCAGTCACTCGAGCAGCATCGAGCAGAGAGTTAGTGTATGACTTAACAAATTATTTTCGTAATAACAATATTTGACTTTGGAAGCTCGTAGTTTTTATTACATATTTCATACATAAATATAAATATCATATTATTTTGATACAGCCATAACCTAAGCGATTCACGTACTGAATATTCATTAAAAATCACCTATCTATTTCATTTCTTTTGTTTCAGGAATTTTTTATAACAACAAGACTTTCAAGAAGAAGAATTAAAGAAGCGTATAAAAAAAGAAATACTAGAAGAGAAAAAAAAACAAAAATTTGCTGCCAGGAAAGTTGCAAAAAGTGTTAAAAAAAATTAAAAACAAAAAAAGGAATAATTTACGTTTTGTTAATTTTCTTTAACATTGTTTGATTTTAATTTTGTTTTATTTAAAATATATATTAAACGCACTATGTTTGTTTTTAATGCACAATTTCCTAAATGTATACAGATAAATGTTTAAAAGCTTTTACCAAATATATAACATACATAATAATAGAATGCAATTTTCCCTTAGTGTTATTTATTTATTAATTTATAATGTATACCTTTATAGATTTAGTTCACAATTTTTATTATTTTATTTATTTATAAATTTGTTACATTTTTATTTGAATTTTTACAACATAAAAGAACAGTATGTCATGTTTTACTATTAAAAATTAGCTATGAATAATTTATCGAATGTTATGTCCAAACACTGGGACAGCTGAATTTAATCACTAGGACATGCCGTAAATTCAGTCCAATCACTCGGCCAAATGAACGCTTTTAGATATTCATAAATTTTAATACTTTTTTTGCATGTAAATGCTTTCTTATAACGACTTGTCTGGAAGAAGAAATTCTGTTCTATCGATTGAATGTACTTTTTTGCCAATCTATATTATTTGAATATATAAAAACTCTTCGTAACCGCAATCTTCGCCTTAAACGTTCAACCACTGGGACATTTACCTTATATCTAAAGATTCTTACATCTTTTGATGCCTGTTACGCGTTTCTGTATTTACCGATTTTAATAAAAATTGCAGCATGTATAGAACTGACATAAATCATTGCAATGTATTTATTAAATTTTCATTACAGTCTCAGACAAAAAAGTTGTAAAAAACGACATTTACTATTTTCTTCGACATTCTAAAAAGTTGCAAATGTTTCAAAATTTTTTTAACACGTCATTTAGTAAACTAATCCTTCCAACTTCACAAAGAAACTAAAGTCACTTGGTCCAATTTTGAAAGAGTTGTTCTGTTTTAAAGGGTGTACGTATACTTTTTTTTACCCACTGTACATCTCACCCGACTGCTTTTTGCATGTGTGCATCGCGTTTCTCACGAAACGAGGGCACGGCGCGTGTAACGCACGTCGACAGTTAGCAGCGCTTTTGGCGAGCAAATGAAATCGCAACGGTGCCGAATAAAGCCTTTCTTCGACAGGATTGTGTACACTTTTCCTCGAAGAGAGTCCGTTTCTGAATAGGGAGACTCTCCTTTGGTCTTTCTTTAGCGTCGACAAAGAATGGAATGCATGACTATAAAAATTGCCCGAGAAGTCTCACGACCGCCGCAACCGGAAAACGCCGGGAGTATTTCCCACGTAGATAATTATTCTTCACTTTGCATCCATAAGTTCATTATTCGGATGCATCGCACACCATTGCTATCCCGTCTTTACATTCTGTTAATTTTAACACGTATGTACTCTGTGTCTGTGTCCACGTTCCTTTATAATATCTCAGAAAGTGTTGTACATATCATCTTCAGTCACTTTCTTTCCTATCATTTGTATTTCATTTTTTTGTAAATTAGAGTTACGAAACCGTATGACAATAAATCAAAACGGGGACTACAATTCAGTTTCTTTTTGTATTTCGGACTTAATTTAAATTTTGATTTCGTTAATAGTTTTATAAGACACTTTTATGTCATGACACGGGAATGATTGATGGGTAAAATTTATCCGGATAAAAGTAACTGAATGGGTACTGAAATTATTAGTGCACCTTGATTTAGGGTGAAACCACCCCTTTAACCCTTTTAGTACCTTACCATTTTTCTGTGTATCATCTAGAAATTAGACTTGGGCATTTCTGAAATAACATTATTTGAAATATTACTTCAAAATAACATGTTATTTTATTTTCTAATCATTTGAAAAGTTCTTAAAAGTAATTGTTTAATTGTTCTTTGAAATTCTATCAGATAATATTATTTAGGTCTGAGTTTGGTTTATTGACATTTTCCTGAAGAGTAATACCTCTCTTCCAATCTTTCACACCAGTGGAACGATTGTTTTTTTTGTGACAGTACTAGATGGGCCCAAGAAAAAATCTCTCACGGATGAGCTTTTTGAAGAGTGGGTTCTGCTTAAAGCAAATTGTTGTAAAAATATAAAATAAAATCTTCTTCTTGCATATTATTTTGAGTATTATTTCTTTTACCTTTAAATACAAAAATATCCACATTATTTGAAGTTGCTATTATTTCAAATGAATCGATAATATTTTTATTTTTACATAACAGTATTGGAAATAAAGTTCCACGATACATTATTTCAAGTAGTTATTTCTTATTTTCATTTCAAATAAAATTTGCCCAGGTCTGCTAGAAATACCTTGGAAAATATGCATTTTTGAAGATATATATTAAAATTAACACATTCTTTCTACAAAACAAAGATAACTTTACACTTTTTCTGCATTTTATTATAAAGTGTATTTTTTGTTTTACATAAAAAATGTTGGAAGTATTATACTTTCGTCGCTTTCTGTATCGGAATATATAATTTGTATTGCATACGAAAAGTCGACATATCGGCTCAAGTTATTTGTGGCGAAGACAGCGTAGCCGATATTTCGGCTTATGGGTATTAAGATGTTTAAAGGTTAGTGCGAGTTTTCCTATTTTCCTTTACATCTTGAAAACTACCGTAGATATAAAAAAAAATACCTGCTAGAACCAAAATTTAATGACTTATTATATTCCAAAAAACTGTGTAATGAAATTATAAAAAATTTGTTGCTTAAATAAATAAACAAATACATAAGGAAATTTTCAAGAATTTCATTGCACAGTTTTATAGAGCACAAGAAGCCATTAAATTTCCATAGCAAACATTGTTTACTGTTTACCTACTATACATCTCAAGATATATAGCAAAGTAGGAAAATACACATTAACATTTAAGTGGTGGGTTCATCCCAAAAAATCGAATATCATCACAAACGAAAAATTGCCCACTGCTTCTATTAAAGTGTTACGCAAACGTGCGAAATTAAAAAAAAACGAAATTTTCATGGTACCAAATTTCCCCTGTGAGTGATTTCTTACACGTTGCATTCCATTTTAAGCGCTCATATTCTCCTTATCGATATCATAACGACGTTACCGATATATCGATAATTGTTAGCAGTACCTCTGCTATCCGCTCCCGTCTTTACGAAGCAAAAGATCCGGAAAAGATGTTCGGAGCATAAAACTATATTACCGTTTCATGAAGAAGGAAGGAATAGGCCAGTATATTATCTTCTGTAATAACAATTTCACGCTGAATTATATACGACTTTAACTCATCGACGTGTGTAATAAATGTTTCAACTGTAACAGCAACATTCCGTTCGAATTTACCGTTTTCGCATTGTTACGTTACACACAGAGTGCTACACCATTTCGTTGTTACCTATAATAATCAGACCTGGGCACTTCTGAAATGATATTATTTGAAATATTATTTCAAATAACATGTTATTTTATTTTCGAATCATTTTAAATAATTCTTAGAAATAATTGTGAAATTGTTCTTCGAAATTATACCAGTGACTAGGTCTGGGTTTGGTTTATTGACATGTTTCTGAAGAGAAACACCACTCTTCCATCTTCCACACGAGTAGGATGATTATTTTCTTTCCCGACAATATTAGATGAGCCCAAGCAAAAATCTCTCACGGATGAGTTTTTTAAGAGCGGGTTCTGTTTAAAGCAAGTTGCTGTAAAGATTTCTTAAAATAAAATCTTTCTTTTACATATTATTTTGAGTATTATTTCTTTTACCAAATTTGAAATACAAATATAACAAAATGATTCAGTATTTGAAATTGCTATTATTTCAAATGAATCGATAATGTTTTAATTTTCAAATAACAGTATTGAAACTAAAGTTCCGAAATAAATTATTTCAAATAGTTACTTCGTATTTTCATTTCAAATAAAATTTTCCCAGGTTTGCCTATAGTTCTATCAGAGGTGGTATAATTTACTCTTTGAATACCGTAATATTTAATTTCCTGGCGAATCGACCAACGAAACGTCGCACAGTGGTCCTTTTTCCCGAAAAGCAGGCCAAAATTCATAATTTCATTGGATTTTCATAAAAATCGGTATTCTTGTGTTTTTGGTGTTGCTGAATTCGACTATCTTGTCGAAACTGCAAAATTCGCAAAGTATTATGTTTTAAATAAAAAATTGTTCCCACGAAACAAAAAAAATGTGAACCTGAAAGTGTTCGTTTAGGGAAAGCGTAGATAGGTACTAATTACCACTTTAAATGCGGATATCTTAAAAAGGAGCAAATATGAACAAGATTTCTCAATTGGATATCATACCTGACATGTAGCTTTAAGCCAGGAAACTAGTCACTGTGTGAAGTTCGGTGTATACCTATATAATTTTCTTTCCGTTATACTAAAATAAAACTAAGATTTATGACATCTTCGGAAGGGAAGTACAAGAGTAAATTCAAAGATATTTTGTATTCTTTATGTGCAAAGTTTATGTGTATTACATGTGTTCTAATGATAAAATGGTTTTACATATGATTACTTTACAAATAAACTTTGCCTGATACAATAAATATGTTAGTTTCAAGCCATTAAAAAGCACGAAATTTTGTCCACTTTGATGGCCTATATCTTTTTAACTGACCAGTATATTTTATTATTTCCACGGACATTTCTTACACTGATCTGTATACATTGAATGTGTCATACTAGTAACAAGAAGCTACTTACGTCAGAAAATTTATTTTGCCCAGCTTTTTCTGAAGACGGACCACTATGCGTCGTGTTTTTGAGTATGGCCTTTCAAGAGACGTTACACGACAACCAGAAGGGAACGAACACTTCCCGGGGAACACTATTGTGCCTGAACGTGTGTGTGTGTACCTTTTAACCCAAGGTTCACAATTCCAATCACGTAAGGTTCCGTCGAAAAATTCCTACCGTTACCAGAACACGAACCAACTTCGTGCAACGCATTTTGTATTAAATGTAAACCAGACCGTGTATACAATAAGAGTAAAAAGTGAGTATACACTGAAAGTATAGGATATGTGCGTATTTATTTCTCTCAATTTTCAATCGAATATTTCAGGCAGATACTCTATTACATTGAGATCTACTGACTGTGTAGGAGAACTGATTGAAAGTATTTTCTAGCAAACAATTATTAACCACCTTTGCTGTTTATTTTGGGTCACGATCTCACAGAAAGACCTTTTGAATGGACTTGCAGCTGAATTCTGGTTTTGAAAATATTTAAATATTCAAATTTGTCGATAGTGTATTTTGAATAAAAACCAACTGACTAGCACCAGAGGTTACCATGCTGTGCTAAACCATAATAGTTTGTTCCAAATCACCATGTTCCACGATATTTACCAAATTTTGTCGTTAGATATAAGTCTAAGTTTCTTTTTCTGGAATCTGTTCGCTGCCTATTCATCCCGAAAATGTTGAGAAAATCATATCCAACTGTATTGCTGTCATGATTTTACAATAGTAGGATGCTACAGAAGTATTACACTCAACTTTGTAAGGTGTATGTATACTTACAAGGGAAGGCGCGGAAGTGTCCCCCTCCGATTTTGATAAAACTTCGTATGTCTATTAAGTGGTTAAAAATAAGGAATACGTATTTTTTTTATCAGCTGAGACGCGACTTTAAGGGGTGAAACCACCCCTCAAAGTTTTGATCCGAAATTTTTTTGTTATAAATAAATTCTATTTTGGATAATTTGTTAACACCATATTATTCTACATAAAAAACCGCAAACCTCGTCCATTAGAAGTTTTCATGCATCTCCTCTGGTTTTCGAGGTAGTACTTTGAGGTCGAAACTTCGAGGGGTAGTTTCACCCTTTAAAGTCGCGTCTCCGCTGATAAAAAAAATACATATCCCTTATTTTTGACTGTTTAACAGACATACGAAGTTTCATAACAATCGGAGGGGGACACTTCCGTGCTTTCCTTAGTTACTTTTGACTCTCACTGTACATATTTATTTGTATCGTCGCGCGTAAGTCGAGTCGCTGGCAAGCCTTTTGTACGAATCTGGTGGCCGGTTGTTCTATGACTAGAAAGCGAAACGAGCATTTTTTTTTACGTAAACGAGCTCTGTAATGCTCTGTAACCGACGTAAAAATCAGGTGTAACACACTGCGATCTGCATATTTCATGGATTGTGCATAAACACGTGGGAGGTCTAACATAGATGTCGAATAAAAATTTGCTGGGAAAAGATTAGCGGTATTTTTGTGTACAACTTTTTAGAACAACAACCGTCTACTATATTTGTAATGTTTGTAATATTATCGTTATCGTTTTTCTTGAATACATCGTTCTTAATCCTTTCCGACCATAGGATTCTATCTAGAATCATTATATTACTTAGTAAAAAATTTATCAAAAATTTTGTTACTCAATTTACGCGCTTCTCATTGGTCCAAAGAATACAAAGGCACCAAATATAACGAAAATTTAACCTAAAAAACAGCAAATAATCTTTCAAGTCCTAACTTCGAAAATTTGAAAGTTTTTTTTTCTTTATGGTTGCATTTGCAAATATTGACAACAATTAAAAATTTATGTTCATAATAAGATACGATTTCGTTAAATGTTACAATAAATAGCTATTTAATAGATTTAAATAGATGATATTATAGTGTGTTCGATTATTTCAGTATTCTTTTGTTTTTATGATATTAAATTTCATAAAGTTTAAATTCAGTTTACACAGTTTAAAAACTAGTGGAGATAGAATATTATGAACTACAACGACGATTTATAACTCGTATTACGAGCCTGACGATCTAATATGGCATCGTATTGTATATTATAATATGTTGCCGTTAGATGGATACATTCTCGAAAATAATATTTAGAAATTGTTTAATGAATATTCGTTTTTCTCTGCGAACAATTTTTTCGTTCATTTTTTATTAATTTTGTTACTTTTCTGACATCAAAGAAATAACTGTATGCAAAGAAAATATTTTTTTTTATTTGAAAGAAATAATTCAAGATGTATAGGGTTAAATGTAGGTAAGAAGAATATTATTGATTTCATTTTATGATTATTGTTGGTGACGTAAATCTGTTGTATTATTAAACGTGTGAATAATTAATCCATTTCGGTTGCAATAACATTGTAGTATTAAAATTCAGAATACCTTTCAGATCTTTTGTTTCGATTGAAATAGATGGAAAAAATAGTGGACCAGTACATATGATAATATAATATTTGGTTTAGTAGAGAATATCGATAATTTAAATGAACTTTCATCGTAATTTCTGTGAACTGCAAGAGATTTCTATCTTCTACATTGAGCAGATATTATCTGCATGGAGCTTTGTGTTCCGAGGGGCCATTGTGCGACCTTCAGTCATCGTTGATTGTGGGATAACAATAGGATTTGCTGACAAAGCAGAAATAATTTTTAATTTTCATAGAAGTGATGGTAAACTTATTTCTTTTTCGAAATAATAATATCTTCGTCGAAAAGAATTAATTTTATACATTTTTATGAAGTAAACAATGATCATTGCGTGCGTGTAACGACATTTCTTTGCGTGAATATTAAGCAAAAGATCTATCATACTGGCAATATGAGAAGCTATTAATATCGGTGAACGTTATTAACCGGTACAACCCACTTATCAACGTACTACAAGAACGTTACTGTAGTTGTAGCCTTATGTTTCTTTTCAGTGCGTGAAATCTAGGTAACCTTTGCTGTAATAATTCTATACTAAATAACCATGAAACACGGATATACAGGATATTTTATAAAAATAAAAGAACAGAATACTATCATAGATTCCCCCTTTATATCACAGCTATTTCGTTCTTTGCTGTAATTTAAAGATCTTATTTATAGTTGTCTAAACATAATTATCATATTGTTATCATGAGATTAAGAAATATCATAAATTAAAAAGAAAATTCAATATACATTAATTTCTCCCAACCTACAGACTACGAATGTAGGTCAATCGACCTAGATGTAGTAATTAAAATAAAAAGTTACGTTTGTGATTAGTGATTTGGTCAGGCTATAATCGATACAGAATTTTATCGTGCTCTGAACATTTGCATACACTATAAATGCAAAAGAATCTGCAAACCAGTGTATCTCTAAAGAACTTCGAAAAATTATTGGAATTACTCTAAACGTTACTGCATTTAACCCTTTCGATAAGACTATATCTGTCGCGAAATTTTTTTATTTTTTATTTTTTATTTTAGTATTTATTTTATTTAGGGTAGTTTTATAGTTATGCCACGACGTAATGTATTTACATAAGAAGACAAACGTTTTGTCAAAACTTAAACGCAACAAAATTTGATATTATGTTGTCCATAGTATCGAAAGGGTTAATGGGATATAAATTATACCTTATACGCAAATACAGGCCGTGAAAGCTGGTTACTTCAGTTTCATTTAAAAATGTATACGTCACAGTAAAAGCGTGAAGTTTAGGAAATGTATACACTTACTAGTCAATGTACGCATGTACGTACGACTTTAGCAGAAGTATTAACCGAATATAAGAATGTATATAATTTCTATGTAGTCAATGTATTCATTTACTAGATAATTTCCTACAGCACGTTAGTATAAGTATACTGTCGAAAGTATAATTTTGTTTAAATATACAGATATGTAAAGAACAGAAAGGAAAACTGAAAACTTAACACTTTATTTGATAATTTAATAATCTTTTTTACGAACATTGGTTGTTTTTATTTAATAAATGTAAGAATATACGTTTAGTTAGGTCATATCTGTATTTAATACACTTAGAAAGAAGCAATTATAATGTAAAATAAATACTTCAGCTACACAAATTAACAGAAAATTTTCCTTCATATTACTTTTATTCATTTTAATAATATACTCTAAACGATTTTTACTTGTGAAATTAACTACCTATGTAAACTGTGAAGATGCATTCCATTATGCAAAAATTGATACGTTGTATGAATTATATTCGAACAAATTCTAGCAAAGGTGGTTATTAAAATTACTCCATTTTCAGTTTGTGCATGATTTTACTAAATCAGAAATGTAAATGTATACATTTCCTAGTCAATGTATGCACTCACTAATATGGTTAGTAAATGTATTCACAAGAAACAAAATTTATACTTTTACTAGTAAATACATAAATTAAAATTTTTTATTTAGTAAAAGCATGCACGAACAAAAATGCATTAATTTCAATGAACACTTTTGCTAGCATTTGTTCATATGAATCATATAACTTATAAATTCTGGCTTAACAGGGACTCGTCTTTACAGTTTACATAGGTAGTTAATTTCCCGGTTACAAATCATTTACGTTATATTATTAAAATGAATAAAAACAATGAAAAAATGAAGGAAAACTTTCTGCTAATTTATGAAACTGAAGTATTAATTTTACCTTATATATAATTGTTTCTTTCTGAGTGTATTAAATAAAAATGTAACCTAACCAATGTTCCTATATTTACTGAATAAAAACAACCAATTTTCTTAAAAAAGATCCGTAAATAATCAAATAGAGTGTTAAGCTTTCATTTTTTTAAATATATATATACCTATATTTTAATTATCTAATAAATGAATATATTTACTAGAAATAGTATACATTCTTATATTCGGATCATACTTCTGTTAAAATCGTACGGTAAATGCATACATTGACTAGTAAGTGTGTAACTTACATATAACCACATTTACTAAACTTCACGCTTTTACTGTGATAAATATATTTACTAAGCAGATTAGTAAGTGCATACATTGACTAGGAAATGTACACATGTACTGAATTAACGCTTTTACTGTAACATATACGCTGA
Source organism: Dufourea novaeangliae (assembly GCF_001272555.1). Lineage (NCBI taxonomy): Eukaryota > Metazoa > Arthropoda > Insecta > Hymenoptera > Halictidae > Dufourea > Dufourea novaeangliae. The sequence goes on along the minus strand of NW_015373950.1, from coordinate 863,511 downwards.
AAAAGGACTTTTCTCTTTTACGTAGAATGTAGAAGAATCGCTTGTATACCTGAGCTTTTTGTGTGATGGCTAACGCGAACTCTTCATCGGGGGCGAGGTCTTCGGGGGTCATATTGGCACCCCCAGGTGCAGCACCGTAACCAGCGGTACTGGTGATGGTCCTGGGTGGACCCCCTGTTGCAGGTGGATAATTACCAATACAGTTTCCCCCTCCTGTGCCTTCCCGCTTTCCTGAGAAATAGAAAACATTATCATCTATTAGAATAATTAAATATGCTAAACAATTTTCTCATTTACAGCGATTTTGTAGCGAACTTAGAGATTCCACTTAGATATTTGTTTAAATTGTAAATTGAAATAAGAAAATTACTGACAAAGTATTAAAAGATTTTGTGGACTAACTTATATGGAGCATTGGCGTGAAATAGAAACTTGTTTGTCTTATTAAGGTTCCTCGAAATTTGACAAGAAATACAAAACCTCGGTAAACTTTATTAAAACACTAACTATATTGTGTTTTAGACAATCGTATATTTTTAGACAATCGTTAATTCAATATTAGCCTGTTGGATTCCGGGTGATGGAATGTGTAAAACACTTTTAAAATAAAACTTTAACAAGAGGTTTTTATTCGTAACGGAACACTAAACGTAGGAGTGACTGAACAAGAATTAAGCTAATTGTGAAATTGCATAGGGACTGATATACTAACGCTCTGTGGTGGGGAGGGGGTGCCTGTGAGCCTTAGTACAGGATGAGTAACTAGGAGTTTGGATTTTGGGCAAAAGAAGGGTGACTAACTTGTTTTGGACAGAATAGTCAGTTTACAATAATTCAGAGTGATTCAGAGTAAATAGATTGGTCATCCAACAGTCCTATTTCATTAAAATTATACATCATCAACACTCAACATGAATGTACCTACTTTATTTATAACGGTTACATTTAACATTGTAAACAGTTGAATTCATTGAGTATTTCAGTGATGGTTGTTAAAATTCTCAATTCCGGATCACAAAACAGTTTATCATACAATACAAGTTCAGTATGAATTGGCAAGTGCTTCGAAACAATTGCCCAGTAGTAGTATATGTATACATATTTGTCAAATTACGTAGTATTTAATGATAAAAAAAATTTGTTTATACTAATACAAACATTCATTAGAATATTACTATAATATTATACAGAGGATATTAATCCTTCGTAGACAATGTGAATTATTGGCGACCCGAACAAAATTCCATTTTTCCCGGATTTGTCTACGAATTTTCATGTTTGCTAATAAAAATTTCAAACATTTGACTTAACGAACGATTGTGTAATATAGTAGAGACTTTGTCAAGTATCCCAAAATTCCTCCACATTTTTTTAAAACCAGATACAGTAAAAAAAATTACGTACCGACGTTAACTACTCAGTTTGCCCACGAAGGGTAAATGTTCTTTAGCAAAGAAACCTATTAACCAAATTAATTCCTAAAAAAATTCCATTGTTCTTTCCGTGTGGTGCGTCAGGTCGACAAGGTTAACAGAAAAAAATGACTAGCATGGTTGATGAACGGCACCCGAAAGAAACAAGACGAATCCGTTTCCTCTACGCTAACTGCTCGTTTTTTATACGCCAGCAGCTCGTTTTTTATACGTTAGGCAGCTCGTTTTTCCGTGTCCGCGTAACAACCGCGGTATCGGGTGTAATCTTTGGATTCTTCGGCGCAATAATGGCCCCCCTTAAATGGCGGCGCATATCAATTACAATGCAACCCCCGATGAGTAGGTGGGCGCAAGGACGAATGTCGTACGACTGCAATTAACGATACCGCAACGTTCATACGCGATAAACTTCAGGTGGACGGGTCCCTGGCGGAATGTCGCGTTCCGTTGATCCATTTGTTAAGTCGTCCGTCTCGATTTATGGTGCCCGTCCTCCACCGTATAGGTACCACACTGTCGCGTGGGATTTCGAGCACGATCTCGAGATTGAAATCGATCTCGGAAGTTTCGACCGTTCGTGGCTATCAGGAAATTCACGTCCTGCCTTGTCGTTAACCAGCGACCAAGGAAGCGGGTGATATCTCTACACTGATTCTGAGAAACTGCCTTCGCTAAACCGCAATGTAGAATAGATATAGGATACCTTCTACTCGGGGCGATTCGGGTAATAGTTGCGGAGTCCGACTAAAAAGATCCGAAGATGCACTATTGTACACATTAATAGTACAACTTACAAGGAGTGTATTTTAGGTGTCCGCCTCCGATTGCTTTGGTTTTCGGATATGTTTTAGAGGACCGAAAAATAAGAGATGCGTATTTTTTTATAGCGGCCCGTTTTCATATTTAGGGGGTGAAACCACCCCTCAACGTTTCGACCCAGAAGTACTATCTCGAAAACCAGAGGAGATACATGAAAACTTCTAGTGGACGAGGTCTGCGGTTTTTTATGTAGAATAATATGGTGCTAACAAATTGTCCAAAATATAATTTGTTTATAACAACAAAATTTCGGATAGAAATTTCGAGTGGTGGTTTTACCCCTTGAAGTCGCGTCTCAGCCGATAAAAAAAATACGTGTCCTTTATTTTTGACTGCTTAACAGACATACGAAGTTTCATCAAAATCGGAGGGGGACACTTCCGTGCCTTCCCTTGTGAGATATACACGTAGTTTCCTCCAAAAAGGTTCTCAAAATGATATTTTTTTGTTATAAACAAATTGTATTTTTGATAATTTGTTAACACCAGTTTATTGTACATAAAAAACCATGAAAGCCACCAATTGAAAGTTTTCATGTATCTCCTCTGGTTTTCGAGATAGTACTTCCGGGTCGAAACTTTGAGGGGTGATTTCACCCCCTAAATATGAAAACGGGCCGCTATAAAAAAATACGTATCTCTTATTTTTCGGTCCTCTAAAACATATCCGAAAACCAAAGCAATCGGAGGCGGACACCTAACATACACTCCTTGTTAGCTTTGTTCCCGCAGCTTCGGTCGCGTGGATTTCGGGATTTGGTAAGATTATTTTAAAAAAAATATGTTTATAGAATTTTTAAATTTGTCCCTGTGTATTCAGAAACTCCTTTGCCCCCTCGAGATGGAATATTAAAAAATACAGAAATTACTTTCCAGGTATTTGAATAAGTAACATTTTCAAGCTAAAAGCAGCGGGACATCACATCTGGATTAAGAGATATTGAGAAATACATAGAAACACGTTTTGTCCCTTTTCACCCCCTGTAGAGGGAATTTCAAATAATCCTGAAATTACTTGCCAGAGGCATTTGAATAAGTAGCATTTTAAAGTGAAAAGCAGTAAGCTATGTCATCGGGACTGAGAAATATTCCCAGAAAATACATTTTACCCCTTTTTACCCCTTTAGGGGTTGAATTTCGAAAATCCTTTCTTAGCGGATGTCTACGCCCTAAGAGGAAGCTATCCCTAAAATTTTATGATCCTAGGTAAGCGGTAAGAGCTGGGCGTTGATGAGTCAGTCAGTCAGTTAAGAGTTCTTCTTTTATATATATATATATATATATATATATACAAGGTGTTCCAAAATAGGTGTAAGTCCTTGAAAGTTGTACAGACTCGGTCTGTGGGTGAAGCAAAGAGTGAGCTGGTACTCACTTTAAGAGACGAGGGATCGGTCGCCCCGCCGTTCAAACTCCCTTAGCTAAAACATTAGGTAAGGATGGGATGATCCTAGTGACTCTCCGCCCCCCGCACGAGTACTTCCCTACCGCCATGTGGCCCGGGCCTTAAAAAGTTGGGACGGATGAAAAGTCAGGGGAAATATCATCCCCGGGTAACGCCCGCCATAGTCTCTCCATGAGACTATGAGTTAGCTAATGACGCCAAAATCATAGCTGGACTTCAGAGGGGAGTATTGAAATTCCCCTTTCCCGGGAGATTATGTTATAACTAAACTAAACTAAGTCCTTGAAAAGGCTGATTTCAGGGGTGATTTGAAACAACTTTTTGCTTAGCGAAAAAGTTGTTTCAAGTCACCCCAGGAATCGCCCCTTTCAAGGACTTACAACTATTTTGGCTCACGAACATAGAAAGCACAATTTTTATTGGAATGCGGATCGATACAATGATTCGTAATTCAATTGATTTTTCCAAGATAGACTGATATCTCGCGCATGGGGGACCTTGGGGTTGAGCAGTTTCGTCTAAAAGGACTCGAGATTGGATTTGAGGTATTTTGGACTTAGGTCCTGGGTTCAAGTGATGTCAACATTGGATTCTTTGGTCTCTGTGTATGTGAAGTCTCATGCTTGGGATTTTGGGACCCTGAGATCTAGAGATCACACACTTCTGTGATCTGGGAAGTCTTGAGCTTAACTCCTTGGATTAGAGGGTCACAAGCTTCTGTTTCTAGATCTGAGAAGTCTCAAATTTGGATTTTTCGATACGAGATGTCTCAAGTTTGGGTTCTTGGGTCTGAGATGACTCATGCTTTAGTCAATGAGTCCGGGAGATCTCAAGTTTGAGTTCCTGAATTTTAAATGACTTAGGTTTTAGTTAATGAGTTTAGGGGGTCTCGAGCTCGAGAGTCTTTAGACTAGGTCCTTAGGTCTTTAAACTTATATTTTTCTACTCTATCCAGTGCCAGGAAGAAATAATTTTTAGTATCGAATCTGATAGAAGCTTGAAACGTACGGTAATAAATAATATTCTAACAACAGCATTGCTACGATGACTATGTGATCCGACGTTTCGCCACAAAAGGTAAACATTTTCTCTTGAATGGAAACTGATATTGTACGATCATAGTAACCGCGTCTAAACATTTCCCCGGGATCTAATTTCACGATTGAAATGTCAGTCGACATGCACCGCGCCGATATACTTAAAAGAAGAAGCAGGAACAATTGAGGACAGGACCTTGGCATTAAAAGCACCCCTTGCATAGAAACTGATACCGCGCAACCTTTCCAGGTGTTACTGCGCCCAGTACTCTCGGATTGCAGACCTGGTTTGTCAATTTCAAAAATTAAAAAAGAAAGACAGATAATTTATTCCGTCATCACTTGAATAATTTTCCAGAAAAGTACTATAGACAAAATGAGTGCATTATTTTACTAAATTGGTGTACCAGAACTACAATCGAGCATTGGTGTGCCAAAATTAATCCAGGTCACGCCATTTTCTATACTGTCATTTATCCACACATGTACTTTGTTTTCTTTTCTATAGTAATAAACATATTTTTTTTCCTTTTCCTACATCAAACGAATAGTGTATGCTTTATGAAAAAGAAAGTAAATAGGTGATAAATAATATCATTTACAAAATATTCAATTAAAACATGTTCAGATAGAGGTACGAATTTTGTATGTATTCAGTAGAAAAACCTGTTCATACTGTGAATTATGTACACTTTGAGCTTACGTGATCGAAAACACATTTCTATTAATAAGTAGATTACCCTCATTGATCATTGCAACACTAATATTGCGTGGTTATAATCAGTTCTTTCGTATTCTAGGATATTTCCAGTCATATTGATCAAGTAATGCACTAGATCGTGCGCTTTCTGTTTCAGACACAATGTTGTTTCAATTCGACAGGATGTTTGTACATTATTTATTTGTACTACCATTGGCAATAAATAATTCATAAAATACATTAATGAAACGCAGAAAATACAATCGTATTTCTGCGTATAGAAAGTACAATCGTAAAGAGTGTATATAAAAATTAACTAGTAATCCACTTAAATGTTAATACACTACAAAATATTTTCACTATACTATTAACAATTCAATCTGGCTCGTAGACAATGATCTCATATTATTGCCAATAATATACTAATATTTGCCTCATAAATATTAATTGTATATTCAATGCGTGGTAAACAATAATTAAATTGTTTCAATTTTTTTGAATTACACATAAATAATAAACACCCAGGAAAATGGATTAATATACCTAATGCGTATTCATACTAGTTTTATTTGAAATTCATTCGAATGTTTACTTTATCTGTAAGTATTTAAAAATGATTATTGTTTACAGAAGAATAACAACTTAACAATTCTAGTGTAGTTGTTCGACTGCTAACTATAAATCGTGCATTTTCTTCAGACATAATTTGAATTCCTACGAGTTGTACGATTTACATCTCCACCGGTTCGACAGCGATGCCAATTAACGTTCTTTTTCCCTAGGTATTGTTAATCACATGCGAACTAGATATCTGACGACCTGGATCAATACTTTTACATTTCAATTTCGTCCGATATACATATTTGGCTTGTTGCACGAGGCCTTTCTTGTACTTTTCAATAGAACCTCCTATCCAAGCGTCTTTCAAATAATATTCTGCGATTCTCAGCCACTTCATCATCAGAGTCACAAAAATATTCGGAAACCAGTATAATTTTGGCTCGTACATTATTTTCGTACTCGTATATTTATTTTGACTTCTATATTTTTTTTATTCAAACATTTATTTTGACTTCTGTACATTTTTCATTCATATATTTATTTTGACTTCTATATTTCTTTTTACTCATTACATTTATTTCGACTTCTATAATTCTTTTATTCATATATTTATTTCGACTTCTACAATTTTGAATTCTGAGTGTTTTATCGAGCTTAGCAATTATCATTTACAATTCGACTTTAATAGGTCACAAAAACGCCTAAGTGTTCTTTCATTGGCGCGCGTTTTACCCCACGTTTCGCGACAGATATGGTTGTATCGAAAGGATTAAAAACCCACGATTGAAAGGCGACCAGAGAAAGGCGCGCGCATTACAAATCAAATCAAACTCTTTTCAGAGTGTGGAGAATCAACCACAAGATCCGATGTCTACCAGTAGATTCCTGGATCGTGAGAAAATCGTTGTTAATTGCTCCCGTATCAGCCGGTAGAAGAGCCAGCAGAATGAAAAAAAGAAGAAGAAAAAAAGGAAAAGGAACGCGAGCTCTTAGCTTTTGCGCCGTGTAATTACGGTGGCATTGTTCTAAACGAGCGTTCGCCCTGGTCTGGTGCCGCAGTGCCGTACCTTTTCTCAAGGATGCTCCTCGCTTCAGGTGCCTCGCCATGAAACTGGAAAGCAGCTGCATATTTTTCGCGACACGGGCGGATTTCACGCCGTCTGGGACAGACTCCCTGCGATCGAAAACTTCACGATCTCGATGAAAATAATCGATCAACGGTCACCGAATCATATACACAGTCGAGTCAACACCGAGATCCAACCTTTCTTCCTGAATCGAAACGATCTTCAGCGATCCTCCGCGGAATGCACCGCGTGATGATCCCGTGGCTCGTTGTGTTCACCGTTTTCAGCGAACCGTGGCGGCATTTCTTTCGAGCAAATTGACGCGAAAATTGTTAGGCCAGTGTTTTTGCGGGTAGCATAATAATTCTGTCGGACAATTTTACGATCTGTGTACGTATGTTACGCGATGCTGGCGAAACTGAACGGTGTGGATCAGTGGTTGTTCACCTTTTCGACGACATGGAAGAATTTTTATATTTTTCTAACAATTTACAGAACACCAAAATCACTAAGATTATAACCAGACTGCGGACGTTTATGCAAATTTACAATTTCTAATACCAATATCTAAAAATTCAAATGGAGCAGAAATTTGAATTCTGTACTAGAAGTAGATACTTAAATAGTATTATATTGTATTATATTATTTGTAATACATAAATAGTATTAAATGGTATTAAAACGTTTAATTTACTACATTTACTTAAGAGATGCAATTAATGTACAAACATCCGTAGTCTACATAGTCATAACAACAAAAATTTACATGAAAATGATAGTTTTACGATCTGTGTACAAATGTTGCGTGGTGCAGGCGAAACTGAGCAGTATGGATCAGTGGTTCTTAACCTTTTCGAGAACATGGAACAATTTTTATATTTTTAGAAAAATGTATGAAATACCAAAATCACTAAGGTTATAAGAATAAAAAATATGCATGGAAATGACAGTTTGCGATCTGTGTACGAATGTGTTACGAATGTAACAGTACTATAAAATAAAAAAGACTTATTTCAGATAAAAGCCCACGGAAATATGTCTGGTACTGCAGATGGTGTTTTGATGAAATGAGTGATAATTAAATGGCAGCTATTTCTTCTGCTGATAGATATAAAGCTCAACTTTCAGAAATCACTAAGGGAATAAGATATAATAAGATGTATATGTTGAATTTTTAGTAACCAATAATTATGCATGTACAAAAAAAATGTTAATTTTCCCTGTTATTTAACAGCTCAAACCCCCTGTAATCCTTTAATAAAAAGTCGAAATTATGACGAAATTGTATTTATATTTATGCGTGAACGTAGCAACATGTAGTTGTTTCTTAACCCTTCGTTGTCACACCACCTTGTTCAAACGTAGTTGTCACACTGGGGTCAATTTGAACCAAGGAAACATTCAATCAGCGCTTGTTTAAAATCTATTTGTTAAATTAAGTTGGAAAAGATTTTCAGATGAAGTTTGAACATTGTAGATTATATTTTCATGGTTAACAATTAATATTGAAGGTTTCATCGTGTTTAAAGAAAAAATCTAAATTTTGAAAAAACTGAATTCCGAAAAAGTTTTTTGGGAAACCTGAAATTACTATTACATGGCGCCACTAGGGAACATTTTGAGTGATGCCTGAAAGATATTGTCTGGGTTTATTTGACCCGGTGTGACAACGGAGGGTTAAGATTCGATTTACATCATTTCCAAAATAAATGACTCATGTATACAGTCCTCGTGCACCGTTTAGAAGTTCCAGTTGTGATAATAGCTTTTGCCAGCGAACTGAGTGAATTGATTTTGACATCAATGTTTGAAGTGTATTGCGATCTACTGATAGGGCAACCAAATTCCTCAGGTCAATTTCAATTATGCTTCGATATAATTTAACAGATGTTTCAGTAATTTACCAAAAAAAAATGAATAAGTAATAAATACATTGCGGAGGTTTATGCAAATATCAATTTTTACGAGCTATTTCACAGAAATCAGGGTGACGAAGAAATTAATTTTTGCGTTAAAAGAGTTTATTAAATCAAAAGTGTATAAAACAATTTCGTTACTTAAATGTTCGATTTTATTGTACTTTTCACCACAGTTTCTGTCACAAAAACATTCGTAATCTAGTAATAAATAAGTAATAAAAAAAAGGTCTTTCGAGCAGTGCACGAGGATCGAATAATCGATCTTTATTTCTTAAATTTGAAAGTTTTCATTCCTTCTTTTTGGTAGCTGATTAAATAATTGTTGTCAATAATCGAAGTGAAAAACGTTTGAGTATAAAAAAAATATCGAAATAAAAATTTTGTTCTAAATAAATGATCTTTTTCGTAAGAAATTCGCGTCATGTCGCGCGTGAAATGTGTAACACGGTTGTGCACTTCGCCAAATACATTCTCACGTTTTCCGGGAGAGGTTGAACAGCCAAGAAACTTTCTGCTTTCCTTCAATTTTACCACGAACGTTGCACTCGAGGAAAGAGAGCTTCCGGAAAGTGTCGAAGTTCAACAAGTTCCAACCACGAAAGCACTATAAACACCGTCGGTACATACCAGAGCGTTAAGAAAACAGAGGCTCGTAGATCCTCCTCTTTCACAAAACTTCGTTGAAGCCCGCAAAAAAAGAAATAATAAAATTCAACTCTAACACAGAATCGAAATACGAAATAGCGAATGAAAATACAAATTTAAAAAATGCTCTTATAGATTTTGAAAACTAGACGGTTCCAAAAATTCATTAAAATCTCGAATAGTATTAATTTTACTCTTTAAATATTCTATACTGTCAACAAATTGATAATTTGTATAATAGAGTATCAAAACAGAAAACTAATAATAATAATAGTGTATTAAACGTATCAACCCTTCAAGTCGATATTTTTATAGTCAGTGGTCGGGTCAATCATGACCCAAAATCAAAACGACGAGACACATGGTAGATACAAGACGATATTCAAGCACTGTGTATACTAACGGGTCGACGAACCGACCATAAGAACGCGAGGGTATATGTATATCACACGGATGAAAAATGATTTCATCGCTAGACTGCGGAAGTTTATGCAAATTCACAGTTTCACGAATATCTCATACTTAAAACGGGACAGAATGTTGAATTCTGTACTAGAAGCTTTACAATGCTGATGATAACGCATAAGTAGTATTAAACTTTCTTGAATCTTTATTTTATTGCGTTCTCCAAGTTAAGGGATGCTATGAATGCGTAAACATCTGCAGTCCATTAACCCTCGGAAGGTGAAAGGTTTCGATACCATGAGTCCACTTGGACCACCGTGTATCATTCCTTTCTAAAGACATTTTTAAACAAATTTCTTTGCGGATTGGGTTTCTTTTCATTTGAATTAATATAAATGATTAGCGACTAAAATTTATTATCCGAAGCTGGATGAAGAAGTTGAAAACTGGGGTCAAAATGACTCAGTCACCGTCTTCCAAGGATTAGTCATACTTCACCATACTCTTTTGAATATTGAATTCTTATTGCGATTGTTTGACCATTCTACATATGTAAACAATATGGTATGAAAGAAACAGTTTCGAAGACTTTTCTAATATAAATTTTTAAATTATGAAATTTTCTGATAATCACCGAAATTCACCGAATGTTACCTCGACAAAAGATCACTTTCTGTGTTATTGAGAGCTTCGTCTCTAAGGAAACAAAACATTCCCCAATGGAGAATCTGTACCTGCAAGGTCCGAAGAATTCATACAATCTAAAAATGCAGATTTTCGTGAAAAAAAAATAGAATGTATCAAATAATATATCGTCCGAAGAAAGTTATTAATCGTCACCGAGCATATTTCAGTCGAATGAAAACGGTTGTTCTTTTCAAGAAATAAGCGTTCTTGTTTCGATTTATAAAAATAGTAATTTCATGTGGGTGCAAACCTAACTACTTATTACACGAATCTTATTACTCATTTACACAATTACTTGCTTTGCATTCGCATGTAAGAAAACATCGAAACAAACGAGTATCTCTTTAACCTTGTTGTTCTCCTCGAACTGAAGATTGTATTTCAATAGATATTATTTCATTTTTAAATATTTCTTTTTAGTACCCAACGTACTTACATTTTACATCTACTTTTTCTGTACTTCCCATTTCTTAAGAACAAATCATTTCAAAGTTTGAAATACAGTGATGTTTCAATGAATGCGATACGAGTTATTTCCACCACTGGGGGAGGAGGGGCTCTGGATCCAATCAAAATAGAGTAAACAGAAGCTAAGCAGAGGCTCGGCTTTCGTGTAAAAAATAAATTTACGAGGGGCTGAAAACCTTTCCGCCTTACCATGAATGCTTTGAAGCGGACCCGAGTACGTCGCACTCATCGAGACATTACTGTAATTTCATTCAAAGTGGTACAAACGTAGCACTATATCAGGAAAATAGCAGGGTTAAATCACTATCGAATAAAAATACGATATTCCCGACAATATCCATAGAATTGCTCCACTACCACCTTATCCAGCCAAAGGTTAAGATACCTTTCAGCTACGCGTAAACAATGAAATCCAAAGTAGTTCGATGGAAAGCTTGGGGCACTCGATCGAGCGCCAGTGGAGATTCAAGCATATATCATTTTATTCGATCTTTAAACGCATCGATCTAGACGTATACATGGATTAAGCGAACAAAACGGCATCGTAGGATCACGAGGTGCATTCGTTGAAATACGAGTCGTTTCTAGCACGAGGACCGTTTCCCATTTTTCACGGCACACCACTGATCGAACCGCCCGTACCCGCGACACGGGGGTTCATCTTCATTTTTTTTTCTTAGTTTTTCTTTTTCGTCGGGTTACCCCACCCCGGGCAGGTAACCACGTTAAACGCTTCTCCGTCGGCGCACGGGCACGTACTGAACCGCGTTTGTTGGTATACCCGCGAATGGCACCCGACCGTCTGCGCTTCTCGGAAAGCTACACCGATATTCGCGCTTGCGCCCACCCCCATCGCGATCCCAGGTATACTGTGGAACCAGGATTGGGCCACAGGCTTCTATACTTGTATACATACACGGTATGTTCAAAAAGTTCCCAGATGGATTTTTTTACAGATACACTATTACCCTTAGCCCTAAAATCGAGATGATACTAAATAATTTAGACCTTTCTTAGTACCCTATAATTTTCGTGATTCCTGACGTTCATTTGTTCATTAGTATTACGCTGTTAAAAGTTGCTTGATTTTATACGTTTTCACGATCACAATCATAGAGCAATAAGCTGCAATTAAATTTTGCTTTAAAAATGGAATAACTGCGATTGAAACTTACAGAATGATGCAAATAGCATACGGACATGATTGTCTGAGTCGTGCTGTAGGTTTTCAGTGCTTCAAACGATTTAAAGAAGGTCGTCAGTCACTTGAAGATGACAAAAGAGAAGGACGACCTTCGACAAGTTGCACCGAGGCGAATGTTGAATGTGTTTATCTCCTGTTGTCGAGAGACCGTTGTTTAACGATAAAAATAATAGCTGACGAATTAAATATTAGAATTCGACGTATGAGGTCCGAGCTTTACCGATCGGGTGAATGGTTTCTGCACCACGACAACGCACCCGCACATTCATCAATCATCGTCATAGAATTTCTGGCAAAAAAGGCGTAACTGTTATTAACCATCCATCATATTCGCCAGATTTGTCACCTGCCGACTTTTTCTTATTTCTGAAAATCAAATTGCCAATGAAAGGGATCTATTATGAAGAGGTGAATGCAATAAAACAGGGAGTAACCAAGCAATTAAACAGGGTAACACAAGAGGAATTCTCCAAGACTTTCAAAGCACTCTATGTATAAACGTTGTACTCAGTGTGTAGCTAGAGGAGGGATGTATGTAGAAAACTGAGCAATAAAAATTTCTAAATCAACAGAATTCAATTTTTTATTACACCAGTCTTGGAACATTTTGTAAATACCGCGTATATACTAGGCTGCTAACTTTTTTATGTAAAATATACCCAAAAAGCATGTACAAAAGTATCTCATTCTACACATGCGCAGAAGCAATAGCTAAGCAAACCTGACAATTTTGACATGCCAAACCAACCTCTCGATTTGATGTGTAACCGCGCAAAGTTTGAATCAATTGTTAAAAACATATTTTGTTAAAAAACATGCTACCTTAGTTACTAAGAGCTAATAACATATATGTATTCATTAATGATATCTACACATTGATTCTGCGCATGTACAGAATGAAATACTTTTGTACATACTTTTTGAGTACATTTTATATAAGCGATATATATGTGTATAAGGAAGTTAACTGTCTAGTATACAGACTGTCACCTAACGCTTGCACCTCAAATATCTTTGTTGTTTTTAAAGATACGTCAAATGTCTTAAGGACAAAGCTGAATGGTTCAATGGGGCTTACATGATACCAAAAAGTTTTTATTTTTTTAAATGGAATCACCCTTTTTTAAACACCGACAATGATAGTCCCTTTCATTAGCAATTCAGTGACTATAATTATGCAAGGTCATTCAAAGTCACAGAAAAAAGGGTGGTTTCGTTTAAAAAAATGAAAATGACCTTGATATCTCTAAAAAAAATGACATAGAAACAGAAATTTTTTTGGCATCGTGTAAGCCCCATTGAACCATTCAACTTTGTCCGTAAGACATTTGACGCATCTTTAAAAACAACACAGATATTTGAGGTGCAAACATTAGGTGACTCACCCTGTATACGTATGTATATGTATAGAAGTCTGTGGATTGGGCACGTTTCATTTGGAACAAGATAGCAAATGATACTAGGGAGCAAAAAAAATTTGGTTCATGTTGTCATCCTCATTTCGCATTACATCTACGTTTTCGCTACATTAGCTGCGATTTTCAAAATAATCGAAACTATTGCAATTTAACATTTCTGTCGATTTGAAGTATCCTACTACCTTTGCTTTTTTACCTATCCTCCTTCTCAAACCCCTGTTGTGAAATTTGTTTACTTTTGGGTTAGTGATTTCCAAAGTAAAGAATAAAATAAGTGATCGTATTTTGTTTTAGAGGTGAATTTTATGGTATACCAACTGTCTAACATTGAAAATTCATCTTCATCCGTCCATTGGGTCGATTTGACAAAAATTTACTGAAACTTGTTCAAATATCCTTCTCCTAAATCCGAAAACTATTTTACAAGAAATGTACTTTCTCCAAAAATTCCTCCGAATATCGTTTTTTTTACCTCCTGATGGTGAGTAACCCCTTAATCAATGTTGATGTTAAATACTGATCGTGTATATTGTATGGATTAATATACTTCAGGATATATTCAATTGAGAAATTACACGGGGTTTGTTAAAAAAAAAAGGATTGTTATCAGTGTAACGGGACAATCAACATATTACAAGCGTGTTCGTTCTAAATTAATACATGAATATAGTAGATTCAGAAGTAATCGACTGAGGACGAGTTGATAGAGAAAACGTAACAGAAATGTCTCGTAACCAGCCCACGTAGATTTTCAATTCATATTTATGAACACGTTCCCTGTTTATTTTGATGATTGTTACACGTGTAGGTGCCGTGTAAAGGCGTGTCTCCACTGGCGTTCTTTCTTATGAATCGCTTGTTCGTGTACTGTTCCTGACGCGTTTGCATTATACAGGGTGTGCAAAAAAAGGCGTCAAAGACTTAAGGGGATTATAGTATTCATCGAATGGAATAGAAAAGGTCTAATCAACATAGGTCCTAAAATCGAAGCTTCCGATGCAAAATTAACTTTTATGAATTTGATGTAAACGGATCTTAAAGAAACAGCGTTACAATAATTATTGCTGTCAATTTTTATTATTATATAAGAGTATATTATACGAAAATATTCAGAATTCGAAATCTTTCAAAGAGAAGAAATTCTAAGGGATATTATGATAAGAGTATATACATATAAGTTCGCAGACACTCTAAATAAAATGGAAGAACTTCTCTTTCCTGGGAAACAATGAATAAATTAATTGGAAAGGAGAACGTTCAACGAGAGAGTCAATTATAAAGAACTGATATTTCAGAATTCAAATGAGTCTTGAGAATACTTTAATAATTCTCACTTTTCTTCAGTGTTTGCGCGTTTCAAAATGAAAATTTTCTTAATATCGATTTTACTTATATTTAAACTCGTTTAGACGTTAGTAATTTTATTTTGAGTTTTTCTTTTAATATTCAAAGTATCACCTCATCCTTTGCACACATGAAAATTCGTTAACGATGCGGTTTTAATGGAACACTTACCGACCCACGAGACGTGAAAATGAAAAGCTGTGTATACGTACAAATGGTATCATGCACAACGCCATTTTCTCTAAAGAAATATGTGTTGTTAGATCAATATCACGCGTATGGTAAAGATGTTTACAACAGCACGTAACAAAGGCTCGCGGACCTCTGACGTTAATGTTCAAAGAGAGTGACCGGATGCACCGTTGTTTAACGGCACCGTGTATATAACGATGTCTATCAGGATTTTTAATCTGCACATAATTATTTACATACCCCTCCGTATCATTTGTGTTTCACGTCTTAACATACTTATTTAAAAAAGTATCCGTTTAGATACAGCGAATCTTCATACTAAAGAAAATACACGTCTTTATCCCTTTCGTTCCCACTGTAGCCATATGGCTACGTGTTTTAAATTACGAACTCAAATATTAGTATCATGTATTTTTTTCATATCTATGACTAACAGATTTTCAAATCTGTATAAAATCTTTTCATCTAGTTTTGTACAGATGATGACAGAAACTTGAATGAGCATTTAAAAATTTATCGAAGTAAAGAATGGCTGCCATGTAAAGCAAAAAATCATTAAATTTGCAACTTCTTTTGGCGATAAAAAAACCATTGCAGACATTGACATGATAGTATTTCACAAGATAAAAAGACATACATTTCATATGTATGTCAAAGCTGAGAGTAGATTGGTTAACTCATCATTAAGATATCGTGTTGGATCCAATAATCAATTTGGAAAATATGGTTTCGAGAAAAATGCGTTTACTCATATAGTGGTACACCGTTTTCTTAAAATCATTCTAACTTCGTAATTTTAATGAATTCAAGCATATCCCATTGGTGGGGGGGGGGGGGGGGGGGGGCTAACGGGGCTATAGCCTCGGGCCCCACTTTCAAGGGGGCCCCGATCTAAGTCTTCCGTTTCTGTCAGAAATACTTGAATGAAATTTTGTTTAATGTTTCCGTTTTGAAATAATTAAAATTTTTACTAATTATAGAAATAAATCGGATCAAATTTGTTAAAATATAACGAGGCATTGTCCGTTATAACGAAGCGTTCGTTAGGATTAAATTATATTTAATTTTACTTAGAATAGATTTCAATTTTTGAAGATTTATGTATTTTATAGTACGTTGCATTACAAAAATTTGGTGCCCCCACCCCCCGTTCTTCAATCATTAGGGGCCCTCGAAGGTTCAATAGCCCTGGACCACAAGTAATTTTAATCCGGGCCTGCCCCTCCGTATGGGAATACCCTCCTAAAAAAATCTAATTTTCATATGCAAAATATTTATTAATACAATTATCATTTAAAACTCGACTTTAACAGTTAAGAAAATCTCTTAAGTGTTCATTCACTGGCGCGTTTACCCCTACCATGTATGCCAATTTCTCCAGTCGAGGAGAAAAGAAGCAGCGAGAGAGATACAGAGAATAAAGCCTGATTGTTGGTGACCGATAATCGGCTTAAAATTAAGGGGAGGCTGAATCGTTTATAACCCTTTGTAAACGGTATCGTGAAATGACTAATGGCGGTAATACGGTGCTCGTCAGATTCTGCCACCGCTTTCACAGGCGAACAGCTCACCACGTCGCGTCGTCGTCGTTGTCGTCGTCGAGCTCGCCTCTTTTATTTGTTTCCCGGCCCAACATCTGTCTTACGCGGCGGCCGTATACTATACCCATCCTCTGGGCCCGCGTTACATCGGGCCCGCCGCAACCCGTGCACGCACAACCGTGCGCGTCCCGCCGATCGGACGAGAGAGTTCGACTTGATGGTGCAAGGTGCACACACCACACGTTTGCCCGAAGAGAATTTCAGGGAATTTCTCGGAGAAAAAGCGGCCCAGGGACGTCTATACTGACGCGGGTCGCCCCGACGCGGCGCAAAGTGGTCCAGAATACAAACTTTAGCAACTCGTATTGCTTATTTAGCATAAAGAATGAAAAAAAATTTAGACGCTTAATAGATAAATGACCCAATTTCTACTCGTGTCGAGTATTATAAATGTTACGATCATACTACTCAAATAGCAAACCACGCCTTGAAGACGCCCATTTCACGGCTATTTTAGGTCTAAGCCGTCTTTAAACAGTCTTGAAGACGTCATTAGGAGTCATGTGCTATCTGGGATATAGTTATAAGAAAATAATTCTAAATTAGTTGAACATTTGCACGAATGTTGCACCAGCTAAATGGGGCTAAACAAAGTGCAGTATAAGCAACGAAAAACATTTTCAAACAAGAAACCCGTCTTTCTCGACCGTGTTCTAGCTGTTTGTATTAACGAATAGCGACTCAATTGTTATCTGATAATCAGGTAGAGAAGAATCTGTGCATTGAAAGTTCTCATTTAATAATACAAACACGTACATACTGTATTGTGCTCTGAATGTAGATTTTTGTAACATTTTTAATTTCTTTAAGTAAAAAACAAGTGTGTAGGTTTAGGGTCAAGTGAATTACTGCCATGTCCGCATTTCTATTTACTGAAGTTTTAGTAAAATAACCTGATAATTCCATGTACGCTCTATTTCTATTTGAACGCATTTTATATTTTATTTATCCTTATTTTGTGCATTTAAAATAACTTTATTTACAGTTTTCATTTTTTTGAGATTAGAAAATAGAAAATTTGGAAAAAATAGCGTGAACAAGAAAAAGAATAGTGAAAGGAAATATATTGATCAAGCAATAATAAATATATATGTATTATATACCAATCGCAGCGCGTAGCCATCGTTACCGCGAGAACTCAGCTGGCAGACTCGCGCTCTGATTGGTCAGGGGTTTTCGTTAATATCTCGTTAACAAAGCCTCGGATAACATTGTTCCTAATGAAAAACTTGTTTCAAATCACCTCACGAGTCTCCCATTTCTGGGTCCCCCACCATTTTTGTTACACCTTCTATATACAATATATACATATATGTATGTATGTATGTCAAAAATAGATTTTAATATTTAAAATACATATTTACAAGAAACTGTAAAGAGCTTTATTTACTATTATTTTATAAAACCTATCCATAATAGATATATGTAACTTACTCTGACCTGAAAAGGCGACATATCATGTGAGCAGAAATTGGTTCAAATTATACGATTAGATTAAAAATGCATCAATTGGCAATTTTATTATCGAGAAATTATAAATTGTGTTCAAAAATATGACACGATTAGATGAATAAAAGTTGACAATTAAAATACGATCCATGTATACAAAGATGATTGCGGGACAATGAAAATTATGTTCGACAGTTCTATCTTATATTCCGTAAAACTATCGTCTTCCAATGGAAAAGTGTGTGTTTCTCTACCAGGCCCGTTTCCATATATGCAGGTATCTTAGGCGACAGCACCTTTCACGCGAGGTTAGTGAAGTTTCTTTCTGAAACCTGTTCTTGTTTTGTCGAAGGAATCGACGCCTTGACTAGCTTCCTATTCTGAACGTATGTACATATTTACACAATCGTACGCGCGATGCCGCGAGAAGTATGCACCGGTTTACTTTTCTCAACCAATGTTGGCAGGCTGCATTTCTAAAATTATCTACGGACAGTTTGTTTGTTTTCTTATTTTATCCATCGAATACACACGGGACGATTCACGATGGATGATACTTCGAAAGATTTAACAATGACATTCATTTTGAGGGGAGGATAAGTTTCCATTAAAAAAAAGGTAAGACCCACTTTTATCGAAAATTTTATCAATTATTTGATAAAATGAAGAAGTTAAACAAGACACGACAGAAGTGATAATTAACTGCAGTACGATGTTTATAACGTTTGTACATAGACAAAGTACAGAAGAAAATCCTAGTATCAATGTATACTAAAATACTCGGATCGAAATCATAGATTCATAGATTTCATACATATTTTGTATTATTTCTGTGATTACCTGGAAGGTCAATAATTTCTAAAATTCATATAACGATGCGTGACGAATATGCATTTTATTACCTGACGTTCTCGAAGATTTCGAAGTGTTTTTCGGAGTGTTTTCGGAATTTCTGAAGTGTTTTAAGAATTTCTGGAGTTATTCGAGTTTGTAAAGTTTTTAAAGTTCTTAAAGTCTTTGGAGTTTTTGCAATTTCTAAAGTTTTTGAAGTTTCTAAAGATTTTGGAATTTCGAAGATTTTTCTAACAAGAAAAGGACGGGCAAACTCAAAATCCAATTGTAAAGCAAGTCACCCGGATTAAACACTAAACAAGAAACGACGAAAATAGAAAACAACTACCAATCAATTATACAGTAGGACGTTACTATGACAATCCCCTAGAAACCGTAAACAAAAAGAACTTTCCGTTCGACCCAATAAAAAGGTGATACTCGAGAAATCAACGGATTAACATTATTCGAGCAAAGCTTGCATACTACTCAATCCCACAAGCAACTGTCCGTATCGCTTTGAGAACCGTCAATTTCAATACCAATTCTTTCTCAGTCCGTCCCAACGTAAAAAACAATCGAAAACCCCTCCGGCTGAAATCAGGGGCTCCCGTTACGCCAGTTTCATAAATTACCTGCGAGGAGTATCGATCCCCCCCCCCTTCCTTTTAACGCGGAACAAGACACAACAGCCAGCTTCTTTTTGGCCCAAATTCATGCGGGAACGGCACGTGCATAGGAAAACACACTACGTTCATCCTACTACCGCGCGTATCCATCAAGCGTGCCACACACACACACACAGAACACAGTCCAGATATTCCCAGCGATTCGACGCGCGTGACACACGCGACGCTTTTCACCATACGAATCGTAGAGGACACCTATGTGTAGCCCCATTAACGGGGTTGTGTTACTTTTTTCGCGGCCGATACGCTGACCTTGATATCACGTGTCGCGTGTAAAACTCGAATCTAAAAAATGGAACCGCTTTCATGCCTCGTCTCACATACACACAATACATAATACATATACTCTTATTTAATATCCACAAAGGGGGGGGGGGTCGAAATAAAAGAAATCGAAAAATCATTGAAATGAAAACAGTATAAACACTCACCCGGAGTTGTAAATATTTCTGGGGCAAGCACCGACAAATGACAAGAGATTTCACACGAGTACCGTACAACTCACTGTTGTTTCACCGCGAGAACATTGTCACTGGGGGGGAACACGATGAATAAAAATGGCCCCGATATATCCCCGCGCGGTAGGAATGTCTACACGCATAATCGACCAACGCACCCGTCCTCGGCCACGAGTACAGCAACACTGACCTGCCGTCACAGAGGGAGAAGAGAACGGACCAGGTATAACAGAACCTCTCTCGTCTTGTGTTCCCTTCTTGCGTCCTCTTTCTTCATCCACGGTTCTTTCTGTCCTCGTCCTTTTCTCTTTCTTACTGCTCCCTCCCCCCTTCACCCCGTCCAGGTTCCTTTTTCTCTTCGCCCGTTCGTTTCACCTTGTCTATCTTCCCGGTTCTTCCTACTCGTCCTCTGACCCTTCCTTCTTCTATTTCCTCTCTCCTCTCTCTTCAATCTTGTTCCCTTTTTTTTGAACTTCTCTTTTCCGTTTGCCGTTTTACCGATCTCCCTGCGTTTCTTTCGATCGATTCACCGTTTACCACCGATTCCCATCGTGATGTTTCGTCGACGAGAGTCGCTTCACTTCTGTCGAGTCTTGTGTCAGGTCAACGTGTTGTTAATTGAAATACGTAATGTTAACGATGAGACACTGAGAGTAAATATTGTCGACCAAGTTCTTAACTATTCTGACTCTATTTTTCAAAACGATTTCGTTAATCAATCTACGTGCGCCAAATTGGTCTGAAGAATACACATTCACCATAAAATAAAGAAAATTCAACCTTGAAAACAACATATATTCCGTTGAGTCTTATATTCAAAACTTTGACATTTTTTCCCCCTAATGGTTGTATCTCCAAATAGTAACAACAATTAAAAATTTGTATTGATAAGATAAAATTTTGTTAAATATTGTAATAAATAGCTGGTCAGTAGGATAATATTATGGTGTGTTTGATTATTTTACTACTTTCATGCTTCTATAATATTAAACTTTGTAAACTTCAAACTCAGTTTTCTTGGTTTAGAAACTAGTGGAGATAGAATACTTAAAAACTAGAACGACGATATGTTCGTGTTTTATTGAATTGGTTGTACCTATGAAGGTTTGGTTCCGTTTGCATGTCGCCCCATTATTGTATGTATGGGGATCAACTGCGCAGTATCCGCTTCGATACGTTCACGCGTTGAAGTTCCTTATGAGGATATACATACGTTGGCAGAGATTGTTAATATCGTGTATGGGTAAAAGATTCTATAGACCTCGTCCAACGGATCGAGTCAGTAACCATAAGCAAAGGGAGGTGATGACCGTTCAGGTGGGATAGAGACAATTGCTAGGTAATAGCTGGGCTTAGCAGGCGCATGTTTTGTTTATTTCTACTGACTCGTTTCGTTGGACGAAACATAGGATAAATGTCCCACTTACTGCCAGTGTCCCTAATACTGCCACTTTATTTATTTTACTTAATAAAAACGTAACGTATAAAGAATTGTGTACAGAAAAATTTTATTAGTAAGTAGGGACTCGGATTTACATAAAAACAAAGGAACACATTCACTTGTATATACTTAGTACTTAAAAATTAATGTTAAAAAATGAACGTGCAATTTGACCGTCAAAAACGCGACTACGTGAGTAGGATGTGATGGCACAATCATAGAAAAGAACGAGCTGCAATTTTACTATTCAATCTATATCTATGGTACACAATGAATTGCTATAGAATTCAAAAATTACTTCGATTTTTGAGGTGACAATAATAGGGACACTGGGATTGCTCGTAGATTTTAATAAATTATTAATGAATTCTTCATAGTTAATGTATGGAACTATTTTCGTTAATGAATTTTTGTTAAAAAAACTGAGACGATTTTTAGGTTATACAACATATGAAATGATTAAAGGAAGTTATGGTACAATCTTAAGGTAGCAGTAATTGGGACATGTACCTCAGCTAAATAAGGAAAAAAAGTCTACGTTTCGTTATGTGTTGTTTAGCAAATTGAAGGCATGCAAATACCTGTTTGAAGTTATCTTCAACGAAATTTAAAGGAAGTACAACTTAATTGCTTTTAGAATTGTGTGATGAAATATTCTTGAAAATATTATTATACGAAACACTTGTTTTTAATACTAAGTCGACACTGGTGTTGACATTCTGCGTTTAATTTAAAAAATGTTATTAACGACGTTCTGTTATTTAATATTACGCGTGAATAAAAAATATCATTTGTGTTTAGTTTCTGTAAAATAATAAATAAAGATTCTTAAATTTTAATACTGTTAACGATGGGCCGAAACAACCGTCACTGCTGGGAATCTGTTTCAAATCTAATCATAAAACCGCCATTACGGTGTCTTCCGTGTGTATCGTAAAGTTCTATCTAACTCGACGGTAACAGGTTTTACGATAAAGCGTCCTGCTTACATGCGAATGAGAAGCGATTACCAAACAAGTTTAAGACCCTCCCCCCCCTTTTTTAAGCACCCTTCTAATTAGAAATACACATAAATATTTACCTAATTCGAGGTCGATTGCACAAAAGCGTGTGTATTGAAACTGTTTCTTTTCTTTGGATATCACACTTCTTCGCACACAACTTTGCTTACTCGAGAAAGTAAATTCATGTCCACACAAACTATCAAGATATACAGTTGCCAGGAAAACAAATCTTCATAATTTCGTGAATCTGCATATTGAACACTACACAACCACAATTAGAACTAAAACAACAACAATTAGAAATAAAACAATAGCGCGATGACAGAAATAAATATTTGCACGTCAGCCTCGCTATCTAACGGGATTGTAACTCACGATTCCAGTATTCCTTCCGTCTATATCCATAAACTTGTTCGAGGGAAAACAGTTGTAACAACAGTATCTTCATTCATGATTTGATATCCTATCTTCACATATACCTAATCATATCAAAATATCACCACGATAACAATCTTCAAATCTAATGCATTATATTGCCAAACAGAAACACTGTAGATGTAATCTGTTAAAATTAATTCTTCCACAAAACATTCGTTACTTGTTCCGTGTTCAGCTGATCGATATTTCGAACGATCGACGTTCGAGTAATCGTTCTACCGTCGTCATCGAAATGAAGAAGTGACCGAACCGACCGGAACACGAGTTTAACGTATCGCACGCTACACATAGAGTTCTTTCGTCGAAGCCCCGATTAACCCCGCTGAACGCGTTAAAGTAAGGTGGATCAATAGGCGGCGAGATCATCACAAGATAGTTAAAGAAGAAGATTCAATATTTACAGAGCTGATAGAACTACCCAAATCAACCGAAGAAATGCGAAATTATCATGTCAACAAATATCTCGAATATACCAAAGTTAGGCTAAGGACGTCCACTTGTCACTCCCGAGTTACTTGTTTCTATTTCTCGTGTGTTATCTTATATTGTACAATTTCCCATTTAATAATTATTGGCAACTAGTTAATCGTGACCGTTAACCCTTTTGCTGCAGTGACAGATTTTATGAACATATGTATTTAACAGTGATCTACGCTTGCAAACAGTAAAACTTTTCAACAACGATAACAATTAAAACCTTCAAACTACTAGAGACATCATCAGTTAGCAACAGTACATATGTATACGCTCTTGGAACTAACGCAAGTAAACAGTTATTTTGTCGAGAACACTGAACCTCACTGGACACCGATTCGTGCCAAACACAACACGACATACGAATGATTTTTCCGAATACATGCACGCATACATACTTATATGCGACAATAGCAGTGAAATACGGTTAACGATTACAACGGTAGATCCGATATCACAAAGAAACAACCAGACAGGTCCTTACCTGGTGGCTGGACGTCCTGGTGGTTTTACATCATCGTCGTGACACCAGCAATCTAGCCGGCCACTAGCGTATGCGCGACAAGATTCAACGTCGTCTCCCGTAACCCTGTGTAGAGCATATTGCTCTCGCGTACAGAGACCGCATTGTTACGGTCGTCAGCTGCTGCTGCCGCTGCCTCGCTTCGAACGGGCACTCTTTCTGTAATGGCTGGGGGGTGGGGAGAGTTTAGGAGGGAGATGCACCGGGGTTCCATGGTGTGTATACCAGATACGGAGGGGGACCAACGCGTACGCTGGGAAGTGGGAGGGGGAAGCGGACACGTTGCCCCATTGTTCCGTGAAGGGGTATATGTATTCATGCAATTTTTCGCTCGGCGATTGTCTTCTCTCCGTAAATTGGGCATTCGTCGCCTCCTTCCGAACGACGGCGGCAGCGGCAGCGTTATTATGAGAAAAATTATATACGTGTTAATGAGCTTTTGGATGTATGTACACACGCGTCGAACGATTGAAAGTAACGATTCTTCTCTTAGTTTTCTTTTTCACACGTTCTCAATACCAACGACACTGCGATTGAGCGTTACACGCGGGGACTCGTAGAAGTATACATTTTTCTATGTCGCGCAGAGGTCTCGTGGGTCGCAGGTCGCAGGCAATTCGTTCTTGTATAGTACTTATAATACAGATCAAATGACGTTACAAGTTTAGATTAAGGCTGTTACGAATATTTGAATAATTCGAAATGTCGAAGTATTCGGAGTACTCGGAGTAATCGGTGTATTTGGATTATTCGGAGTCTATATTCGGAGTATTCGGATTATTAGGAGTACATATTCCGATTATTCGGAGTACATATTTGGATTATTCAGAGTACTCGAATATTCGAAGTGATCGCATTGTGGATTATGTTGAATATGCATCCGAATATATTATATTTTTCACACTTTATCGTGAAATTTCTTTCACGTTGGCCTTTGAAATTGCTTGTTTTTCAATTTCCTATTCGGTACAATCCGAAATTCGATCACTTCTATTATTCGAACATTCAAACAATGCGAATACTTCATACTATTCGAATATTAAAATTATTCGAATTATTTAAATTATTTGAATATTCAAATTATTCGAATTATTTAAATTATTTGAATATTCAAATTATTCGAATTATTTAAATTATTTGAATATTCAGATTATTCGAAT
This sequence comes from Dufourea novaeangliae, assembly GCF_001272555.1. Lineage (NCBI taxonomy): Eukaryota > Metazoa > Arthropoda > Insecta > Hymenoptera > Halictidae > Dufourea > Dufourea novaeangliae. The sequence continues at coordinate 838,140 of NW_015373950.1, read as the reverse complement.
ACTCCGTACTATTTGAATATCTGAATACTTACAGCTCTAGTTTAGACGATACTCTCCAATGCCCGCCAAAAGCAGTAACCAATCACAGTCACTTTTCACAGATCTTTGACTCTTGGCGTGCGCCCCTACACTTTCACGGTTAGGGGTATCGGGTTACGGGCTTTAAGCTGAAAGTGTTGAACGTGTTAAATCTTCATTGTGGTAGACCCTGTATGCTTATTATTATTATACATTATACATGTACATACCAGGCTTGGGAATTATTCAAATAAACTATTCGAAACATAATGGTTCAGATAATGTATTATCAGTATCTGGCTATAAGTTATTTGAAATACTCATATGTTTATTTATTTGAACAGTCAAATGACTTTTCGTTAGATTACTTCGTTTTTTGGATTTCAAATGAAATAAATTTTCTTTGTATTTTTTATTTGATCAAATGTTTATTCAAATAATTTCTCAAATTCTCTTTAATTCTATCATGTCTTCATTGTAGTAATTCTCTTATGTCAAATTATTTGTTATTTTATTTGAGTGAAGTAATTGAAATAAAAAATGATTTGAAAATAAGTTATTTGTATTGACACAAAATAGAATAAGGTTTCTTATGTTATTTGTAAAATAAACATAATAAAGTATTTCAAATAATTCATTATTTATATTTGAAATAATTCATTATTTTAAACGATTATTTGTTACCTTATTTTAGATAAAATGTACCCAACCCATGTTTCTGTTTTGATTCTTTGTTACAGAACATATGTAGGCTTCATATATGATCTGTTTAATTTTTATTTAGATTAACATTATCAGATGTCACCACAGTCCGTGACTGTGTTTTATTAACTAAATCAAAATTAATTATATTACAATTTTGTAAATATATTACTTTTTAAATTATTTCTTCTAATATTAATTTCCTAAACAAGTAGTGTTTGTAACTTGATATTTTATGTATTAGACTTTTGTGTTCTTTAGGTGCTTATGTACTGTTATTGATATTACCTAGAAGACTTATGATCACGTGAGTCACTAAATGTGAACAGTACATTACATGTACACTCATGCGGAAGTGAAATTTAGCTCCGTGGAAGCCAAGGTGTAGGTTATTAGCGAGTCAAGTTAAAATGCAGCCACAAAGTGTATGTAAAAACGCATCTTCGCTTCCGGTTCTTCTTGACCACGACCATATTTTACATTTGAAAAGCTCGAATGGCAAAATTGATCAGCAATTGCAATCTGAATTGACTTTTATTAAATACTATATGAGATATCAGAATCAAATATTACACCTGATCATTAATTAAAACAACAGAAACTACTTTGTGATGTAATTGTGATCCAATTAAAAAACAAAATTTTTCAATGAAATATGTTTACTGAAATGTATTAAGAAATATTATTTCAAAGAACATGTGTGTATTGAACTTCAACATTTATAAAGTTATTTCTGTAAATATTTAAAATACATTAGGAGTATATTTGGAAAATATCTACACAGATGTTTTATTCGAACAGAAATGATTTGATCGACGAATTGGTAATTACCTGGAAAAAGGGGCCTCTCAAATCTAATGTTTTCAAATTTCGGATGTTATAGAGGAGAGAGTCCTGAGTACAATGCACTTTGTTCGAAGCATGGGACGATCGTGGTTCAAAAGTTATGAGAAAAAGAAAACTGTAAAATATTACATTATGTTAATTGCGATATAATAGATAAGTGGAAACGGAATGCAATGCTGGACACAAGACGTTGTAGCCAAATCAGCACCCAGTGTTAACCACGCACCCAACATCCTACCAAACGCAAGTTTATTTAATAATATCTAAAAAAAAACCACGAGAAACATTATTTTGTCGACCCCCAGAGTACATCGTATGTGTGCTGTGTGTGCCTTTGTTTGGAGGGATGTCGGATGTGTAACTAACATTGGGGTGTGACTTGGCTACCACGTCTGGTCATTGCACTCCGCTTCTACTTATCTATTATACGTATTGCAGTAAACGTAATGTAACACTGTACAGTTTTCTTTTTCTCATAACTTTTCAATCACGATCGTCCCAGGCTTCGGAAAAAGCGCATGTTACTCAGGACCCTCCCCTCTATAACATATCCCAAGGTCATGGTCAAGGTCATTGGAGTTGAGACCTCTTTCTCCATATAATTACCGACGCTTTTAATAGTAATGTAATTTAATGATGATGGAAACACTTCATGACCTGGAACCACAAACGAGGTATAAAAATAGAGCTGTCATTGTACGGACATTTCATGACCCTAGGAATCTGTAACACTGGCACTTCAAAAGCCTATGTTTTTAGCGACCTCGACGTTACTAGCACCGACGAGATCCAGCAGCCGTTCGTTAAATAGAGTCCCTTTTATTGTATATTGGCAACGCCCTTCGCTCACACGTATTTCTCAGGACATGTGCACGTACCCCACTCTCTCGCCCAGCACGCCTAGGATGAAATGTATACGGGATCGCGTTTAACTCGCATATTTCATCACAGAAAGTGCGGTGTGCGTTGTGCGGTTTACAGACTGATCTCGATTATCGTCTGGCTTGTTCTCCATGATTATTGTCCAGGCATTATCCCCATTACTGGAGGGGAGAGGCTGTGGAACCTCTCAAGCGCATACTTTATTGTCCCTCCGCTTTTGTTGCCGAGGCTCGGGCTTCGGGAAGAAAATGAATTTACGAGGGTCTGGAAGATTTCTCCCTATATGATTATTGTCCTGGCGCGGACTCGAGTTTGAGACGATAATCGAGAGGAGTCTGTATATATTATTGTCTTAATAAAATGTTTCAATGTTTTTAGATATTTTTAGTTATAATCAACTACATTTCATATCATGCTTAATTCATATTCAATATAAGTAGTTATTAGTTATGCAAACAGACAAACTCGTAACAAATTCAACGTGAGACATAACCTCTATCGGATAGAATATTATTGATTGTTGCGAGTTGCTTTCGAGAGTATTTTTTTCAGTTCAACTGTATGTCAAACGTCTGTGTGTTTGTCGTATGTCGTGTGACAGTACTCTCGAGCGTAATTTGCGCAACATACTCTCAAGTGGACGACTGCCGAGACTAAACAGGAAGATATTTATACTTTGAAAACTAAATATCGAGGTCTGTCGAGTGTTGGTTAAACATCTGAACAGAATTTAGCCACATTCCTTAAAGTTTGCTCTACAAAATATAAATCTTCGAAAATGGTTTTTTTAATCAGTTATGCCTCGTTTGTCATGGTGCGAACAGATTATACACAGAATAAGAGATTCTCGCCGCTCACAACTAGCGAGTAAGAAAGCTAGCAACAAGAATTAATCGATCAAAATTAACAACCTCGTAGTCAATTAGCTCATATGATTTGCTATATAATTCGTCAACTGGTAGGTGATTATAGTTGCCAATTATATACCACATAATAATGATTGCCCAGGTCTCACCACGAGGAGGTTGCTGCGAGTGGAGGCCCAAGGCAGGTAGATGGAATCACAAGTTCTACATCTTCCCACCTTTCACAATAAACCTTATAAATAACTTAAATCTTAACTATGTAATACTATCGGTACTAAAATCTCTCGGCGGATGACTTCTTTCTTGAGCCTAAACCTATAAAAAACGAAGTTCCCTCGTCGGTTGTCTTCGTTCTTCAGCTTAGAACTAATATTATCTTAATATTCTAATATTGACTCTATTATTGAATGTAACCTTAATACTCTAATGCTATTAATACGAAATAACTTAAACTACATGCAACGTAGTCGCTAATACTTAAACGAAAGAGATAGACGGAATGAAAACAGTTCCATCGATCATTTTGTTTACGCACGTAATATATACCAAGCTGTTATTAAGTGTATGATAAACTACGTTACACTACAGTATGAACAAGTAACTGAGCAAAATAATATGAGAAGGTCGCGATGCGAAAATGTTGCCAGAGCCTGGTTAAAAACAAAGAACGATAAAGTCTGGCACCCTGGGTTAAATAGAGGAAGAAAGGCGACGGCTCGCGAACCCGTATCCATCCCCTACTGCCGTGGAACATAGTGGGCTAGTCCCGTATGTAGCAGACCCGAACCACGGATCAGCGCCAGTATCGTAGTGCAAGCGAGCCTCTTTGGTATGGAGCAGGTATCCACCCCACACCCTACACAGCACCCACGAATTTTTCTCCAAATCTTATTTCTCAGGTAAAGGCTAAACAGTTTTAGTGTACGGACCCACTACCCCTAAGTACGGACCCACTGACCATACCCTAAGTCAAGTAAGTCTGTCTAGAGAATCAACGAGTAAAATGAATTAATAACAGCTTAGTATGCACAATGGATGGTTACATTTTAAGTCTATTAATCGATAGACCCAAAATTAATAATAATAATTATCATTACGATGTAATGAATATGTAATGATGATTTGAACAATGAATATCTAATTATGATTTAAGTTTAACTTACAATAACATGACTCAGTGGTAGACACTTTGAGGATGTAGACGTTGATCGATGTCCTCTTTCGATGGAACAACTGAGTGAAAAAATATTTTTAATTATATAATACACAAAGAACACTGTTAGTAAAATAAATTCAGTTAGACGAATAGATTAATAAATTATATTAAACAAGTAAATAGACAGTAAATAAATTAACAATATGCGCAGTAAATAAATCACAATAAAAAACAGTAAATAACGCACAGTAAATAAGAAGATAAATATCGAAGCCAATGGTTGTCGAACATCTGTAACATACAAGGGGTTAGTATCAAGAGAGGGGAGAGATGTGACAAACACAACCAACCACCTCGACAGCTCACAAGAGACTGCAAGAGACTGCAAATTTTCGACTGCTGCGCGATTCCTTTTAGAGTCTAGAGCAGTGATGGGCAACTCAGCGCTCCTCAAACTCACTGGCGGGCCGCAGGCAACGGCGTGCAGTGTGCGGACACATGGCAGTGGTGAATGAAATGTGTGAGTGAGAGCGCGTATCTATCATTTACTTCCCACAAAAATATGTGTCGTGAATCACGACTCGCGATGTGTCCTGCCTCGCAACCCTTCCACAGGAGTCCGACATCTATTAGTATGTCACCAAGAATGGAAATTTCGACGACAAACGTATGAAACTATTACATATGAAGCTTTGAACATCGTACGGAAGATTTACAAGTTACAGTTATAAGTCTGAATAATATTTAAGCCATGTTTTACTGAATTTATGCACATATTGTTACAACTATATGTATTGTAAACTCGTATATATAAGTAGTATTTAAGGCAATTGTTGTGAAATATATTCAAATATTATTGTAAATTGTGTATTTTCTTCAGATTGTTTCAATAAAAAACAGTTAAGTGGTACATATGCGTTGTTTATTAAGCCTATCACTACGGCTATATCATATTTTCCATAAATAAATAAATAGTAATTGGTAAACTTAGTTAAAATTGCATTAAAATACATTTGTAGTTCAATTTAACGCGAAATTTGAATTTGAAAAGGAAGACAACCGACGAGGGAACTTAGTTTTTTATAGGTTTAGGCTCAAGAAAGAAGTCATCCGCCGAGGGATTTTAGTACCGATATTATTAGATAGTTAAGATTTAAGTTATTTATAAGGTTTATTGTGAAAGGTGGGAAGATGTAGAACTTGTGATTCCATCTACCTGCCTTGGGCCTCCACTCGCAGCAACCTCCTCGTGGTGAGACCTGGGCAATCGGTATTATCATCGGTAAAGTATTATAAACTGATGACAATATCGAGCTAATGGCTGCGAACTTCGAATCTATCTCATAAAACCACGTTCTATATTACATCGAACTAGGATTATTTTAGAAATCGATATGAGATTCAAAGTGTAAAAATGTCTAGTACTTTGAATGTTTTAGAAAATTATTCGAGATAAAGATGTATAGAACTACTGAAAATTACTTTAGATTCCTTTTCCTTATTCTGTAAATTCTTTGATTGGAATATGAATGTTGCTGGAAGTACGAACATTTTCATAGGACAATGATATAAATGGAACTGCAAAACTTTTTTAAGTGTTACAGCGATATTTCGTTGGCCTCCATATTAGCGCACTGCGCCGAACGCGGATAGCATGGTGTTGTAGTCGCAAGAGAGCAATTGAATCGAATAGACGTATTGTACCGTAGCGCATCGTATTGTATTTCAACCTTTGATATAATTATAATTTATATGTACATATGTATATTCCAATAAACATACGTCAGGTAATATAAGCTTCATTTCATCGAATTGTCTTAAATATAACTGCATAAATATTCTACAATCCTATACTAATTATAGTTGTCTGGTTCAACAGGTTACTACAGAAACTAACTACTGCCTACGTCTTTTAAACTTGGGCTGTAGTAGTATCTGCAGAAACTGCCATGGTTACTGGGGTTACTATACATATAATTTGCTCACGGAAGCACGCACAAGTGTCAGTCAGATTTCGACAGTTGCACGAGCAACATTAGACCGAACTCGAGACTCGTACGAGCAAGAACGATAAAGAATCATGTTTCAAAACTCTTGCGCATGCTCAGGGGTTTCTATGACCCACTCCCTCACAAACGCGGGTCTCTTGCGCATGAACCGGGGGTTGTCTGACCCCACGGTCTCACCACACGGGGTCTCTGGCGCCTCCTCCGGGGGTTCTATGACCCCACTTCCTTACACACACTGGGTTCTTGCGTATGCACCTGGGATGCTATGAGCCTACTTTTTCACACACACGGGGTCTCTTACCACTCACTGTCACTCACCACACAGTTTCATTTATATAGAAGCATGTGACAATTTCAGAAAGAATGGATATTTCTTAAAGGATTGCATACAAATAATCAAATTACAAAACGGTTTCACTTAGAGATGGCGTGCAAAATCACTAACGGTGATTTATCACAGTGATCACTGAATCACGATCACGGTCGTGATTTAACTTCATTTACGACCGTGATTGCGATTTTGTTATCTTGAGTGAATTTGCTCATTGCGATCGCAAGTCCTTGATCTTTAAACAGAAAAACGTATTCATTATGGTTTTACGACGAATTACATTATTATTTGTGTTTGTAAAAACCAGTAGAAGAAACAAGAAATTCTAAAAGAATGATTTGCTAGGTAACATGTAGATTATAATTTATAATCATTCATTTATTCATTATTCTTCATTGTTTCTAATTATTCCTCCACTTTATACGACATAACTGGAATTTTTGTGTTGATGTCGTTAATATAAAATATACAGATTATGTGTCGCGTGAAAGAACTGTTAGGTTTCTCCACCAATCAGAAACGATCACGAGAAATCATGAATCACTGAAAAATCACCGTGATTGGGAACGAACGTGATCGAATCACAAGTGATTCACAAGTAGCAGTTCACGCCATCTCTAATCGCCGAGGGGAAACAGAAGCTTTTTCTCTGTTTTTCAATCGCTTGTCCTTTTCTATATTCGAAATACTGAGGGAGTCGTTTTTTCACAGATTCCAATTCACCCTCGTCCCAAAGAGCAAACCGTCGTCACAAGCACTCGAGGGAATATATCGGGACTTCCTCCTCATTCGCCTCGTTTAAACGCTAGAACACCAATATATATATGAATATATATATATATATATATATATAATGAAAATATATGGGTTATCGAATTTGCTGAGGTATTTAATATATCATCATAATGAGAAGGACGTTAGAAAAAGAAAAGGAGCACATATTAACATAATTTAGCATTTTCCATTGCATTTTATAAAATGTTTACATGGGGAAATATTTACAAAAATATGAGCAGGGTATGATGACAGTGTAGAAGACAGGAAATAAGGGTGAACAATATAGTTTTATGAACGGTTCAATTCAGGGTACCCCGACATTGAGGAGCTCCACATAGGCAAGGAATTTTGTCATCCTCCAATGGAAATTTATAATCATATGTAATTTCCTCATTAACTCCTATTGGTTGTTTACTATAGATTACAATTTTCTTTTGGCTTTCGATTGTAATTACTTTTGCATAACAATTCGGCTGAAAGTATAATAAATAAATAATTAATAGTCTCTCAGGAATAAATGGCATTTCTACCTTTATTTACAAATAATAATAACATTGATACTTACATTGCAGCTATGATTAATAAACCGTGCTAAATTGCCACACTTCGTTGCATCAATAATTGTATCTAAATCAATACGGAAAAGATAAGAACTACCAATACCGGTAGCTTCGTATTGAGACTCTCTTAAATCAGCAACAACTGGCCTAACCATTTGGCCAACATATTCTATAACCATTTCATCAGCTGCAATTGGTTCCATAGCAAATAGACCCCAATCGTGTATTCCAGATTTGGCAAATTTCAACTGCTTTTTCCTAAACTACATAATTAAACAAATATGACAGAAGCTTGGCAAATAAAAATATTATATTTACTATAAAATAAAATAATTTTAACCCTACCTTTAGCTGATTGAATTTAAGAAGATCACTGTCGGTATCAATACCGAAGGCCGTCAATAATCGACGTTGATTACTTCGGGCTTCACGGGACAGAGCTTGCATTTTACCAGTTAAAGCTTTAGTATTGTTCTTTGGACCATTCATTGTTCCATCACCTCCGGCATAAGAACCATTACTATCTTCAACGTCATGACTGCGTTGTATACTTTGCGCATAGTGATGCTAAAAGAATTAAATAATTTTGTAACTGAAAATGTTATGCTTCCAATAATGATGTACAATTTTGCTATACAAAAATGATATACCTTGTGTTTGGCTTTTTCTCGTATGTCAACTTTGTAATATCCTTCTGTTCTTGCACTTCCGCTTACATGTAATCTGAGTTCATCTCTTTTTCTTCGTTTCGCAGGACTTGGAATATCTGTTGCTGGATGATCCACCCAATGTGTATCATTCAACCAGTATCCTTGACTGTCATCTGCTAATAAAGCTTCGTAACTTCGTCTTAAATATTCGACATCCTCTGCATCTATACCTCTAGTTAAAAATTCATACAAAATAGCCATTTCCGACATAAGATCGCGTTCCTTGTATGTCAGTGTTGGTTCTTGAATAACTTTGTTGGGATACTTTTCATAAACAAATTCATTTTGAATATTTTCTTTCTCCCCTTCATGGTTCTGTTCACTATGTATCTTTGTGTATTTGTATTTTCGTTTTTCCACTTTATGCGTCTTATCTTTGCCCTTAGCCAATTTCATAATTTTTGAGGTCTTTATTTTTGCAGGTTTTATTGGTGCTGGAGGTGGACGAGCTACAAATTCTATAACTTCTGTCTGTGATGGTGGCAACGAATAAGAGTGTTCCATGTATACTTGCGAAGCTTGAGAACCAGGCGAACTTGGACTTCTTTGACCATTTAATCGAAGATCAGCTTCGGCTTGATACCTAATTAAAGTAAAATAATATAAATTTCTTACTTTAATACTTTTAAGACAATAAGAACTAAAACGATAATATATTTTACGAACCTTAATCTCCTGATTTCTAAGCTTTCTTCCTCCGAATCTGTAGTTGGAATCTCACTGAACATTTCAATTTTTTCTGATTCCTTCAATATGGGTTCATCATTAATGTATTTAGCAGACATAGTTTGAAGGGCTCTAATAATATTTGGTTGTAAAGGTCCTGGACTTCTATGTCTTATAATATTATCTTGTCCAGCTAATGTTATTAAAGCTTCAGCTGCAGAATTCTCCATTTTCTGCATATCACGAGGCTCTTGTTTCGCTGGTACTGGTATTACAGTATGGGTACTCTTCGCTACTTTTTGTGCCTCAATCTCTGTACTTGTCAATCCCGCGCCTTTAACCACTACCCTAGGCTTCTCCAAGTGTTCTTCGTCGACAGACTTTTCGTTTGTCGTTCCCATTTCTTCCTTTTGATTTTCATACCTTAAGGGAGATGTATCAGGACTAGCTTCATTTTCGTATTGTGGGAATTCGTTTGAATTTACATCCTTTATTTTAATGTTCGGTATTGGCGTTTCTCGGCCAGTTGGGGTTGGACAGTCTAGAGATCTTTGAATTGCAAGTTCTGTTAGAATATCAGGATCTTCACTATTCGAGGCTAAAGGACGATTATCTGATATACGACTATCTGTGTCTTGCTAAAAATAATAAATTAATTTTATATAACATTACATGAGAGACAGTGTTGCGGACAGTGTATTAGTAAAGCTAGAGGCCTGGAATCAATTCTTTCTTTAATAGACCTAACGTATACCTCATATTCAAAGTTTCCAGAACGTACTTCGTCATCGGAACTATCATTTGAACTGCTTGAAGATTCGCTGCAACTCATTTCGTCGCTACTGCTTTCGCTCGCCGAGGATGAAGATGAAGACGATGACGAAACACTTGGAAGAGAAGTAATTGGCCTTTTCACTTTCTGTACAGATGTTAAGTCAATATCGCTATCGCTTTCTATGATTTCAGTATCACCATGGTCCGACTGACGACTATCTTCATCTTGTGGTAATGGGCTTGGAGCTTTAATTTTGCGCTATAATATAGGAACAGTATTATTATAAATATTAGTAAACGTATAAATACAGAATAGAAACACATATGTCATACCCTGAAAGACGGCATCTTTGGCATACTAGCTCTAATTCCCAAACCAAATCCATCGTAATTAAATCCAAGCGGTGTTGCTTGTTCTAAAAGCAATGATATTCCTTGAGGTTTTGAGCCCTCTTCTTTATTACTGTTATTAACAATAGTATTATCTCCTTCTTGAATTTGACTTTTCTCCGACTTTTTTTCATCCCACCATACTTCAAACAATTTGAATGCAGTGTTCTCAATCATTTTCTTGTTGAAGTCTTTTTTTAAAATTTGTTTCAACTCATTTACAACTCTGTTCAAGACTCCGTTAATAGTAGGGCCCTGGAGTTTTAATAATTAAACATTATATATATACATATATATATAAATATATGTACCCTGACGAGCAAACTCGACTTCCGCTAGGGGAAAAAGTGAGGGTAGGCGAACGAGGTTACTGAAATTTATGCAAAATTAACATTAGGTTTAACATTTATTTCAGTACTTGAAATAAATTTACCGAATAGTAGGCAACTTTTCTTCTACGCCACTTTTTCCCCTAGAGGAAACCGAGTTTACTCGTCGGTGTACAATGTATGTATAACATGTAAATGGTTAAAACACATGTACCTGTGGATTATCTTTTGTAATGTTGTGATTTGCCATGGCATTAAGCCGCGACTGAAAAGATGAATAATAATTTGCTCCTTGATGATTTCCTACTGCTCCAGAAAATGATGTCGTATTAGGTTGATAATGACTTTGTAAGTATGTTGTTCCATAAGGATATGGATATTGTGCTGGTCGTGGCCAATTATACATATCACTGGTGGGATAATGGGCTAAATGTCCAGGATAACCAGCTCCTGGGTATAACTGACTCGTAGGTTCCGTTTGAGCTATCACCTGTGTCATTTTAATTATGAATTTTACTATACTGAATCTGAATGTTTATTATATTATTTACTACTATAATCACCTCTTCAATTTTTTCATCTCCTGAACTTAATGGACTTAATGACATCCTATCATCATCAGGAGGTGGTGGAGGTGGTGGTTCTTTTGGTGGTTCTGGCTCAATTTCATCTGGTGCAGGACTGTAACTTCCCAGTAACGCCTCATCTTCACTCGAACTTATAACACTACCTAATTCTTCATCAACAGAAAACTGATTGATGTTATTTTCATGTATCTTCCACCTTTCCTTACTCCTTTCTCTCATTTTTTCAAAGCATGATTTATATGTTTCATGTGACAAAAAAGGACTTGGTGGTTCTGAAAGCATTTCATTGTCTGCAGCAACAGACTTCTTTTCATCTTCAGAATCGCTACCAAATTGTAAGAAGGGTGGTGCCATTCCTCCTGCTTTATCCTTTAATAGCATGGCAATTCTTGTATCTAAGTCTAATGTTTTACGAGTTTCTACTGGTGAGTCTCTCGAATAGTTTTTTGTGCCACTCTGATTTTCTTTTTCTTTTTCCTTTTTCGGAGTAGTATGATGCATTTTTACATTAGAAACCTTTGTAATTGGAACTGCATTAGAATTAGAATTATCTAAATTTGTTCCATGTTGTACAGGCCACATAGACGATGACGCATAACCAGCTGGTCCTGTGTTATTTCCCCACCACATACTTGAATTTTGTTGCATTGAAAGATTTTGTGATACATTCTGAGGCATATTTGCTAAATAATTATTCGGGGGTTGATGATGGTAACCACCATAATAATTTGGTGGAAATAAATCATAATTTGTGGCTGGAGTAGAATTCTGAGAGTAATTACTAGAATAATTTAATTCACTAGGTGCAGTACCGTAGCCTAAATCGCTTCCAGTACTACCACTAGGAGTAGGATAATCTCTATACTTGCTGTATCTTGAGTTTTCTACATATGTATCTCTGGATTTCTCTATACTTGACGCGATTTTTTTATTACTTCTGAAATCATCTCTATCTTCAGTAATTTTATCAATAGGTGTTTGTTTTCCTTGATCATTTTCAATTTTAACTTCTTTTTCTACTTTCTTTTCTGCTTTTTTCTCAACAGTTAATTCATCGTAGATCTTTTTACACTCTTCTCCAAATGCATCCAGAAACACTCTTAAAACTTTGCCCATCACAGATGTGTTATTTAATTTTTCTACACATGCTTTTGAAGCTTTCGTACTTTCGAATACTACTCTCGCGATTCCAAGATGCTTATTAGTTACTGGATGATAGTAAACAGTGAGTTCTTCTACAACTCCAAATTTCTGAACCATGTCTGTTAAAAAAGTCTTATCAATATTGTCGTTCAAATGGCAAAATGTTACTTCAAGCGGAGGTGGTTCACCACAGTAATTAGAGTCAATTTTAAATCTAGGTACAGGCAAATCAAGTTGCTCTAAACGAGTCCATATTCTTGTTAACTGTGATCTTGGATCTCGTGGCTGAACTTCAGGATAAGTTGGATCTCCTGGAACCATACCATCGTATCTATATAATTTTGATGCACCTTTCACTAAAAATGGATCAACTAGTAATTTATAATTTCTTGGTTTCTGAGGTGTTTGTACAATAGATGCATCCTTCTGTGAATGTGTTACATGGGTGTGGCTATGTTTTGATGATTGATTCGTGTTTTGTGATGCACTTTGTGAATTTCCATGCGAATGACGATGACGATGCAAGTGTGCATGTGAATGTCCATGTCCATGCCCATGTCTCTCCATTCCGTTCATTGCCTCCAAGCATCATCCATTCATGTAAACTGCTGTAACAATAATAAATAAAATTAGATGATTAGACATAGATACAAAATTAGTTGAAGTGTTTGAAAATACTTAGGATTACCTACATTAAAACATATTACATAAACATATAATACATACACAAAAATTAATATGAAATCAATGTATTAATACAAATAAGTTGATATCATTAATTATAACTTCAAATTCTATGAAATAGTGCAAATGCATAAAATTGTAAGAATGCAAAATAGTTTAAGAATAAATGTTACAAATGAACGAATTAGTAAGAGAAAATTAAACAATGTATAAAAGCATATTTTCAAAAAGGAAATACACAAAATACAATAATCGAAACAATATTTTTTATCAGAAAGAAATGTGATATATGAACAAAAAAAATCTTTTCCATTATTAACTTACGTCCAGTTTGTTTTTGTTGATTCGCTTTATTAATACTAGAAATTCATGTTTTAGTAAAACATAACCTTAAACATTTCATAGGTTTTAGGTTGGACTTTCGTATAAAGCAACGATATTGTAACCATTTCTTAAAAAGAATTCTTTGTAGCACGCTCTTTATACTTATTCCCTTGTATAAACCCCAATAAATGGGAAGTTTTTCTTATGCAAACACACAGCCTTTTCAGTTTTATACAAATTCGTTCCGGTTTTTTCAAAATCCTGTAATTTCACAATTTATTCTTATAATAACGTATTTACTATGTGAACGTCACTTGGATATCAGCTTCGTAACTTGATTCCTTTTTATTCTTCGTTGACCGTTCCTCGTGAAAAATATAGAGGTTTATTGCTACTAGTTCTCCGACACACCAGCGCAAAACCACCTCAATGTTTGACTGCTAGCACAACGCACTGCGCCCTGATTTTTCTAAGTTTTATCGAGTATTTGTTGGTAGTAGAAACAATAGTATGCCAATGAACTAATTCAGTGAAACATATTTTACTTTAACTTGGTACGTAAAATGCCTTCAGTGAACTTTAACAAATTCATAGCTTCAATAAAACTACGCAAACACATTCGGATGACGCCATCCTTGTTATAAAGCCATGACGGTACTTTTGACTGTTTTATTAAATAAATCGTACGCAGATTTTGGTAGAAGCAGAGACTTTTCTTATCCGTCAAAGAATATTCATATCATTTCAAAATGTTGTTACGCTAAAATACACCAAATGAAAGTCCAAATTGGTGACTGAGTAAAGTGTACATTTTTTTCGTCTCTTAATTCCTCTTGATTCACGAATCTTACTAACATCAAAAGAATAATTGAAAGTTTTTATTACTGCTGGCATTTCGTATATTTACCAATAATCTGCAAAGGTAATTAAAGTTTAACGGCAGTATTGCAAAATAATTGTTGAAAATCAACTTTCCATACAATGAATAGCATTTAATCCACGTATTGGCTGAACGCGATCTAACAGAAATGTCAGGCAACCTATTAACAAATCACCTTTCTGTCTTTAAAGAAAATGCGCGCATTAATGTACCTACAGGTACAGTATCAATTAAAAATATAAAGTCACTACAATAATATTAAAATAAATCTTCTAATGATTGCAATGAAAAGAATTACATAAACTTTATTAAATAATTGAATATTGTCATGAGTAGTCTGCAAAGTTTATGCATTTATTGTATCACAAACGATTGTTTAAAATTTAGCATAGTAAAATAATTAATAAACTTTAATATTTTTATATTATTTGGAACTGATTTGAACCATTGGTAAAATGACAAAATTTTCTATGATCATATTTTTTGTAAATTAATCCACAAAAATTTACTTTTGATGTACCGTATATAAGAAGTATCGTTATTCACCAGAAATGAGTAGATATTGACTGCGTTCAGAAGACACAAACGTTGAGTGATTTCACTAGATTTGCAACTGCTCACCCAATAGGGTGTAGCGTTCAGAGTCAAATCTAGTAAAATCACTCAACGGTTGCGCAACGGTTGTGTCTCCTGAACGCAGCCATTATCATACATGACTTTGATTGGTTGATTCTTATAAAGATGAAAATATGATTCGGCGGCTTTATAAGAATCAACCAATCAAAGTCATGATGATAATTTCTACCCACTTTGTTATTCATACATACAGCATTCACTACTTTAATTTGAATTTAATGTCAATGGTACATTTGGAATATTATTTAATTCTGAAATATTATTGTGTTTTTATTTGTTTATAAAGTTATTTTGGCAATTATTTATAAGAATATTGCGAACTTTCTCGTCTATAGTTATAACAATTTAAGTAATTCAGTATTTAGTAACATGAATATAGTGTTAACGTTTTTACACATATTTTTATATTTATTTATCAAATTACAATGACAATCACCCTTTTCATACAAATGGTACCTTAACCCGGAGTGAAGTGAACAACTGCCATAAAGTATGGTACACGTATGAGAAAGGCAATTCCAACAAACCTTTTGCAATCTGTTCGTTTCTGAAGTACTGCGTGTATTGCGCGGACAACAGCGGACAACTCTGGACAAATCGTTGTATATTCTCAGGTTCTCAGTTAACTGTAGTTAACTTGGAATACTCGTGTGGAAGGAAATAAAATTATACCTTCAAAAATATGTCTTTCCTGGTCAATTTCATGAAACGTTCCATTCCAACCGTGAAAGCACAAGACGACGAAGAATTAGTTGACCCTCAAAAAATATTTCGTGTAAGTTATATAATATTCTTATTATGATAATCTAAAATTATTTTTAAATATTTTAAATCACACAATCACTTTTCGTTGTTAATATCAATTATGTCCTTTTTCCTTAAGTGCAGATATCTAGACTTATAAAATATATATTGACTATGCTACTATTACTGTCATTCGTCTCAATATATATTAGTAAATGAACGAATTAGGTGATACCAATTAAATAACACTTAAAGTATATAATTATTTTTTTCACAGGCAAAGTGTGCAAAAAAAGAAAAGTGTGCTAATATGCAAAAGAAACTTAATACATGTAACGACCGTGTCAATTCAAGAACTCAGACAGAAGAAACATGCATGGAAGAATTAATTGATTACGTTGAATGTGTAGACCATTGTGTAGCAAACGTACTCTTCAGTAAGCTTAAGTAACATCATACTTTATCCACAATTGTATGATGATTGTTGAAAGCATATTATCGATGAATTTGGTGCATTGTAGATATATAATTATTGCTAGGAATAAATAATAACTTAATAATGAGCATTAAGCCTTAATGATATTCCTTCATCTGTATTTAAAATTTCATAACTATAAATTTAACAAATGTTCAACAAGAATAATTATACAATACAGTAAAATATACATATATGTATACATATATATATATATGTATACAGCCACTGACATAGCTCATGCAGACTTTTAATATATTTTTTATGAGAAATACTTATGGAATGATGTTTATTTTATTTACATATGAATGCTTTTATTATTTAAGTCGGTTTTCATTCAGCACCTACTTGTAATACATCAAAACATACTACACAAACACGCACTGGTTTATTCAATCCAAATTTTACAATTGGAACATCTTGACCAGAACATTTGTTGCATAAAACTCGGCCACAGTGGCGGCTAAAAAAGAAGAAATTAAAAACTTAATTTCACATGATTACTATGTGTATTCATAAATTTTTGCATAATAATTTCAATGATTGTATACCAGTGATGTTTTCGCATTGTGATAGAAAATTTTGTACCACACTCTAAGCACAGATCTTTATCAGCCCATGGTGCTTCTTGCGTTAAGGAATCTAACAGTCTAAATAGTAATTGTTTCGTTGCTACTTGATAGTTAAAAATCGTAATGCCTTCTTTGTTCATAGTACCTAAACATGCACCAGCCTTTACCAATGTACGACAAAGCTGACCATTACCTTTCATGTAGGCAATTAGTAATGGTGTATTACCTTCTAAATCTTAAACAGAATGTTGAATGTGACTTAATTTGCCATAAATTAATTAGTATGTAAAAGATATATACTTTTAAATATTTTTACCTGTTTTATTTATGGGGTATTGTGACATACACTCCAAAAAAAATTCACATATAGTAGCAGCATTATCCTTGCCACATCGAGCTAATTCGTGTAAGGGATTTCTACCCTTAAGATTTACTGCTTCCGCGTCTAATGTACATTCAGTCAAAAGTGTTCTCACTACTGATACATGTCCTTCCCTTACAGCTACATGCAGGGCATTATCTCCATCTGCGTTTACTGCATCAAAATTAATGCTGTTCTGCAAAAATATAATGGCTCTCGTTATATACGAATTTGTGTTTAAAATTATGAGATGTCCATATATTCTTTATGTATTTTTATGAATTAATCGATATGTTAGTATTTGTTGTAGAAATTCTTAAAACTTTTAGGACTGTAGCAAAGTTTGAATCGTTCGAACCCGAGACCAATGTAGTTTTCCTCATCGCTGAAACGGATGCGGAAAGAACAAATCTTGGCAGACTAAGTTATCAGATTTAATTTGTTTACATTTCTTTGTTAATATATTCGTACGATGTACTTGCAAATAATATAAACAGATCTGAACTATGCAGAATACTGATAGGCATCATGTCGCACTTTAATTAGTCAGTAACGTTATTTTTAATTGTGCAATAAATGTCATTTTATCAGTTTATAACTGAATTTTACATAATTTTTAGACGCTTCACAAAAATGTGTAGGGATTATCGATACTCTGTATAAATCACAGTACCTGTAATAAAGCAGAGATGACTGCGGCGTGACCTGCTTTCGCTGCAGCATGTAATGCAGTGTTTCTGTTTGCATCAGTATCATTAACACGTGCACCAGCCAAAATCAAACTTCGTACCAACATCTCATTTCCGGAAATTGCAGCGAGATGTAAAGGTGGAGTTTGAGTCACATCATGAACTCTAGAATTCACGTCTACCTACAAAATGCCGATCGTTCATCAGTTATACAAAAATACTTTTTATATATACATGATATACTAATGTTTACAAATTGTGTTCACCTGTATAGATAGTAGGAACAGTATGCTTTCCATGTCGTTTTTCTGAATAGCAGTGTGTAAAAAATTTCTACCTTTATTGTCATGTTGTTCGGCAGCTTTAGGCAGTCGTTCCAATATTGCTTGTGCAGCCTTATTATTTCTGAATGTTAAAGCAGTTGCAAACGGTGTTAAACCTTTTTTATCTCTTTTATTCAAATCTATATTTGGATGACAAAGTAGGAGCGAAATAATTTGTGAATGCTGATTTTGTACAGCAACATGAATTGGAGTTTTGCCTTCTGCATCTCGAGCATTCACATCTGCACCATGTTCGATAAGGGTCTGAACCACTTGTTCTAAACCCCATTGACAACAGACATGTAATGGAGTACACTCGTCTCTAGCCTCATCACTGCCTGAACCATCTGGTCCAGGTTTTATTGGAGCATTTAAATCACATCCACTAAAAAGAATATCATTTTCGACATATAGTTTAGTTTTCAATACATACTCCATGCATTTACCTTCTTATAAGGAATTGTGCAATATCTTCTTTGTTGTCATCAATTGCTCTATGTAGTAATGTTTGTTGACAACCATCTGGACCAGGACTCCAGCAGTCGGTATCAGCTCCATATTTAACTAGGATAGATGCTATATCCTCTTGATCTGAATCTAATGCATCCCATAATGGACACTCTATAGAAGTATCTACACCTCTTTTACAAAGAGCTTCTACCACTTCGCCCAGTCTACAATGTACAGAGAGTTGCAATGGTGTTTCCCCATTTGCAGTCCTAAGTAAGTTAAAATTATATTATATAGTTGAATAAATAGTTCAAAAATATAAGTGTCGGACTATTGAATTTACCTAGCATTCATGTCTGTACCATTTTCTAATAAAAAGATAGCCATTGCTGAATCTTCTTTTAATATTACTTGATGCAATAATGTCAAACCTTCTTCGTTGCGCTGATTGATGTCCGCTCCAGCCTTTATCAAAGCCAAAACGATATCTCTGCCTTTCTTGAGTGGAACTTTTATAGCCAAGCTCAATGGTGTTTCACTTGCATTATTTTTCAGATTTAACTGAGAATTTGAATTAGGGGCACTTAACAGTTCTACTACAATATCGATATACAAATTTGAAACAGCAAAATGTATTGGTGCATCACCAGTAGACAATGTTACTTCATCCAATGGAAAGCCATACTTTAATAAAGATCTGGTTAAATTTTTTAAACCAACTTTACAAGCTTCATGTAAAACTGAATATCCCTCGTTATTTTTTGTCCTTAAGGTATCTTCACAATAATCAATTAAAAACAGTGCTGCTTCTTCTTTACTTTCCCTAGTCAAAACGTGTAGCAAAGTGTCTTCAGTGTCTTTGTACAGAGGATTGGGCGATGCACCTTTAGCTAAAAGTTTTTTGGCAAAGGACTCACAGAATGGATCTGCTTTCATTACAATACATAATGGAGTGTCATTGTCATTTGTAGTTTTATCTATGTTTATACTGTCACATTCTAACAAAATATCAAAAAGCGGTTCATTCCTTTCCCAAATGCAGCTATGTAAGGCAGTCCTGTGGATGTAAACAGTAGTAATAATCGGAATATTTAATGATAAAATTTTTATTTATGAAATTGATTAAAAAGAACTATACCATCCTTTCTTGTTTTGCAAGTTAGTATCAATGCCAGCTTGGAGTAATCGAGATCCAACAGCGATCATACTTTCTGAGATATGTTTCGTCATCAAATGCAAAGCAGTGCATCCTTCGAATTCTTCAGGATTCTTAATATCTCGTGTGCTTCCTGTAATCTTGACAGGCTCGGATAACTCTTGTGCATTACCACTATTTTCCAATTGTTCTATTATAAATTCCGCTGAATAGGAATCTCCTTTAAAGATAGCAGCTTGAAGCAAAGAAAAGCCTCTTGAATCTTTCGCGCTTAAATCAGCACCATGCCCAACTAAAGTTCGAGCTAACGAAGGCTGACGTGTTTTTAAAGCGACTTCCAAGGGCAATTCCCCCTTATTGTCGAGGGCATTTACGGCCTTTGGTAACTAAAAAGAAAAATATAAAAGTATTTAGTAATCCTTTTTATTATTCATACTTTCAAATTGTCATAAATACACCAAGCAGATTGAGAACCACTGTTCTACGCGTAGGATGTACTGCGCATACGCCCAGCGGAAGTATGTATTCATGCACATGAGTAGCGGAACCTATACAATTTTAGTGTTAAGGATACACAAACAACGGTGTAAAAAAAAAGTAAACGGAAAAGAAATATGATTACGTTCCGATATAATCAGAAATAGTGGTCTATAGAGGATAGAGAGGACATGACGTGGCATATGACACAGTCGTCTAACCGCAGTCAATTTCCGATAGAAAGAATACGATTTGTTGCAAAACAGCAACAGATTAATCGGAATCTTAACGTTGCAATGTGACGTCCAGTGAACATTAATTAAGTGCTATTGGGAACGAGTGTCAGTGTCGAATTAAACATGTTCTATTCAATAATTGGACGCGAAAGTTAGATGCAGAATTGATGTTTTAAACAATTATTTGCCGTGCAATAATGAATTAAATTAAATTTGTAAGTCGTTTTTAATTATTTGTTTAATAAATTAATGACTATAAATTCTTTTCCTTATATCACAATAATATTATGTTAATGTATTAATGCTTGTTATAACATGTACTTCTGTGTTTATATGTAATTTGTTTTTAATTAAATTGTTTCAGGTTTGTATAACGATGATGAATTGGACTTTAAAGCAGTAATTGAACAAAAGATTAAATAAATGTACACAAAAATTGTCAATAACAGGCATAAATAACATTTTAGAAATATATTTTTCTATAGTACATTTAAATTAATTGCAAATACCATGACTTTTCAGATAAATTCAACAAAAATTTTATCAGTTATAATAATTTCTTTGTGTATGTACTCATACGAGATATTTTAGTTTTATTTACTTTACATTTATTGTAACATTCAACACTAAGTTTATTCATAGATTGTTGAATGTTGTTCCTGAGCTATAAAGATATTTAATACTTTTAGATGTAATAATATCAGTAAATGCAGATGGAATTTCTTGCTTTAAATGCTACGCATCACAACCAAGTCATGAAGAAACTGATTTATTGTGCTCACAATTTGATGGAAGTGCTCGATTTCAAGTTTATTGTCCCTCATCTACTCTTTGCAGAAAGAAAACTATTTATCCCAAATTCAAAAGTACAAGTAAGTAAATTTTATGTTTAATTATATGTTATGAAACATATTGCTGAATTATCATTAATGCATCACAAACAGCGTCGATAATCACGGCTGTGGAAAGGGACTGTGCACCTCAAAAACGTACGGTTCCCATTTATAGTTATGTAGATTATAAGTGGGAAAATAAAGAAGAAATTGTGAAAACAGCATATGAAGAGGGATGTTTTACTGGCGAAGACAGAGGAGCACCAGCAGGTCCACCACAATATTGTTTCTGTAGTTACCATTTGTGCAATTCATCCGAATCAATTGGAAAAATGAATATGTATATTTTTGTATTACTAGTAATATTATTAGTTGCAAAATCAACATAATATTTTAATTTTAAGTACTTATTAATATAAGAATATTAACATTCTTTCAAGTGTTAACTAATTTAGTTTGTCATAACTTATAAACATAATGAGCATGTGATATATCAACATTCAAATAAATAACCTGAAATTATACTCTTGTAAAATAGAGAATATTTACACAGTGATTTAAACGATATTACAGAATATTTTGAGCATTAATGTTTGCAAGAGAAGAATAAAATGTACTTAAAGCAGGCTGTGATGATTTTTATGTCTGTTTTACTATGTTTTAGTGTATAAATAATAAAATAACGTATACTGTACATAAATACAAAAAATTCATATATAAATTTAAAAGTAGTAACTTACCCCCGAATTATTCTCCACTAAATATAAGAAAACGACATCCTCCCTCAATAATCTAACTGCAGCATGTAACGGATATTTACTTTTTGTTTGCAATAACTTGTACAATAAGGAACCAGGCATTTCTTTAAAATCTTCCCCAGTTAAATCTTCCTAAATGTATGAAATTTTAAATAAAATCATGTTACAATTAGTGCTTGGAAGGAGTTAAAAATGTTTATTTTACCCAGTGTGCTGAAATTAAAGAACTACAATGTTCTTTTAGTTTCTGAGCACCCAAGTCTTCAGCAGCTGCATACAATTGTACACAATCTTTCAGTCCTACAATTCCGATCAAATATTTTTCACATTGCTCAACTAATTCGACTAATTGAAAATTAGATGCTGCTTTCATTAGATCCAATGTTAAATTCTCTTGAGATACTTTTCCAGTATATATCCATTTTAAGAGCACTAATCCAATATTTGGGTCCAAATTAGTCCAATCTACAAATATGTACCTCAATGCTTACTTATGTATGTATACTTATTTTTCACATACAGTAGAGCTCCATTTATCCAAACCTGTCGAAGGATAAGTTAGTATAGATAACTGATATATTCGTACAACACAAGTTTACACATAAAACTTACTAAGTTCAGTAATAAATATTAACCTACAAGTTCATTTAAACATATGCTCAGATAAATGTAGTTCTACTGTATTTCAACTAAACCTGTAATATTTTACCTAAAGTAGTTACTTCAGCAAGTACTGAATCACTGAAGAAATCTGTTCTAACAGACAATATAAATTTATGTGCTGGTATTTCTTTATCCCTTAGCTTAATAGCTATATCGCTGTAAAATAAGAGTATGTGATTTATTATATTATGTACTCATATGATTATGATTATAAACTTTATATACCTGTAGCGATGTTGACCATACAAAGATGCTATGGTTGTTAAAAGTCTTCCAATAAATCCAGATTCTTGCTTATCAGCAGTCGCAATAGCATATTTACGTTGAAGTTCTGAGTTTGAATTATACAAATTAACATACTGTTCTCGCAGTAAAGATAAATGCTGTTGCCATTTTTGTGCTTGCATCGAATCCTCTAAAACACGTGAAACTTAAAATAGTCCACAATAAGCATAGAAATATTTTAAACTTACCCATAATTATAAAACTGTATCAACTTTTAGCACTACCGGTATAAAAATTATTGCATGTCCGTTATTTACAATAGTTTATATTTGTTTGGCATAATTTATTCTACACGAATATAATAAAATACACTTAGTAATGGATACAATTTTAGAGGTAAAACTTTTAAAAATGATGATATTGTTTCGTTTACACTTAATAAATATATTAATGAAACTTTATGATGTATTGTACGCCCACACACAGCATTCATTACATCTGTCATGCACGAGCTTACAATATTTTCATTTCTGAGGAAACTGTAGCCACACTTTTGAAAGACAGAAAAAAGTCCTATGCAGTGGAAACAAAAAAAATTCAATACCAAATAATATCACAAATAACCGGTACTGTTAGTGAATCGTACTTTCCCATTAAATATGCAGTTCACACTGTTCACACTTTAGATTGTATTCAGATCATGGATTTGTTTAATTATAGTTCGCTTAGAAGAATGAACAACATGGTCATTCTTGGAATAGTTAGAAGTATCTAAGTTATAGTAATATCTAGTAATATCAAACTATCGAAAAGATATCATTTTTCCTGCGTATATATTTAGGTACAATACAATGTTTAATTATATTGATAAAATAGAGACTACTCTAGTTGTAAGTTTAAATCGAATTTCTATAGTTGAACTTAGAGACACTATAATTATTATAGGGTCTCAACGATAGACTACTCATCTCTATAACGGAGTTTCGTGTCTTAATGAATATGTAGTATAGGGTTGAATCAATATCGCCAAGGTATCGATACTTTTACTCGACTGGTTTGTACTGTTGCGTGGGCCCTCAGGGAATCCTGAGTCTCAAAGTAATTAAAATTTGAAACACGTTAGTTTTATAGATAATTTTGAATAAAAAGGAAATTATAACGATAATAATAAAGAACAATAAAGATTTAAATTAAAACTTTGAAAACTATATTTAAACTATTTAAATAAACGATTTTTAACTAATTTTAAAGGAAAACAAATTTAATTGATAAAGTAATTTTTATACGTCCTTTCTATTACAACGTTGTCGGTGGAATGGAATGTCTTTTCATTTCCCTTCGTATATCATTTTGTTTAATTACAAAATGTCCTTAGTTACTACTGACCAATCTTATAATTATTAATTTCTAAGATTTAACCGGATTCGTTGATGCGTTTCTTCCCGGTTATTGATAACGAGCGATTTACATATTTGCAATGATTCTGAGCGTTAGGATAGGAGGCGAAGGCAACTGGCAAATGTTTAAACATCCGTTTCTAAGTGAATATTGATTATTTTATGATCTTGAAATGCATTTATTAAAAGGATCTCTAACAGATTTCACACTTCTTCAAATCAGTGTCAACTTCACCTTTACCCTCCTTTCCTATTACATGTGTTATTCGATTCAAACTTCGCGCCTGTGAAGCTTATGACATACACCGCTACGTGACATGAGCGGGGACCGCAACAGTACCCTCGCGAGCAAACTCGGCTTCCGCTAGGGAAAAAAGTAGTGTTGGGAAAGGATGGGGAAAGGGCATCCTACCATGCTCGCACATGCTCCTACCTGCTCCTACCTGCTCCTACCTCTTGGTTTTGGGAATTACTGAAATTTATGCCAAATTAATATTCGATTTAATATTTATTTCAGTACCTAGAATAAATTTACCAAGTGGTAGGAAACCATTACCCTGCCTTGAACTTGATGGACTTGGTGTCCCACGAAATCACACTGATTCGAGCGCACTCCACATAAAAGTTTCTCAGAAACTGTTTCTGACTTCAGGAACTATGTTCGACACCGTGATAAGGTGGTGATAACGCACAGCACACACACTCGTGACTGCATATAGCAATACATACATACATTATTGCCCCGGTTTCGCTAGCAAGGAATGGAATACTTAAATGGTACGGTGGCTTCTAACGCCCCCGAAGCACCCCGAAGCATAGGACAGAAAATTACATTGAATGTTAGGTCTATTTTTATATCTCGTCTGTGGTACGACCGTACGAGTCGATAATACAGATACTCGGCAATACTCGGCTTCAGAAGTTTCTTTAACCGCATGGTGCCACATGGTGCTATCGAACACGTGTGTTAATATTGTTAACCAGGATACTTATGAAGTAATACAGTTTCAAAATGTACACAAATACCTGATTCAGAACTGTCAAAAAAAGAACAAATATATTAGTAGGTAATAGATATAAGTCTAAAGGTAAGTAATGTTAAATATTTTTTTTTACTTGCGATCATAACCTCCTTATATTATTGCGTACATGTGTGACAGTTTTAAGGATGTAGATAAATGTTATTCGGTTCTTCTTCTGTATTTTAATGTTAATACAAGTTTATTGGATATATTTTATTGAAATAAACGTGTAACTGTCGTGTTTTATAAAATTTCTGTTTCATACTACATACATATTTTTTAAACAGATGTCAGTTGTATCATCAAGAGTTAGTAGCGTTTCATCGATTTTAAAGGCTCCCGGAGTCAGATCTCAGTTAATTAGGCAGCCTAATAGAGTATATTTTAAACTTCCAAAAAATTTGAAAAATATTATTTATAATTTTGAAAGTGGCAATGGAATTAAAGATTATGAAGATTTAATATGTATTTTACGAGACTCTAATATAAAGGTACATATTATCCTCGATACAATCTATATTACAATAGTTTTATCAGTTTAATGTAGTTTAACTCAATGGTATTAACTGAATCTTTATTATATTCAATTGCAGGATGTGGATCTAATAGAATTTTTAGCAAGTGTAAGGCAATGTATATCACTACTTGGTCCAGTTCATAAATTATTTGTAGAGACACTTTTACAAATAAAATGGACAAATCGTTCTTTAGAAGTTGCATCTGCTTACAAATCATTTATAGAAGATTTAATTTGTACGCAAATTCACTATGCTAAAAATGTAATAGATAATTTAGTTGAACAGTTTAAGCCAGGTATATATGAGAAATTTGTATTTATACAAGAACAACATCGTAGAAGGTGCTTTTTTTTATATATGTTTGTGTTTTATATAGATGAAAATGATGAAACGGAATGGGAAGTCGGAGTATGTAAAGAAGAAGATGTGCAAAGATTAAAACACATACACGATGTATTAGGCAAAATTTTGAAAATTGTACCAATGTAAGAACCTGTAGTTATATATTTTAGAAA
Source organism: Dufourea novaeangliae (assembly GCF_001272555.1). NCBI lineage: Eukaryota > Metazoa > Arthropoda > Insecta > Hymenoptera > Halictidae > Dufourea > Dufourea novaeangliae. The sequence goes on along the minus strand of NW_015373950.1, from coordinate 811,456 downwards.
TTATATGTAATTTAAAGTATGAAAAAATAAAAATCCAATCATATTTTTACAGGTCAAGTAAGCTCTTGTTACAGTCATTTAAAGGAAGATTTCCATATATTATTCATGGAACCCATATGCATGAAGTTTATGTTTATGCATTGCTCCAAATATTAGAGTATGCTCCTCAGTTACGATCTGAGGTTTTGTCTCTAATTATTAACAGGTAATAAATCATTACAAACTGGAATTTCAAGATTTTGGAATCGAAAATTAACGTTTTTTATTGTAGGTTGATGGTATTGGATGTAAATATACCACGTTTAGAGACAAATAATGAGGATGAAGACTTAATGGATGACAGTAGCGAATGTGACAGCACACTTGGTAATGAGAATAATGTTGTCGAAGACAATGATATAACAGAAACAGATAAAGTACATCCAATAGCTCATAAATTGGATGTGTGTATGGAACTGATTCTGAAATACATGCATAACTCCTGTTTTGTTGAAGGAGTTTTGCAAATAGAATCTTTAAAAAGTTTTTACTTTGACGTATTACAAATATTTGAAACAGTAATATTACCCACTCATGCAAGTCAATATGTGCAGTATATTATATTCTATATTTGTAGTTTTAAAACAGCTGTAGCCGAGGCTTTTATAGATTGGTTGTGGCGCAAAGTCTCAGATCCTAACGTACCTTCTATTATACGGCAGTCGTCTGTGGCATACATTGCTAGTTTCCTAGTTACAGCAAATTTTGTCACAACTGGGTAAATATTTACTGTATTATAGTACGGAATCTATAAAATGATATGCGTGTACATATTTATGTGTTTTTTTAATTAGAACCGTGAAAGTAGTTCAGCTTAAACTGTCTAAATGGATACACGATTATATTAATATGCAAGATTACTCCAATTGTGTAAATGACGAGAACAAAGCTCATACAGTATTTTATTCAGTTTGTCAGGCATTATTTCTCATAATTGCTAAAAGGCATAATGACTACCCAGATTCAAAGAAATGTAAGTATATTTCATTTTAATTATACGTAATATATTTTTATAACATCGTAAATATATTATAACAATATTGTCCTTTACTTTCAGATATGTTATATTTACAAGAATTGGATTTGGCAAAAATCATAACTTCTAAATTGAACCCGTTAAAAGCCTGCTATCCTGAAATTGTACATAATTTTGCAGAAATTACACGAACGTATCAATTGGCATATTGTTACACTATTATTGAGAATAATACACGAAGTCAACTTCCAATTTTTAATAGTAAGAAGGCAACAGTAACTACAGTGGAAAACTTTTTTCCATTTAGTTCTTATACATTACAACGAAGTGGTCAGATGTTAATTTCTTTATTTCGTGACAATGTTATTAATAGTAATGAATACAAAACATCTACTACATATAAAGAAGACATTGATTACATGACTGAATAGGAGACTCAAGTTTCCAAATTCGATGTACAGTACATTATAATGTACTTTCAGTTTATTTGTAATCATCCTTTTGAATAAATTAAATATTCAAGAAAGTCCTCATATTATTCTTTTATTGAACCTAATAACTTTTTGAAAGTTACAGACTGTATAATTTACATAAATTTAATTTACATAAGTACATGATTATGTATTAATAAAATATGTGTTGTATTTTAATCGAAAAAAAAAAAAATTTTTAACAATATTGCAATGTTTAACACATCTATATTTTCACGTTACCAAGGAGTAATTATTCGTAAGATTCAAATTATTTTCATTTAATAAAGAAAATTTCATAAATTCAGTATATCTATTATTTCCATTTTGAAAACATCAAAAACTTTGGAAATTGTTAAAGATCAGAAATCTTTAATGATGTACGCACCTAAATTAAGCATTGACGTTCACATCAATTTTACGGGGTGGTATACCGAATTTCGCGCCGTAAACGTCTTAGAAAACCGGAGCCGGAAACTACTTCAGTGACGCAGTGGCGTAATCTTTTGCGGTCTATCGGTTGCTTTGCGATTCTTTCACGTAAACGGTAACGTAAAATGGCGAATTGGAATTGTTATTTACTTGCGCAGAGTATAATGCAATAATTTTGGTACGATCCAAGAAGAATTTATTATTGCCGTATTTGGAATGGTATATTTACTTCACTTTACACGAACGACTGTAAGTATCATGGTTGTCAATTTAATAAAAAATTTGTAATGTGTGTGCTAGACGTCGGTTCGTATTCGAGTCGGTAATTCCGCATGTTTTTCATATGGAATTGATAATAAAGCCGCTTCGCATCTCAGTAAAATGCTAATTATTTTAATAGTATCTTATTGTAACTTACGCTTATTAGTGTTACGATTTTGAAACAAGGTTATGATAAAATTCTCAAACGGTCTTGCCATCATTTACATTAAACGCTTCAACGTTGAATCGTAAATATGTTCCATAATTCTGGGTGATTTTTTTATTTCTAACTTATTCATTTTCATTTTTTTTATTTTGTAATTATATTTTGTGACTTGCGAGAATTAAAGATCGATTTCTTTCTACAATTTTTAGGTTATGATTTCGTGGAATTCGAACATTTTCTACTTTTATATTACTGTACCAAATTTTCATATTCATTTCCAAATACCTCATCGGCAACAATACTATGAGAGAGACTAAAAACATTTATGTATATTTGGTTTCATCACGGATGATTCTGTAATGAAGTTTATAACACATGCTATAATGAAAATCCTAATAAATCTTCAGAAGCTTTAACTCTTGTCTCATCAGCTGTGACACATTGTTTACTTTTATTACTATTGTTTAGAGTAGATGTTTCATATAAATTTACTGTTTGGGCAATATTAATACATAAAATACTGATAAATAAAACTATTGATTATTTAAATATGAATAGTCATAAACACTTTGTTTATGAGTGTTTAATAGTGTTTGATTATTTTGTAGAATGAATCTTTTTGTTTGTTTTAGCTAAACTATCTGTAATCATTCGGTTATTACATTATAATGTAGAAATTTAAAAATTGCTTATGGGAAAATTACTCAATCTAAATTTAATTATAGAATGTGTGTGCACAATTTCATATGTCAGTAACACAATTTAAATAGAATTTTCATTTTTACAAGCAACATAATTACTTAAAAAATTTATACACTTAAACACTATAAACAGTTGTATATCATGTCTAAATATTTTATGCAACAGAGTAATAAATAAATTGCAGATTTTTATGCACAGATTTTCTATAGTAATTCATACAGACAAGAATGTAGGTAGGGATACTTTTCTTCTCTTAAGTATCTTATTGGGTTCAGAATAAATAAAAAATTTCATAGTACCTGATGAAAGTTTTGTCCTCTATTATATTTGATAGAGCCTTATAGACTATAAATGCATAAAATCTTTAGTTTAGTAATAAATTGTAGAAATTACAAATTTTAATATAAAAATAATAAGAAGTCATTCATAAAGTTGTGTAACTTTGATGAATTTCATAAGTGAAAACATTCATTGCATCACACATATGTCTGTTTTCATATCTGTATAAGTTAATATGTTTTTCATGTATTCTATAATTTTATAGAAATTATTAACTGTTTATGAGTCTATACAAAATATGGGCATAATTTTTTATTCTTTTTTATGTGAGAATACGTATTGCGTATTTAATATTGGGACGTATCTCATAAACACAATCGTACCTTATTTACAATAATACATATAAAATTTTATGTTATCAAGATTATAGACTTTTATATATAATATTTTGTATTGCTTATTTCATATCAGTCTGCCCATATTAAAATGCTGCTATTTATTATTATGAACATATTCTTCTTTAAAAATTTTCATGTTACAAACTACGAGTATAAGTTTAATGTGGTTAATAAGATTACAATTATCAATTATCCTGTGATACAAGTGATATTTTAATTTGTTCTTAAAAGATTTTCACCAACTTTAGATCTATGAAGCACATGTTGTACAGTTTTTGTGCATTTCGCTTGTGGGTAATGTTATTTAATACTTTAAAATTTATTTTTGGATTTATTGATTAATAATTATGATACAACTTATGAATTTGTTATAATTTGTGAGACATCATTTGTAGGATTAATATACAAATTTGATGCCATGAACTATAGAAATAAAAAGTATTTTAAGTTAAATAATTGTTGGTGAATTTGAGGATAAATTACTTTTTGCAAATATGTACATTTAAAATTTAATTGATATAGTTCTTTAATTAATCTGTATGATGAATTGGTTTTGTATTTTATGTAATTTTTATTAATTCGTTGTTCTTTAGCATTGACATTCTATTAGGAAATTCTTACCAAGATTCTGTTTAAAGTAAATATAGCTAATCAAGAAAATTGTAAAGCAATAAATAATAATACTGTTTTTGTATTATCTTATTTTTCTTTAGTTTTTAAGGTTTGTTTACATCTATTTATTTTTTTCTTACTAAATTGTACTTTCCAAATTGTAAAATTTAAAATTATATACATAGAAATCATGAGTAACTTTAAATTGTTTTTAATAGGTTTTATTGAGAAGATACTAATTCGTCGTTCTACAGATATGATATTGATGGACTGGTGTAATACTGTATAGTAGTGATATTGATCAATTTAACATTAATCTGCATTGACCGACAAAAGATCATATTTGCAAGCAGTTAAGTCTTAAATAATATGGCACAATATTATAATTTTGTGACCAATGCCAGTGGTACATTAACGCTCGAAGAAGTACAGAGAATTTGTTCTCTAGAGGGGCAAAGTGTTCAGTTAGTTGTCGAAGATGTAAATAACGGTGGTAATGGTGCTCACCAATTTTTGACTTATACCACTGCACCACAAAACAGCGGGCAAGCAATATTGTCGCAGCAAATTAATTTAGGGAATCAAATCTCTGCAACGCAATTGGATCAAGGGTAATTTCAAGCGCATGTATTTCAACATTCCAAATATTCAAGTAGTAGTGTGATATCTGTTTGTTTTCAATTTTGTACATACATGTATTAATATATGTTTAGGAATATTAAAATCTTAAATATTCGAGGAAAATGAAGGGGATATTGGTACGTGGCACTGGTTATTAAAATTAAATATGAATTGTGAAACGCATGTTACAGATTTATATTTTTTTTATATCTAGTTTTACATTTTGGAAACATACTTCAGTACATAATATGACCACAGTTACATTACACTTAAGCATTAAATATTTAATCACAGTTACAATTTTGTAAACAAGCATATAATTTCATGTATATAAAAATATGTTTTGAATGAAATACAGTTTAATCAGCATTTAAATTATGTAATAATTGCACGTAACTATAAACATTAGGACATTATATATGAAAATGTAACACCTTATCATTGAACACTTCTTAAGCTAGTCTTCTAATCACATGTGTGAAAGTATAACAGCAAGAAAATCGCAAGTATATCAATATTACACTTTTCTGTTGATAAAAGTCTTAAGAGCAAAGGCTACATCATAAGTTTTAAGCTATGAATATTTGTTTTTGAATGCATCACTATAATATATTGTACATGTGTGCCTCAAAGAAATTTTGTATTGCTACTACTCTTTCTTCTTGATTTAATCATTAAAAGATTTTGATCGTTAAAGATTAAAGATTATTGTATTTTGATAACTGAAAAAATTACGGTGTACACTGCAGATGTGAAATGTGGGAATATTGTGTAAAATATAGTATTCATTCTGTGAAATGAATACAAACAAATAAATCATTTTTCCATTATTCATCAATTGTTTCATCAGATTATACATATTGTATTATAACAAGTTATAATCATGAGAAATATATAATATTTATGAGGAGAAAGTATTATAAACACTAACAAACTATTTACTTTTATTTATTATTGTTTTGTTTATTACTTTCGCTTATTGTTTCATTCTATTTTAATTTTAACTTATAATTGAACAAGGAACTATTAAACTTTTATTTCAATTATCTGTGCCCTTTCACACATACTTATCAACAAATTGTATAACAAGTGTGCTGAAATGAATATAATTATTTACGTAATTTATTTTTCTAATATATTTGGACAATGTATAAGGAGTATATCTGTATTAACATTGAAAGTATATTTTTGTAAAGTGCATACTACAAAATATATACTAAGTGTATTTACAATAAGAGTTACACTTTATAAAGTTAACTTAGATATGTACCAATGCACCCTTTTTTCCTTGATATTTTCATTTATAAAAGTAATACTTGGCAATTGTATCTTATGTGTACCTACTTATTGTATATGTATATAATGCAGTTGCTGTTTTATATTAAAGTTACTGTTACAAGACAAATTTCTTGAAAAAGAGGATATTACATTAATTACTACTTCAAATCTAATAGCATGTAAATGTATTTATATATGTGGTTGGAAACTAAGCCACATGGTCAATTTCTGGTTAATGCAAAATCTAAAAGTTATCCTGCATTTTTCTGTTACAAAAGTTTTGTGCTATAGCCAAAAATGCAGTATTAATTTATAAGTTTAATATTCTGCTTTACTTTCAGCCAAAATGTTTTTATAATAAAAACAAATACGAATGAGTTAACTTCACCTCAAGGTGTATTGAAGACTACAACAGTAAATACAAATACTGTTAGTGGGAATATTGTAAACATTGTGGATAATAAAGGTAAGTTCCTTGAAATTGGAATTCATTACAGTGACAGTACATTAACAAAAAGAAGTCATTATTTCGTTACATAGCTAAATATAGAATCTTGCCTTTTAAAAGTTAATTCATAAAAAAGTATTATTTTGTTTAGGTTCTAAGGCTTTAGTAGGTTGTAATAATGATGGACAACAAATACAATGGATAAAAATGCAGGAAAATAGTGTTACTCTGAATGCAGTTTCAAAACAGAGTGCGCTAGTATCAGAAAAAACTCAGACTGCCAATTTAAATGAAAATCAAAATAATATTTCTTCCCACGTAATTATACACTTGTTATGTACTTTCTAAGTGATTTTGTATGATTCAATAACAATTATATGTTTTCGTAGGCTCTTCTACATGGCCATTGTGAGTTATCAACACTGAATACTGGGTTTGTCAAAAGAAAACCACTTAGGACAAATCAAAACAGAAATCGACATTCAACAAACAGTATACAAACTGGATCTTCATCTACTCTTGATAGAGTGAATGCAACAACTAATATAGGAACTCAAATACAAAACGCTCATGTGTCAAGTATCAGAGCATTCTGTAATAAAGCAGCTAGTACTGTTGGACAAAATGTGACCCCCATTTCTATACAAATTCATAATTCTTCAAGTACAGTTCATGCTAGACCTCAGACTTCTGCATTAATGCAAAAACATTCTTTAAAACTGCAGCAGTCTAAAATGGAGCAAACGAGATTAAAGCAAATGCAAAATGATCAAAGATTGCAAGGAAATAATATGCAACGACTCTCAAATACTACGTCGCAATCGGTGCAGGGTACATTAAATACACAACGACAGCAAGCAACTACAAATGCAGCACAACAAAGACAACAAACGTCAGCTACATCGCAATCACAACTTCAGAAACAGTCGACCTTGACACAAAAATCTCAGTATGAACAACAATCATCCCTTTTATCGCCTTCTCAAAATGTGCACAGTATGGATGTTGAATCTTCAGAAACCTCAACAGTTTTGGAACAAGCAAATCAACAACATTTTTCGTCACAAACCGATTCAGAAAATAGTTCATCGGAAAGTATTGCTTATCTTCAACAAGTTATCGATAATCCAACGAATACTATAGTTCAACATCAAATACAGGGCAATACTGCGAAAATGTTAGTAACCTTCGCCAATGGTGAACAGAGATTAATTACATTTGATATACCAAATGAGGATTGCACGGTTCAAGACTTATTAGAGCAGGTATTTTAACCATTATTATATTAATTGATCGTAAAATGAATTTTATTGGAAATGACTGAATTCATAAACATTTATGTTTGTAGGCAAATATAATATTTTGTGGATCAACAACTGTTTCTTTGGTTTCTGATCCTACTTTGGGCATAAATTATATTGTGGATACTAGATCCTCCGGAACCACTGCGCCACATGAGACAAATGAAAATGATAATTCACACGATACCTCAAATACTAGTTTAGATCATTCTCGTAGGTAGGTTATTCATTAAATTAATAGTGATCAAAGTTTATACTGATATGTATAAGCATTTAAACATAATTAGCACTAAATGTTCCCATAATTTGTACTAAAACCGCATTACCTTTAAATTAATGTTTCAGTTCACCAGATGAGAACAGCAATCCTGTTCAACATAATGAGGTAAGTTGATAAAATATTTTCACTGTTTCTTTTCAGATTGTATTGTTTTATACAGAACATTCTAGAATTCTGTGTTTTATATTTTATACATGGTGCATCAGAACATGTAGGCATAATTGCAGGGATAAAAGTCGGCACACATAAATAATGAAAATTGTTCATATAAATATTTATAAAAAAAAATGCTTAACTTCTTTTAAAGAAAATATTTTCGCATCATTATAGTAATACACGAATTGTTTCGGTTTTTGGTGCAAAAAAGGAAAAACATTTTATTATGTTTATTTATTGTTTATTTCACTCTGTGCATAGATCATTATAAAACAATTTATAAATAATAAAAGTGATATGTGCACATATTAGTAAAGAGTGTGGCACTTAATCAAGTAAATAAAAACTAAAAGGGCGTAATAACAAATAAACAAAATTGTTATAAAACAGATGAACTATTGTCACGAAACATGGATGTAATATTACAAATTTTCATGCTGTTACTGCAACAGATCATTTGGTTCCTTATTATTACCACTACAAAAGTTGATACAAATGTTTTCTTACAATTCTTATCTACTCTTTTCTTGTTATTAACACATGGAAATAATGTACTAAACATTAAATTTCGTTTAGTATATTATTTGCACGTTCATATTGAATGTTGACTATCCTGATTAGTAGAGTTTATATGCAGTATGCGTTTCCCGCGTTAGGACGAAGCCATAACTGTATTAACATTAACATATATGTCATATTTTACTTCATAATACGATAGTAGGATATCTGTAAATATCTTATCTTCTTTTTATAGTTTATATACATTTTTGCGTTAGTTTGTTATATAATGAAAAAGTAGTAATCTGATAAAATATTCACAATCAGTACCTACAATAAGTTTTGTATGGAACTAGGAGCCTATATACATTGAGGGAATGCTTGCCGTCTGTTCACACTGTGGCATCAGTTCAATCGACTTCAACCGGTGTTATCGGTGTAAAAGAAAATTATCCAAGGATGTGAAGTCTATACCTATGACAATGGGTATACGTGAAAAGAAGGAGACCATGCTGTCTGTTGATGTAAGAATTGTAAAATGGTAGTACACTGCTATAGTGTATTCATATTTGTTTATCCAGTTAAACGGTGATATGATAATAATAAATTAAAAAATATGGATATTATTTGGAGACCCAAATACACGGAAAACTAAAAACTTTTACGCGCTAAAATATATTTGAAAATCTGTTTATAATACTGACGTAATACTTCAAGTTAAATTAGAAGCAGTTTTCAATAAACATCAAAACAGACTTTTTATTTTAATTTTCTTTTTACGTATCGTGTGAATCAATTTTAATATATACATAAACTTGTAAGTATATCCTAATGTATTACGTTTTCAGACATTTTATAAGAAAAACAATGAAAGAAATTCGTCAGCAAAATTGGAGAAATTAGAACGAGATGGGTCTGTTTATAAACGTGGAAGAGGGAGAGGAAGAGGTGCTGCAAGGCCAAGGCCTGTTCGTAAAGAGCCAGGTAAAGAGATAATAATTTATTTTGTTTTAAATTATTGCGTAAATGGTATGATTTAAACACTAAAAGTGCTTTGTAGTAATGAAAATGGTAAAAGTTAGAAGAAAGAATATAAAAATGTTATTCTTAAAATTATTGTCAGAGTTTTAAAGGACATTCATTTTTTCTTATATGAACACAAATCATGTTGTGTCTCGAATAAATAGAAATTAAAAGTCAAAAGTAATAAATTGTACGATGTGCTAAAGTAAATTTAGGAAATGGAGCACAGGCAACCCCTGTCTAACACGACATTCCCATAAGACGATTTTGCTCTAAAACGAAAATTGGGGAAACTCCTGAATAACACGGTTTTGTTCTAACACGTTAAGTCTGTCTTTTGTATGTGTGTACATAATAGTTCTTAGTTTTGTATAACACGAATTCACAAAGCACATCAATTTTTAGGAACCTAACCATTGTATTGTACAGGGGTTGTCTGAACGTATGTAACTTTATTGCTACCGTTTATACAGGATGTAACAAAAGAATACTACATGTATATTTAGTTGGAGAGTTTTTAACTATAAAACTACTAAAAGGGTATTTAAAATAAACGAACACAGATGGTACATTGGGGTAAAATTAAGGTAACAAATTATGATGTGAATTTTACATTTGAAATTTTTGCGTGAAACTTACAGGAAACTTCATTAAATTTTATTCAAGCTTCTGGTACAAATTATTTTGTAACAAAAAAATCATTCAGTAAAAGTATTATAATTAATACTGTCTTCTACATATTAGTTTCAAATTCAGTTTACTTTCAAGAACCCACGTTTTTCGAAATGATGGTATGAACATACATGTGTTCCACGGGGACATGAAACTATTTTGACTAATAAAATACGTTTAAAGTCGAAGACAATTGAAATGCTATTAAAAGATAACTTAATAATTCATGTGAAAAAATGAAGTCACACATGGTATTTATTATTCAGAATGTTTGACAATATCATCAGACGAGGAAGAGGAAGGCAAAACAAAAAAATCGGAGGGCTCTAATAATAGTACATTTTCACTTAGTGCAAGTAATAGTCTTACTGAAGAAATGGAGGCCATTTTTGAAAAGGAACCAGTAATTACAAACAATTCTATTTCTAGCACAAGTGTAGATTGTGTCATGGAGAGTGAAGATATCATGAAAGGTAATTTTGAAAAATTACTTATTTCGATTGGGTTATATAATCTGTGAAAAACATATATTTCGAACTGGAGCAAAGAATTAGAAGGAAATTAAATATAAATTTTTCAGATAATTATACTCAATTTCCTCATACTTCGTTGTTGTGTCGAACTGTAAGGATAGGTTCTTATAAATATGTTCCTCGGGAGAGAGTAGTAATCTCACAAAATGGAGTAAGACTTGGCGTACCTTTGTTAGAAGATGGTAAATTCATTTTTATTAATAACAATAACAATGACAACTAATTCACGAATACGTAATAAACTAAATGTTTATAAATATGTGTATTTTTTCTAGACACAAGTTTTGTTACATTAGAAGTTAAATTTCAAGATATTGTCAAAGCGCTAATTCATTTTGGGAAATCAATGCCAGTGCTTTTCTTTTATACGTCTATTAACACTGGAGCTATGATTCGTGAATTATTAGGAATGCAGGATCCAAAAGGACCGTACTACGATCCTGCAGGGAAAGGTACCTATTTTAAAAATACGATATTATTTATATTTGAAGTGAAATGAAAATATAAAAATTTAATGTTTTTCATGTAGATCACACGCATAAGCGAATAACTTTACTTCCTGAAAAATTGTCAGAGGAAGCAAAAGTTGTGCTTAAAAATTTATTCATGCCAAGACGTTTGCTAGAAGAATTGAGCTCGAAAGAAGCGAATGATATTCTTGTACGGGCATCACCGAAAGATGTACGTACCATGAAACAAAACATTTTCGTTAATCTATAGTTATTGTCCAAAAATTGTAATTTGTAATATTTTCTTCTACAGAGTTTACAACTTCAAAGTTTATCGAGGAGAGACAGTCAGGGGTCATCGATAAATAATTCTAATATTAATGGCGGAATACAAACGTAAGAAATAAATTTCTTTTCGTTTTTCTTATGTATACACAGTATAGGTTTTGTATTAATATTGCATACAATATTATGTATGTATATCCATATATATTAATTCGTTGAAATTGTTTACAGAATAACTGTATATCCTCCACCACCTGCGAAAGGTGGCATAGCTATTAATACCGAAGATTATTTGTGTCTTGGCGAAGATCAGTTTTTAAACGATGTAATTATAGATTTCTATCTGAAATATTTGACGTTAGAAGTCTTATCAGAATCCGACCAACATAGAACACATGTATTTAGTTCATACTTTTATAAACGATTGACAAGTCCACATGCTCAAGCGGTTGAAAGTAATGTGGTTCCCCAATCGCCTGCTACAAAAAGACATGCTAGGGTACAGAAATGGACAAAAAATGTAAACATATTTGAAAAGGATTTTATTGTAATACCTATAAACGAACAGTAAGTATTTATAACACCAGTGATTCCTTAGACGTTCAGCTCTTCAGTCATTTGTTACATAAACAATATGTTACAGTGCCCACTGGTTCTTAGCTATTATTTGTTTTCCTGGTTTGGTGGGCGAAGTTTCTACAAATCGCATTCATCTCGAGGAAAACGATGTTCGTAAGACTGTACATAGAAGTAAAAAATTGAAGGAAGTGAAACTTCAAGCTGTTACAATTGGCGACACAACTCTCGCACCGGTGACGACTACTATAACTATAGATCAACCCGACGATGGTTCGGAGAGAGATGAAGCAGAAGGCGACGACGAAGAAATGGAGATGGATAGTGAGGATGATGTAAGTTTATTATAAATAGTTGTAAAATCATTTATGACCACTGAATTTGCAACTGTTATAAAATGTATTATAATTTAGGACGAATCGGAAACTACAGATGATAAAAGTCATCCGCCGAAAGTAGAACAAAATGTGCCACAGGAAAAGGATACTGTAAAACTGTAAGTGTTTACTTATATTTCTCACTAAAATGCCACGTATTAAGTATGATGACGATATATTTTTTTTACAGACCGTGTATATTAATATTTGATTCTCTCGCGGGAGCAAGTAGATCACGTGTAGTAGCTACGTTAAGGGATTACTTGAGCTGCGAATATGTTGCAAAAATGGGAAGTGAAAAAGTATTTTCAAAGGATACTATTAAAGGAGCATCCTTAAAAGTTCCTCAGCAATCAAATTTTACTGATTGCGGCTTATATGTATTACAGTATGTGGAGAGCTTCTTTAAAGTAAGGTTATGTTTAAACAATTGTTTATTATTATTGTTGCCACCAATTTTGATTTCATGTTAACTGCACAATAACAATGTATTTCAGAATCCCATTAAAGATTATACATTACCAATCAAAACGTTAAAAAATTGGTTTGAGGAAATAACCGTGACAAGGAAAAGGGAAGAACTGTCGAAACTATTAATTAAGTTAATGAATGCAACCAAAGGAGACAAGAATATTACCATACCAGTTGTAATTTTTCCTACACAAGATGGTAAATTAAAAACTAAGGCTGAAAACCACATTGAATTGAAATCAATAAAGTCAGATGTAGCAGATAAGAAAAAGCCTATGTTAGATGGCGGCGAACATCGTATTAGTAATAATATGCCAAATCAAACAGAAAATACTGAACCAACTAACGAAATAGTCAATAGGACTACTTATCAGATCATTCCTTATTCTCCATGTACAAGTTCCAGTTCGACTGAAACTAGCTCGACAGAAATGTTGACAGAATCTAGAACTTCTCACCCGAGGTAAATATTAAACTGGACAATTTAAACTTTATAATTTGCTATTAGGAACGTGAAAGATCGTATACGTATCCAATGTATAGTGTGCCTGTTTAACATTTTTTAATGTTATAAGAATATTTTTCATCAATTGAATGAAAAAAAATCGAACTTCATTTTCATATTCACTTCACAGAATCAAGCAATTTTTACATTAATAAGATTTTGTAACTTTAATTCATCGATAATTGTTTGAAAAAAATATGCTATTTACTGTGTACATCAATTTTTATTTTTTAGGTCATCAAGTGAAACGATGTCCTACTTAAAATCGAAACGGATTCCCAGGTTAATGGTAAGAACAGAGAATCAGGATGACCCTCAAGCGGCCAAAAAGCACAAAGGAGAGTCTTTTGATTCTTGTAAATAAAGTTTACTTTCTTTTTTATAACGATAAAAATTGAAGTTAACCCACATTCATAAACATGGAATCATTTACTTATGTAATAAATGTAGTTAATACTTCATAAAATGAATAAAAACATCCAATCATAACTATATTATTAATTCTATTTGCATTTCAATTTTACTTCACAATTAAATTGAGGTTTGTGATATTTGTGTCTGAATAATTGCATTCGCAAAATTTATCAAATTTACCCACTTGTTTTGGGATTATAATGGGGAGATAATTAGTGGATGTAGTGACAATTTCTAAGGTGAGTCTCGGATTGGTTGAGCGTCCATCACGCCTCTCATATATGAAACCATTTCATCTCATTACAATGCGAGTCAACGAACTCTATCAAGGATATTCCTGTTGGTTTATCGAACTTACCACGTTCAGTAGTACAAGTGATCGGGTAACAGATTGATTATAACAGACTGAACCTTAGAGAAGCCGATCCGTTTATTGATCAAGGTCAGATTGATTTTAAAAGATTGTACAACTAACAAGATAACGAATGTAAACGTAGAATGAATCCTTATAAAATAAAAATAAGTACTTTTTAATATTTAATAAACACAGAACAGAAATTTAGATAAATAAATATAACGGAAATGCAACATGATTTAGAGAAATCTATAAAATTAATAAAAGTGTGTTCATATAATTCTACTAATAATCAATTCTATTTAAATAGTAAAAATGGATCAATAAATTAAGAAAAAATGAATTTAATTATAATTTTCGTCTACAGCAATTCACGTATTCAAAAATATTTCTTTCTTCAAATATTCTACTAATAAACAGAGTGTGAATTTTAAGCATTTATAACATATATCCACGTGTAATAAAAAAACTTTGATAGTGTTTTTATTGTGTTTTTGATTTAATAAAACTTTCAATAGAGGAATTTTATTTTATTTATGTCCTGCTTTCATAAATGAATATCAAATAATATTAATCTTAATAAGTAGAAGTAATACAATAATAAATAAACTTTAGAGATGGCGTAAACTGCTACTTGTAAATCATGGGTGATTCGATCACATGCGTTCCCAATTGCGATGATTTTTCACAGTGATTCGTGATTTTTCATGATCGTTTCTGATTGGTGGAGAATATAACAACAGTTCTTTGTACGCGTCACATAACTTGTGTATTTAATATTAATTACATAAAAACAAAAATGCTAATTACATCGTATAAAGTAAAGGAATAATGAGAAATAATGAAGAATAATGAATAAATTAATGATTATAAATTCTAATCAACAATATATGGTGTATAATTATAGCAAATCATTGTTTTATAATTTAATTTTTTCTACTGATTTTTCAAAATGCAAATATTCATGTAATTCATGTTCAAATCATATTGAATATGTGTTTCTTTAACGATCAAAAATTAAGATCACAGTGAGAAACACTGAAGATAAAAAAATCACGATCACGGACATAAATGAAGTTAAATCACGACCATGATCGTGATTCTGCGATCACTGTGATAAATCATTATTAGTGATTTTGCACACCATCTCTAATAAACATCTATATCGTGTACAGATAACAAATTCTCTAGAAAAAATTAGTATTGAGGGCTTAATAATTAATATATTAATATACGTCAAGATATACGATTCGATTATATAAAGTTATAAATCGAAACAATGTTTAAGTTTTTTAAATGGAATGAAAGAAATTTTTGAAAATTCACCGAATAGCAAGACACATACCACGAATGAATAGATTATTTAATAGAGTTATATAAAGTCAATAATGCGTCAAAACACTGCGAAGGACTGAACATAGAAAGGATTTTTAATATAAAAATATAAAACTTTTTTTGTCAGACTCCTTTATGTAGAATTTATGTTTGCATTCTTAAACAGAGTTTATCAAACAGTATTTACTACTACTTATTAATACTTATACAATTAACACTTATTTAAATTTTGAATAAGTATATTTGAATGAAAAATTATTTCTTATTTGGAAATTCAAATAACAAGAAGATATTTGTTCATTAGTGAGGGAGAATGGGTACAGAATATTTGTTTAATAAATGATAAGCAACAATTAATAAATACTAATTTCTTACCATATTCAGATAGTACATGGTGCCTAATGACGCTTTGAAGACAGCTTAAAAGCGCCTTAGACGTAAAATAGCCGTAAAATGGGCATCTTCAAGGCGTCATGTGCTATCTGGGTACTGTCCGTGAAAAAGTTCATGAAAGGTATTGGTATTCGTATTACAACAATTGTTAAAATCACAGCAAACACAGCGAACCAATCGCGATCTACTGTTTATTTTTTATTCCATTTCAAATAAATAACATCATCGGTGTCCAATGTAAATCTCCTAATAGCTAATTAATCGACTTCGAATGTTTATGTGAATTCACAGTTTTATAGTGCTGTTATACAGAAATGAAAATTGAACGGAATTTCATCTCATGTGTCGGGAATTTTACTATGTTAATAATAAATATAATATACATACAAAACAGCCCGAAACAAATATTAGAAATCTTCATTGTACCACGTTTTGCGGGTTAGAATATGCTTAATAAATGCATTCCCACAGGCTGGTAATTCTTTTCGATATTGTTTCACACACGAGTAACCGGCGGATTTTTAACAGACGACGATGCCCAAGCAGGTAATTCGGGAGGTACGGCTATTTAAAGCGACGCGACATATCCGCTCGGATATATTCAATTACAGTGGCCAGTTTTAAATAACTGTTGTCGGGCACGCGAAGGGAAAGAAAGGACAGATAAATAGTTCAAATACCGTGTCAACGCGCGAGAACCCGAACGGGAAGAAATGACGAGGAGGGCGAACGGGTCTCGACAATAGGCACGTAAGTATGTAATACGGGTGACACTAACGGCCCCCACAGACAGACAGCCTGAAACCATAGTTTGTCAAACGATCGTTGTCCCGTGTTGCATAATGTCCTGGTTTTAGCTTTTCGTTGCATGCATTTTATACGTGCATTATGATGACGTTAATACGCGCGGTGACGATCGGCACCTAAACCTATCGATCAACTCACTGTTATTTATTGTCCACATTTTGGTCTTTTGACTCGAAATTTCACGTAACAATACACTAACTTCCCTAGCCGCTATACCTGTGACCGGAGAATCTCGAGAATGACTAATTTTCAAACGGTTTGATTGTTAGGTGTATTTAAAGGAACCACGCCGTCGTTCTCCCGTGAGAAGTATTTATTAATATCGCGCAATTGCTGTGTAACCCCATACTCGATATCGTTTTTATCTATTGTCTATAATTCTTCTGTCAATTTTCTGATGAACGTTTAATTCTTCGTCGATAGAAATAAAATAATGCTGCGATACCAATTTAATTGTCTGGGTTTTAATTTTGTGGAAAACCTAATACTTTAGAGGAACAAACTTATTAGAGAACCTGATGTAATAGAAATACGTACCAATTCGATCGTCTACCATTAATGCAACGTTAAGCTTTCAACTAGAAGAGAAATATTACATATGTTTTCGGTTTTTAAAAGGTCTATCCTCTGATTTTCATGAAACTCGGTAAAATCGTCCTAAAATACTCCTAAATGAACATATACAATAACATGAAAATAATAAATATGTTTTTTTATACTGAACACTTAACTCGTTTGCATTACGAAACTGTAATGTCTGCTCTGTATCGCCAAACATGGAATAATCCGCGGATAGAGACTGGCCGATATCCCTCTAAATTGGGACAAATTACACAGAGTTGATTTTGTGTAATTTAATGCTTCTAGTCTTGATTCGCTTTAGCTTTTGAGATATGCGTATGCCTTAAATATTTATGCAAAATAAGTAAAAAAAATGAAACATACCAATTTCTATGATTCTGAATTAATTTTATTTATAAAATGCTATAAGAAGAGACAGGATAGTTGTATAAAAAGTATTAGAAAGTTAGGAAAAAAAAAAATACACAATCACTTCCATACAATTCACCTCTGAAACAAAATAAAATCACTTATTTTATTCTTTACTTTAGAAATCACTAACCCGAAAGTAAACAAATTTCACAAGAGAGTTTTGAGAAGAGGATAGTTAATAAAAACGCAACAGTAATAGATACTTCAAAACGACACAAACGTTAAATTTCAACAGTTTCGATTATTTTGAAAATCGCAGTTAATTTAGCTAAAACGAAGATATAATGCGATATCAGAATCGTTATGCACTTTGAAATCGATTTTAAATCCCTGGCATCATGAACAAAATTTCTTTTTGTTCCCCAGTGTATTGAACGATTTAATCAATTACATTTGATCATTCGGAAAATACATATAGGCTTCAATGATCGCGGGCCCATCGTCAGTTTTACCGTTGCCGTTGTAAGTGGGAAGCCTTGCAATTTAAGTCGCGATGTAAATGGGTTTCGTGCACTGTTTGGGTTAAGTGGAGCAATAGCAAATATTTGATATTTAATTATAGACATCTGTTAATTTATTTGGCATCGATAGTTTGCGTATACATATTATGATTTAGCGACAGGTAAATGCAGGGTATTTCGGAAATAATGGTACTTACAATCCGAAAGGATGTGATTCTACGTGGAAAAATAAATCGAAAT
This sequence comes from Dufourea novaeangliae, assembly GCF_001272555.1. Taxonomy (NCBI): domain Eukaryota; kingdom Metazoa; phylum Arthropoda; class Insecta; order Hymenoptera; family Halictidae; genus Dufourea; species Dufourea novaeangliae. Next base: position 792,650 of record NW_015373950.1, on the reverse strand, counting down.
GTAAACACTAGTGTTCCGTAAGCATTTCCAAAGTGTTCCGCGGTAATTTGATAAATTGCAAGGTATTGCTATTATTATCGTACGTAAAATTACTGTTTGTGTGTGAAAGATGCTTCAGATTAATTTTATTAATAGTATTAATAAACGATATAATATAAACTATATAATAGACAACAAACTTACTTCATTGTAATTTAGGTAAGTGTTCCGCCAAAAAATGTTACTCACAATAGGGGTCCGCACTTTAGAAAAGGTCGGGAATCACTGGAATAGGGCTTGGCCAATGCGTCTGTTCATTGCGTTCTGTTTCTACTTATCGTCACTATGAATACATACGACACGCTTTGGAAGAATTTTAAAAATTGATTATCTTGGAAACGAAGCATCGTAGGGTAAACCAACCAGTGAATAATCGAATTGTTGAATTTATGGACCTTTGACATTAATACTGGAATGTATTTATTTATAACGACAAAACAGCTGCTGAAATTGCAATTACAATTATTTTTCTTGAAATTTTTATAAAAATAATTACTTATTCTTATCGTAATTTAAAAAAAATTGTTTATAAAGAGAAAAACGTGTAAAAGCCCAGTAAATGACTGCTAGATTTCTGAAATATTTTTAATAAGAATTGTACTTATTAATGTTTGTTTAAACTAAAAATATGTATATATCTGCAAAACTAAAAGTATGGGATAGTAAGAGTGCAACTACACTCTATTTATAAACATTTAATAATTTTTAAACTTATAAGTTACATTTCTTAGCATAATGGTCATTCACTGGTATGCAGTCAATTACTGGTTGGTTTACCCCACGAAAACAGTGTTAATTCAACACTTTTTAACTTATTTATTTATTATTAACATCCTTTTGAATTGTATCTCCATTTCGGAAACACTCTGTATATTACTTTAATTCGGTGTTGATTCAGAGCCAATTTCATTCAAGGTTTCGTAATGTAACGATTTTTTCTAAACTGTACGCAGAGTGATTTAGAGCAGAAATGATTAATTGCACTGTTTGTAGGTTTTTTCGAATACAAAACACCGGCACCATGGCTGCAACAATGATCGCATTAGCTGTTTCCACGTTGTACGTTGTACTTACTAGTCTCATAGCGTATTGGGCAAGAAGATACGTGAACTATTATATACGGGACCCGTTCGTGAGATCCCTATTTTTGGAAGGCATTGCTACCGCCGAACTCTGCGGGGCATGCTTCGAACTCATAATAAGTAAGTATATCGTACCATCACACTTGTGATTATGTACTCCCTCAAACTTGACACTAATCGCTTCTACAAACACTCGCCCCCGATAATTGAGAATTAAAATAAGCTATGTTCAAGAAACCTTATTTTATTTAGTTCATTCCAGGCCAAGCGAATCATTTTTATACAGGATGTCTAGAATTCTGCTGAAATTGAAATATGTTATAGCCCATGCAAAAATAGGGGGAGTTTAATTCATCATTTCGGTGGTTTTGAAATTGTTTAAAAGATATAGAGCCCCAAATTTGGCAATTTCCATCGATTTTTACGAAAACAACCTTTAGAAAACAATTTGGTCAACTTATCGAAGAACCACTTCTTCACTGATTTCGATGATTTTTGAATGTGTTGTAGAAATCAACATTTTGAATAATTTTTTCCTTTCACGAAAATGTCGGGTTGGCCCTGGTTTCCGAGATATTCGTAAAAAACTGTCGGTATCACTACTTTACTGTTTTGGGTGCGTGGTTAGCACACAGGCAGTCTTCGCACCCCCAGGGATTTGAAGGTTTCTCCTCGATAAAAAAAAAGAATGGGTAATGACTTGGTCTCCCGCGGACGCACGAGTTCATGGGGTCATTGCCACGGTGACCCCTCGCGCCTGGGGTTTACCACCTCTTTTTTCTTCATTTTTCTTCATTTTAATCGTAAAGGGTCATCCCTTTTAACTAAATTTTTGTTTCAAACGTACAGTTATTTCTGTATAATGCAAAAATATTAAAAATAGTTTCGGTTTGTAAATTTGATACTTGATTCATGAATGTAAAAATTTGGAAAAAATGTATATGTAATCTGTGATCTTTAAAATTCATTTCTTTAATTGGCGGACACTTTAATGTGGCGACCGGAGCAGGTCGACAAAGGCGTGGCCGTCCGACAATACAGGTGATTGGACCGTAGCGCGTAGGTAGATTTGGAAAACCCGGATATACTATGGACGGTAGGAATAAGTCTTACTGTATTGTACTCGACGAAACGAGATTATTGGTGTTCCCAGAAGAAATTCTTTTATTATTTTCCTGTGTCATAATTCTGCTTTCGAAGTATTAAATTTCTGAATTTTCGATGCCACTTCTTTACACGATCGAAGTACACGGCTAGATAATAGAGACTGATTTACCACGGGCATTAACGTGTTCGTTACATTCACTACACTTTTATTTCGTGTTCCGTGTGTTCCATTACTTTCGAATCTATCACTATTTTCAAACTAAGAATTAACGATACCCGATGGATCTGTTTGCGGAGACGTCCTGTCCGCCTGAGATGTAAATTGTTCGCGTAATATTCCATCTTCAGATCATGTTCTTTTCTGATTTTGACACCACTTGACATGTAACATTATCACTCGACAACGGTCACACACTAATGATCGTTGAGGAATATAAGGAAAGAAAGGACCGAGGAATGGTGGTAATCTACGTAAGTTTTGACTTACACAAGAATGTAAGGGTCGTTGGAATGGATTGTAACACAACCGTTGGACAATTTTCAATACCTATTGAATTCCGCACTGGACACAACGAGAGCTCTTCGAAGACTAATTCTCAGGCATAAAGGATTCACCAATATATACCCAGAATGTTCTTACAAATTTACAGAACCCTAATAAAACGTTTTTGAAATGTTTTTAATGCCTCTTACTTATTTCCTTTCCTACCTTTTATAAAGTAGTCATAGGAACATAACACACGAACAGTAATAACGAGGTCACACAGGTATTAGGAGACAGGAAAATAATAAAAATGTTTATTCTAGGGACACCGATAATCCCATTTCGTAGATTACAATACGACTTAATTAATATCGTTCTTAGTATGAAGGACATCGGGCTTTCCGGGACTACCTGAGGAGAACGGTCGACCTGGCGGCGCGTTTACCTGGATCGCTGGACTCCATTGACCTTTGTCGGCCTGCTTCGACCACAGTTTTAGAGTGTCCGCGAATTACAAGTTTCAAGTTTAAAGAGGAATGATCATAAAATACAAAAATATTTTCTTCCAAATTTTTTAAACTTAAACCGGGGGTCAAATTAGTAAAACAATAATATTTTAAATGTTTTAAACAAAAAAAAAGGATCGATCCTTTACGATTAAAATGAAAATAAAATTGTAAAATTTGTATCTATAGTTGTGGAGATAAAAATGCTTCTGTGAAGATAGTTTTCGTAAAAAGCGGCGGCAATTGCCAAATTTGTGTTTCTGTATTTGTTTAACATTTTTGAAGTCAGAAATGAAGACTTAAATTCCCCCTATTTTCACATGGACTACAATATATTTTAATTTGAGGAAAATTCCAGACAATGTGTACAATCGTGATCTGCTTCAATGACCTTCAGGTTATTTTAGATAATAATTCTTATTGACTCACCCTGTATATTTTCTGTTTATCGCTCTAATAAACTTCCGAAAAGCACCTTCACTCAATAACCCCGACCTTGAAATATGTTATCAAGATCACCCTCTCGAGTAACCTTCAAAAGGTTTAAACCGCTGATCATTGGATGTTAAAAAGTTACAAACAAAAAAGTGCTTGAACTGTGTCTAACCAACTCCTATCAGTATAATGCTTCAAAGTTGATTAGAGATAGTTTAAGAAAAAAATAATTCAGCTTTGGTTAGTGACAGTTCAAGAAAAAAAGGTAACATTATTATCACCGCGAATTTTTAGTGAAATTCAACGACGAAATAAGCAAACATTTATTCTACTAGTTTGTTTTTTAACTAGCTCTAACTCAGATAGTATAATTGAACAGTATTTTTTAAAGACACTACGTTCCAAATGTTCAGATATCAGGGAAAATCACGGTAGGTTTTTCAATCTTTCTTTGTTAATAACTTTTTAAGAACTAATGATCAACGGTTTAAACCTTTTAAAGGTTACCAGGAAGGATGACCTTAATAACATGTATTAAAATTAGGGTCATCGGATATGGGTGTTTTTCGGAAGTCCACCCCAAAGGAGTTTAAATCTACTACAGATTCCTCTCGATTATCGTCTCGAACTCGGGTCCTTACGGGGACAATAATCTTATAGGGGGAAATGCTTCAGAGCCTCGTAAATTCGTTTTTTTTAACTAAAGCCCGAGCTTCGTAACAAAAGCGGAGGGGTAACGAAGAATGCATTTGACAGGTTCCAAGCCCTCCCCCCCACTCACTGGTGGGGATAACGCCTGGACAATAATCGTGTAGAACATGCCAGACGATAATCGAGAGGAGTCTGTAGTTCGTTATATCTTGTCCATCAACCATACCTTTGTTAGTTAAGAATAAACTATCCTTTTATTGTTACAAATGAATCATCGGACCTCAGTCGCGGAGAACTGGGGTGTCTCTATGTACGGTCTGTTTCTGTTCGTACTGACGATTTGGTGGGCCATGAACTGGGGCGACGCGAGCGCCTGCCCTTATACGCACATCGAGGAAATGGTCGAGGGCAAGAAATCGCTGCGTGACGCCTTCCTTTTGATCTGGGCTGAACTTGTCGGCGGACTTGCAATCTTTCGATACGTACAATTGCTATGGGCGCTGGAGATTGTTTCGACCCACAGGAACAAAGCGTTTGAGGACTGTACAACCGATTTGCAAGTAAGAACGATAAATATTTGATTTGTCGCTAATCGACGCGGAATCGTTCTTTGATTTACGATCGATGGTAAATATTTAGAGAAATTGAATCACGTTTGATTTCGATGATTTTTTAATATGTTGCCAAGGTCATTATCCTGAGTAGTGTCGTGAAGATTTTAGTTTGGGATCGTCGTTTGTAAAAAAGGTATTATCAAAAAAATTTAGTATCGTACTTTAGTAGTTTTGATAAGTAAAATAACCGATGATCTTAACCACATGTTGTCAAGGTCACCCTCCTGAGTGACCTTCAGAAAGTTTCAGTTATCAAATGTTGTTTGTTAAAAAGTTATTAACAGAACAATGATACATCTGTCCCGAATTGTCTCTAATCAGTTCTGAATGACTTTTTCTTGAACTGTCTCTAACCAACTTTGTCTATTGTTTTGGGGGACGATACTTTGTTTTTGTTAGTAATTTTGAAAGAAAAATATTATTTTACTGATATGTATGATGATGATGTTTTTGACTTCAGCGCATCGAAATTAGTGAGAAGGCCAAACTTTTAAATAATTATCTAACTAAACCTTTTTTGACAATATTTTTTACAAACGGCGACCCCCGACTAAAACCTTCACAACATTATTCATGGTGATGACCTTGACAACATATTGAAAAATTATCGAAATCATCTAATTCTACCGCGATTGAATACCGTTTGAAAGTAAGTGTCGTACCGTGTTTCAAAAGTAGCTACGAGTTACAGGTTTTAAATCGAATCTACAGGAAGAGTCTGGAAAACTATCATTTGTTTGTCGCATTAAGGAATTGTTCAAAGAATTCCTTATTTATTAGCGTATGCTGAATTTCCTTTAATTTGAAAATATGATAATATTGAAAACTAAATAAATTTCATACTAATGTATGAAATAGTAGACTATATTACTTGAAAAGAAAGATGAGATTAGGTTGATGCTTTGAAATAACAGTAAGCTCTGAATTGGTCTCTGCACGGGCGATGTTTCGACAGAAATGGCACTTTTCTTGGCACGTTAAGAAATATTCAATGTCAGGACGACACAATTACTTGATCGAGAGATCATCTGATTTTCCGTATTCAGTGGAGCTTATTGAATTTCCTTTTACCGAGGAAGTAATACAATAAAGTTAATATTCGTTTACATTTTATACATGAAGTACTAAACTATTATTATTCAGGCATCATTAGAAAAGAGAATATTACTATAAGTGGTGGTAAAAGTTACGTTTAGGGGATGCAGTTCTGATGACCTTGACATTGACATATACTGTCAAGGTTATCCCCCTGAGTGACCTTCAGAAGGTTTCAGTTATCAAATGTATTTTACTAAAAAGGTACATATTAAGGGAACAATAATACCTCTTTCTTGAACTGTCTCTAAACAACTCTAAAGCATTATACTGATCGGAGTTGCTTAGAGAGAGTTCAAGGAAAAAAGTAATAAGTAATTGGTAAAATAATTGGTATATGTTGCAAACTTTTTTTGCTAATAACTTTTTAATAAATAACTTCTTGGGGGTTACTCAAAGGAGTGTCCTCAACAACATATGTCAAGGTCAAGATTACCGAGGCTGCATCCCTTAAACATAACTTTTACACAAGTGGTTGCTAAAACTAGGTATTTTTTTACTCCATCGTAAAATAAATCTAAAATTTGTTAAAACCATCGTTTGCTCTTGTGTAATGAGTTTTGGTTCCTCTTTCAAGGTGCCTGTAATATTCGGAGCATTTGTCGAATGCGCAGCTACATGTGTCTACAGGGTGGTTTCGCGTGCTTTGAGCGAGATAAACCCAAGGTTCAGCATTGTGATTGACTCGTTTATTGGGACAAGTTTGGTTATCGCAGGTTTGGTAGATTTGTAATATTATTCTAATTTACAATAACCCTCTAAAGAATCAAAATCTTTTAGTGTGAGAAGTGAACATATTTACTTTACAAGACGTGAAAAAGTGAAGCTTTCATTATCATATTGCGGTGCATTTTAAAACAAGTAGTACCTCAAACAAAATTATTTTAAACAAATAGTACTTTTCGAGATGGCGTACCTTCAAAATGCAGCAACCCATACTATGCTTAGAAGCCCCCATCCCGTATCCATATGCGTATACAGATCAGTGCTTGAAAGCTAAAACCGATCACCGAACATTCACGAAGCATCTTGCACCTAATATTCGAGATTTAGGATAAACTTCTGAAAGCTAACCACAACCGCGATGACCTTGACTTTGACATATGTTATCAAGATCACCCCCTGAGTAACCTTCAAAAGGTTTAAATCACCGATCACTGGTTATGACACTCAACAGTTATGAACAAAAAAAAATGCTTGTACTGTCTGGAACCAACTTCGATCAGTACAATGCTTTAGAGTTGGTTAGATACGGTTCAAGAAATAAAAGTCATTCAGAATTGGTTAGAGATAGTTCAAGAAAAAGGTATCATTGTTACTTATATAATAATTTTTTAATAACCATTTGATAACTGCAACTTTCGGAAGATCACTCAGGTGGGTGACCTTGACAATATACGTCAATATATGTCAAGGTCATCGGTCATTTTACTTCTCAATACTACTAAAGTACGACATTAAACTATTTTGTTAATAATTTTTTAATAAAAAACGAGGCTAAAACTTCTCGTGGATTACTCAGAAAAGTGTGTTTCTCAATATGTGTCAAGGTCAAGGTCATCAGAGCTGTATCCTTTAAACGTAACTTTTACTATAAATTCTTTTACATAAATAGTAATATGTCTGGTTAAAGAAATATTTTGATGAAATATTAATGAAAATTATTTTTCTATTACTATATTATATTTGTTAATTTAACTAACCACGTAAAATTGAAAACATCCAAGTTCGACTACCTTGAAAACATCACTCGAAAAAGTTGTATTCTTTTTTGTTTCGACTTATTTTTCTTATAGAATCATATCCTGCCTGTTTTTACAACTCGACTTGAGACACCCTGTACGTTTGAATCGTATCATTTTGCACACGAATACCCATCGACAGTTTGGCCCGTGTCGTTTCGTCTATTTTTGTCTTGTTTTCAGCGTTCGATTATTCCGGCGGCTACTTCAATCCGGCCCTGGCTACCGCTCTGAAGTACGGATGTTTGGGAACTACTTTTATGGAGCACGTGATAGTCTACTGGGTCGGCGCGTGTGCCGGTTCCATCGTCTCTTTACGAGTGTATAGGCTGCCGATTATTCGAAGCTTCGTAGAACAGCATAAGGAAAAAGCGTTTTAAATTTAAAACGCCGTTTATTTTCCCGTGTTCCACTGTTTCACTTTCTCGTTGTTTATTGAACTAACAACTCCGTGCCTTCCTCTTGCCCCTTTGTCTTTCGCGTGAATGGTGTGCCGTGTAAAGCTGCGTCTACACTATGTAGCATGACACGTTATACAGGGTGTCCCAAAATAGCTTTAACTCCCGGAAATGATAGGTACCTGGGATGATTTGAAACAACTTTTTTTTTAGCAAAAATGTTATCAGAGGCTTCGTTAATGAGATATTAACGAAAAACAACGACCAATCAGAGAGCGAGTCTGCCGGTCGAGTTCCCGCGATAGTGTTGGCTACCAATCACAACGCGTAGCCAAGGCTACCGCGGAAGCTCGGCCGGCAGACTCGCGCTCTGATTGGTCGGGGTTTTTCGTTAATATCTCGTTAACAAAGTCTCGGACAACATTTTTGTTAAGAAAGAATTTATTTCTAATCATCCCAGGGGCCCTACATTTCCGGGAGTCTAAGCTATTTTGGGTCACCTTTAGTGCAAATTTATAATACTTGGTACAATAACAGGAAAAAAATGTTATATAACATGATGTTACATAACATTTTTTGTGTCATACAGCAAACTATATGTTATCCATTATGTGTAACACTATTATTAATAATGAGAAGCGTAATGTTATACAAACTTGTTATAGACTTCTTGAAAACGTATAATCTTGTAACAGGTTATAAAAACGTGTTGTATAACAAGGTTATAAAACAATTTGTTATGTAACACTGTTTTGCTACATAGTGTAGATATAGCCACAGACGAGATATCAGAATAGACCTAATATCTTATGGGACTTGGTGTCCCACGAAAATCACACAGATTCGAGTGCACTCTAGATAAAAGTTTCCGACTTCAGGAACTACGTTGGACACCATAATGACGCACAGCACACACACACTCGTGACTGCATATAGCGATACGCACATACATTATTGCCCCGGTTTTTTTTTCGTTAATAACGCATCGAAATTTTTTGTTGAATAAGGTTTTACGCGAATAAAAATATAAATACTTATTTCAAATAAATAAATTTTTATTCGATAGTATCATTTGTTACAAATTCCGAATCATTATTAACGGATCAACACATTTGTACTACAAAACAGAGAAAATAAAACATTTATTTGACTGTGTACTTGTGACGCAAAATGAAGGTAAAGTTTTTTATAATACGTATTAACCCTTTCGCGTCTATGGACGAGATATCTCGCGAGTCTTTCCATTATACTATACTTAATAAATATGTATTTTGAGTTGAAAATATTGATAAACAGAGATGCGAAACATATCGTCCAAAGAGTCCAATGAACGACATCGATTAGCGAAATATCTCGTCCGCAATTCCAGGAAAGACAATCTTTTATGTTTTGCGATATGGCGTTCTTGTATTCGGGCACATTTTAATCCAAAAAAGGTCAACAAACGATTGAAAATTGCTTGTACAATAATAATTTATTTTATTGGTCTATCTGTACAATACATAGTCTTTAATATTTAACTGAATTGTTTCATATAGATACTTCACAATTGACGAGACAAAAGCTGTAGTTTTTGATTTACTAATGCCACAGGATCTGAACATGCCTTTCTTTCATCTTAGGTCCACTATTACTTTCGACAAAATTTTCGAATATTAATGTTCATCATATAAACAGTGAAAGTAATAGTATTAACGGGATGGGCCACGTGAAGGCGTGAAAGAAGGTCTTTTCCTTCCCCGAGTATGCTCAGTGTTCAGTTATGTATGTACAAATCCGTCACCGAACAAAAAGATTGAAATGAGCAAAGAAAAATGTATTATTGTTTAGTAATCATTCTAAAAGTTAAGAAGAATTATGAAAAGAAACTTTTAGATCAGAAAACGAATAATGCAACGCTGAAAATACTCCGAATCGTGTTAAGAATATAGAACTGAAGCAATAATACAATTTTTGCAATTAATACCGAATAATCTGAAAACAAATTAAAGAATTGGACAGTGGGGAACCGTCGAATGTTCAGTATTATCCAGCCTTTTGCTACACCAACGACCAATCTAGCATTCTCTAAGGGTTCTTTAAAGTTTTGAAGGTTCAACGAATATGGGTTTTAATTGTGAGCAATTTTTTCAAGCGTTGACGATACATCAATTAACGATTCTTCTCAGTGCCTATAGAGTTCAATAGCTGCGAACGAGTTAAGTGCCTTATTAAAGCGAGTACAAAGAAGAGAGTTTATTGCACGTCAATGAAATCCTTGCTCCAAGTGCGATATAGGCATATAAAATCCGCAGTCTGGTCTTCCATAACTAAATCCGTATGAAACCACAGCGTGACGGCTGTAGTTCAAAATGTTTTTGTTCGAATTAGTGTACGGTAATTAGGAACCGACGATGTACATAATGTATTATAATTGTACGGATGAATAAAAGGTTTCATAATCTTTCTGTGTTTGTGTTTGAAACTCGCAAAGATTTATTATAATTACATTAATAAAATTTAACGATTATATTAAATGTAAGTTTGTAACATTTAATCATACTATAACAATTAAAATTACTAGATGTACAATTATAAATAACAGTTTAGAAATAAATTATCACAAAATATGTTAGAAAAGAAACGGTTGAAAACAGCTTCTGGAGAAAAGGCTTCTTCAAAATTCTATTTTTGGAATATCTCACATACAAAAACACATTCAGCATATAGGAGTTATTCGGAAACTTACAAGTAACATTTAAATTCTGTAAAAGAATATCAAACGCACATATAAACGTACGTATAAACAATACAAAATGTCTCGAGACGAAACTGTGTATTAAAGAATGAAACACAGTGAAATGCATTGCAGAATAAGGAGGTAATAAGGTAAAGATACACAGAAAAACCATTGCCTTTACCTCGTGTAATCAAAATTTTCACGTAGATAACCGCTAGCTAAAATTCATGATTCAACAGTAGAATTCTGTTTTAGACGACAAATCAAGTTCAATCGCTTCATTTTTGTACATTTCGATGGTCTGCAACAGAAAGTAACAATTAATTCAACTTCATTCTGGTGCAAGTAATTCGGAGATATATATGGTGTCATGTGACACTTGTGTTACAAGAGGGAGGGGGATGATTTTACATGAAAAAATAAATCGAAAATATAGAATAAAATATTTTCTTTCGAGACTTCGTTTTCGAATAAATTGACTTTGAAAATCTGCTGGATAGGCGTGCAATTGAATAGCAATTGGCTAGCGCGTCTGTTCATCGCATTCTGTTTCTACTTACTACGACGGCGAGTACACGCGTTGTAGATTAATTTTCAAAATCGATTTTCTCGAGAACGAAGACTCGAATAAAAAGATGTTATTCTATATTTTCGACTTATTTTTTCATGTAGAGTCACTCCCTACCCTATTGTACCATTAGTCACACGACACACTGTATTTAATGACGTAAAACATGAAAGGAATAGTTCCATGAACGACAAAACTTTAAATTTACCATGGTAATTTCACCGTCAAGCTCGGCCACCTGTTTCTCATGCGATTTCGTCAGCTTCTCCTTTTCGCGGCCCTGTTTGATCTGCACGGTTTTCCTTTCCTGCATGAACTTCTTCGTATTTTGCTCTTTCTTCTCTCGAAGTCTACGATCTTTGTCACCCTTCGATTTCAACGCCTTGTCGTTCATCACCTCCTTCGCAGTTTCTACTGATATTTTCACTTGATTCGCGTTCATATCTTTAATGTCCCTGAACACAATAAAATGGAAAATACTTTATAGATTTGTATTTCTCAAATTACTCCGTGAATATGCGTCAGTTCGTATCAGTGGTGGGAAAATTTTACTGGAAATCATTTCCAATAAATAACCACTAAAATGATTTTAATAGTAAACGACAAATAAATTTTCTATATGAAAGAAAGTTCTTTCAATAATTTCATAGATAATTCTTCTTGCAATTCATATTTGCAAATAGAAAATTATGTTTATTTAAAATGAGGTGATAAACTATTTAATTTATTGACACTAGAACTACCACATCAGTCAAAATGACTGGTTTTACAATTTCATTTTAAAATTCCTACTTCATATTACATTTTTTTTCCGCAATGATGTGATGAATTTTGCAGCGATAACTGAAAGTGTAATATAATGAATTTTAATAAATAATATAATGAATCGAAATAATTTTGAATCATGGTTACTTATACCAATACCAGTCATTTTGACTGGTACTTCTCAAAATGGAAAAGTATCCTATAATCTGTTTACTGAATCCGAAATCGTTTATTAGATATTTAGATAGATTTATCGATGTTTGGTTATGAAATTTTATCGGACGCCACAATATAAACATAAACATAGCCGTAATGTAACGTAACATAGTCATCGATGTCGTTTCACGCGGTGATTCTGTATACCATAGTCATTGGAATAGGAGCTAATTCTTTAATTATTATAATTATATTATTATAGTTATTATAGTCGTTATTATATAGTAGCCATAATTCCATAACGTGGAATTCCATAATATGGAATACAAAAATATTCTATTAGTACGTATTTTTTAAAGACCAATCATTTTGACTGGTTTTGGTAGAAATAGTCTTAACTGTTGGTAATTCTAGTGTTAAATGCATGCAAGTTGAAGTTTTCGAGTCCCGTTCAGTGGTAGCACATCGACGACTAATTTCACCGTAGCGAAAGGGTTAAAGAGACACCACAGTAGTATGTACGCACTTGTCATGTTTCGCCTGTAGTTGCTTCACCTGCGCAGCCTGTACAACTTCGATTAATTTTTTGAACTCCTCCCTGGCTGCCTCCGTCTGGTTCTTCAGCATTTCCCATTCTTCTTTTCGTTGTTTCTCCACCATGGCGGACCATTGGGTGGTCTGTTCGCTTATTACTTTCTTCACATTGGCGTCTTGGAGTAACGCGTTTTTGCTGCGAATTACGAGATTCGTCATTGCCAGCCGGGATTAAGGGCGACGGTAACTACAGAAAGGTAATATCTAGTCATGCGAAAGAACATTTCAATTACGTACTCCTTCCCCTTCACCAATTTATCAATGGCGGCGCAATGGTTCTTCTGCATCGTCTGCCGTTCCTTCAGATGCTTCTTCCTCAACGTGTCCAATTCCTTCAGCTGCTTTTTACCCATCTTGAACGTTTTTTCACGTCGCAACGACTCCACCGTAATCGGATCCGGTTTGAACTCCTCTGGGAATTGTGCGGCGAATCGATAGAAATGTAGATTCGTAATTTTAGATAGATTCGTTAAATAGATAACGACAAAAATACATTAAGTAGGAGAGTTTTATCGACGACGAGACATTGTATTTTAACCGTGCATCTTGTAATTTTTCCTATCAACTATCGGATAAATGATTATGCATTTCAGATTCCTTAACCCTTTAACGGTGAAATTTAATTCTGGAAATGTGTAGCATCACTGTTCTACGCGAGTTACCGTATATTATCGAGCACCCGTTATAAGCGAAGTAAAGCGAGATTCATCTCGAAGCTATTCGAGAAGTTTATTTATCGATTGTCCCGAACTGTTACTCGTTAAACGGCCCCGTTCCTCCCCCGTTATCCGATCGTCATGAGTAGACTGCGGACTTTATGCATTTATAGCTCATAGGGCTCTGTGAATTACAATAAAAAATAAAACTTTCATCGGATCAAATGATTTTTCTGTTTCAGTCTGAACCCAATAAGATACTTCAGAGGAAACATACATTTTTACATTTGCTCCTGTCTTAATAAATTACTTTAGAAAATGTTATTTTGCATAAAAATCCACAGTCTAGTCATGAGTATGATTATTTAAAGGGGAATTCTACTTTGACAACCGAAATAATTAAGTTATCGTTAGGGTTTTTTTCCTTCGTAAATACAATATGTAATCAAATGTATACATATATTCGTTTAAATAACGAATAATACAGAAAAATCAATTCTATAATCATATCTTTTAACGGATACTGAGACAAATTTGACAAACATCGTAACAAATAATATTTTTTCTTCTAAACCAAAGAAACTTTAAGAAAAAATCATTTATTTTAATTAACCCTTTTGTTTCTCTTGTTGCCATATGGCTGCGTATTCTTAATTACGAAATAAAACATTATTTATATGGCAATATATCATGTATGTGGCACAAATTTGAATGAGCTTCAATTCAAGTGTTGTTATAAATACAATAAAAACTTACGAAACTCTAATTTCGTTCAAACATTTCGAGAGGGTTTATTGATCAAAGTTAAGAAAAATTGAGGTTATATTATGTATAATAACATTACAATGGGACTTATTATACTGCGTGGCATAAGTATAAAATCACCCTAAAATTTTCAATAATTATGTATTCTTGTTAAAATAAAAACGAACCATTTTTTTCTATGGAATATAATTTATCCTTTTTTGTAGAAACATTATTTCTCAACACGATTTCAGACATGCCATACTGGTTCGTTTTTATTTTAACCAGAATACATAAGAATTGAACATTATAGGGTGGTTTTATAGTTATGCCACGGACTGTATGCAACTGTGATAAAAGTAAAAAAGTTGCCAAATGACAACGAATGAAAAATGGCATTAGACGGTTTCAAAATGTAAAAATGTTCTTGTGAAACATTTATACGTTATGTAATATACACAAAAATACAACAAAATATTTCTTTGGTAATTTTTAAATAATTTGGGAATGAAAGGGGTCAAAACGATGTTCAAAATGGTGTCCATCAGCTGTAATACACTCGTGTAAATGGTTAAGAAACAATTGCTTAGTTCCATTTATAACGTCTACACCGATGGTTAAGCATGTAAAGAAATTTTCAATCGAACAGCTAGCAGTAGAATAATCTAAGCTGATCACGTCTCGTGGTCTATCCTGTATATCAGTATCATAATTTTTACACTGGGTAGGTGGAGAAATGTCGATAATTGGCGCCATCGATAGTTGTCGATTGTTGGGCCATCAGCTATCGGTAGTTATCGATAGTTATAGGTAGATACCACCAGATACAAAATAAATGAACTTATGTATGCACTTATGTTTGCTTGCTTTATATAAAATTGTTGAATGAAATTTACATCTCATATAATCATTAATTTTTATACTAAATTTATTTACTAGTAAACAGACAATTAGTTGCGTCTTTAAAACTTGTATGGATTCTTTTTCTATATTTGAATGAAATCTTCTAATGTGATCTGTTAAATTGTTCGTATTACCGCTAGTCTTATATTCCTTGCCACAAATATTACATTTAGCTAGTTTTTGATCATTTGATCTTTCAAAATACTTTTAAACGAAAGAGATTATACTTTGTTTTTGAAAATACAGAATCAATATTCGATTCATTCGAGTCGCTATCTTCACTTTCATGTACCCGTACATCTTGTTATCGCTATTTTTATCCAAGATTTTCTGAGCTATCTTTCTCTACAAAATGTTTATAACACGTATAAAAATAAAATATAACTTCTTATTATTTTTTTTGCTATTATATTCACAAAATTTTTCCATTGTAAAAGAAGAAACTAGAATAAAAAACAAGACATAACAACGGTAATAAATTGAAGAACAGATATTCAACATACAAGCAACAAATCACTCAATTAATTAACAATGCATAAAATCTACGTGCAGGCAAAGATTACTATAAAATGTTTCGACATTGACGGTAAGACTAAGAGTAGTATAAAATAAATGAAATTCATCGCCCGAAATGATTGAAATTTAAAAATTCGCAGTACTGTCTCCACTATCGACAGGAAAACTAAACTATCGATAGTTTTCGATAGTAAGTACTATCGATAACTAGGGATAGTACTATCGATACTTCTGCACCATTAGCTGTCTGGGCGTTAAAAGTTTAAAACTGTGTGTATGTATATACCCTTTTTGGCCTCCTCCTCCTTCTTCTTCTTCGCCTCGGTCTTCGCGTCGGTCTGCTCGATTCCAAGCCCTTTCATCGTCTCCGCTTGTTTCTCCGCTCCCTTGCTGAACGCGCCCGGATCAGAGAGGGCGGCCATGAAGTCTGCAAGCGTGTTTTAAGCGGGGTCAGAGAGTCATCGAAGGCGCTACAGAATATCTATTTTCGCATCGAGTTAATACCTTCGAATCCATCGGGCACGTAAATCTTCAGCTCGATGTTGCAGAACAACATCGGCAGTGCCATTGGGAAATTCGCCTCGGTCTTCAATGAGATATGTCTATATCCGGCCTGAAGGCCGTCCAACGGTAGGATACGTTGACCCAACAGTTTTCCGGACTCTTCGTACACGCCTACGTACGGATGATAGTGAAATGATAGTGAATATTTTTGACAAGTTGCGGTGTAAAAGAAAAAGAAATAGGGTTCGGAACTTTAACATTAGAACTATCGAACCCGTCAAAATGGCGGATTTCAGATTTTTTATGTTACAATTACTGAAATCCTAGAGATACTTTCATCCGAATTTATGTTTACCTCTAATTTTTTATACACTTTATATTATAGTATACTAAGTTATATTGTATTATACAGTATAACTACTATACTATGAAATCTATTCTGCGTATTTGCGGAACCGAAACGACTATTTTCTTGACTCTATAGTGACGTATTCAAGCATCTGGACAGTTTCCTGTAACAGAAGATCTTCAATAGTCAAACGGCAGCTCCAAATGCATTCGAAGAATTTATGTATTGGCTCCAGGAATCCAGACTTTTGCACGATTGGAATAAATAAGCTCTTTTCTGGTTGGCAAAAATGAGTAGAATCTAATACTTCCTATTTCGATTAATAAAGTACACTATGAGCAGAGATATGTTGCTTTAAACTTTAAGGAATAGTAACCGCAATTGTTTTTGCACCAACATAATATTATATTACAATACTGTTATGAATCAATATGGATATAGAACTCGGCCAGGATTTAGGATAAATATTTACTACTTCTTTGAAGTCCTCTCAAATGCTGTAAAATGGTGCCAGCATTTAGAGACACCATATTTCGGTATCTGAATAAAAAATATAAAAAATTAAAATAGTAAAAGAAACATATTTGAACAGTTTTCAAGTATTTGGAATACAAATGAATTTTGGAATACAAAATTTTATTGAGTTTGCAGAATTTCTGTGTTGTAAAAATTCACCATATACACCTTATTATAAGACTATTTAAAAGACTTCCTAAAATCAATTTTTCTTGGATCAAATTTTGTGGTAATATTCTTAAGTCTAAACTCTAGTACTTGAATCGAATTTTTTATTCGTGCAGTTTTCCTTTCTTCAATAACAAAAGAAGTTGAAAATTCATGCCGGAAACTACAAGTTTGAGTTCAAACAACCACCATTTTGTAGAATATTGATATTTTCAAAACTGGCTTCCATAAAAACCAGTTCAATTTGTTTACGTTAATATAAAATTAAATAAATTTGTTACAGATAAAAGCCTATAGAGATATATTTGGTACCGCAGAAGGTGTTTTGATGAAACGGGTTATAAATAAATGGCAGCCATTTTTTTCTGTTGATAGGTACATATATAGCTCCATTTTTCAGAAATTACTAAGGAAATAACATGTAATAAGATGTATATGTTGAATGTTCAATAGATAATAATTTTGCATATACGAAAAACATTTTTTAATTTCCCTCCTATTTAATAACTCAAAGGTATGAAACCCCTTAAAGGGTTAAAGTGGTTTAAATCTTTTGAAGGTTACTCGGGAGGGTAATCTTGATAACATATGTCAAGGTCAGGGTTATCGGGTGTGAGTGCTTTTCGGAAATTTATCCTAACATCTTTAGGATTTAGTTAATAGAAATTCGACTATTAAACAGACTTTCGTAATAGTGTAAAATACATAATTTTGAATATATGTGAATGTATGTGAAAAAATGGGATGGTGATACTTAAAAATGAAAATGAAAATATTGATACAGGTCCTGAGGAAAGGCAATATAAAATATAATAGTTAGCAATCATTTTAAATTACCGAATCGGAGCACAGCCAAATCCGGAAGCACAACTTTTCGGAAAAGGAACGGCTCCTCGTTGTAAACAGGATTCAGCCCGTTCGCTGGGACCATTCGCGTTCTGAATTCCTTTTTGATGGTGTCTGCTGGCAAACCATACATATCTACTTCGACGTAGGTGCCCACTTTCTTGTCAGACAAGAATTGACCTGCTATCACCTGGCGAACAGGTAAGATTCACTAAGAATTACTCTTCATTTATGTTCACTAAACTATACATTTAAATCAATCCCCGCAAATATCTTCGAAATCGGTGATAATACCGAGAAATGTTTCAGACCAAAGTTGAATGGTTTCGAGGGCGAAAAAATTTGATGCAAGTAGTTTTTCTGTAGGTGGACGCGCAGAGGACATATAAAGGTCACATTTGTTATTTCGAATAAAAATGTACATTTTTCAATGCATTAATCCACGCAGCACGTTATTTGATCTAAAAAAAGTATTAAGTTATTCTTATACAGGGTGTCCCAAAACAGTTGTAAGTGCTTATAAGGGGTGACTCCTGGGGTAAATTGAAACAACTTTTTCCTTAACGAAAAAGTTCTGCTAGACTTTGTTAAGGAGATATTAACGAAAAACTCCGACCAATCAGAGCGCGAATCTGCCGGCTGAGCTCTTGCGGTAGCGCGTAGCCAACGTTATCGTGGGAGCTTAGCCGAGAGACTTATGTTCTGATTGGTCGGGGTTTTTCGTTAATATTTCGTTAACAAAGCCTCGGAGAACTTTTTCGTTAGGGAAAAAGTTGTTTCAAATCACCCCAGAAATCACTTCGTTTAAGGACATACCTATTTTGGGACACCCTGTATATGACAAAATACCATTAGTTTAGGAGATATTTTAATTTAAAACCTGCGAAGCGGTACTAACACGATGTTTACCTTTTTATAATGGCTTTTCGGTACAAATAACTTCACATTTTTTTTATAGGAAATGACGGGCTGCGTGGACTAATACATTAAATAATATATGATTTCATTCAAGAAAATAAATTTGACCTTCAAATGTCCTCTACACGCTCACTTACAAAAAACTACTTACATCAAATTATTTGACCCTCGAAACCATTCAACTGTTATCTGTAATATTTTGTTGTCATCAACGGTCTCGAAGACATTCGGACAGATAGATTTAAATGACTCACCCTGTATACTAGTTATCTTCAAAAAGACTATTAATGTTTTGAATTCGTTTGTTACAATGGGAATACACATCATTCCATTGTGTTTTATCATTATTAGCGTTCCCAGTAAAAAAATTTGATCTTTTTCGGCAGTTTAGTTAATTGAAATTATTTCAAATTATAAGGAAATATTTACTTGAACGGAACATTGAGCAGTAATGACACCATCGACGTCCTCGGAGAACGGATCGAAATTTCGGTCCGGCCTCCTCATGAAGTCTGGCTTTAATAAATATCCGGTCGTTGCGTTGTATTCAAACTTTCCTTGATTCAACTGCATAGGCAAGTCAGGCGTTTGGAAGTTCAGTGCTACCATTTGGCAGCCTGCGTTCCAGAAGACCTAATAATTGAGAGCAGAGACGAAAAGTATTAGACTTGTGGTCTTTTAATGAATCTTCGCTTCGATCTATATAGATCATACCGTACAGTGGATATCTTGGATTCATTTTTCGAACTGAAATTTTTTATACAGTAATACCTTGATGAATGCAACGAACTCGGGTTTGCTTCGGAGCATTCGTGACAAGGCGGAAAGGTTTTCAGCCCTTTATAAATTTGTTTCTTGCACGCAACCGAGCCTCTGCTTAGCTTCTGTGATGGGAATAACGCTGCTGTTGTGTCGCATTCATCGAGGAATTACTGTAGTTACCATTTTGTTGAAAACTTTAAATGGAAAACTGATTGCACATAGAAATTTTTATATTTCAAGAAATATTTCTTTACACATGAAATATACTTTTGCAACGTTACAAAGAAACATGTGATGTTTCTTTAACCCTCCGTGACTCCCGTTGTTTTCACTGCTTTCGTGACCTCCTGGATCGTTTATGTCCAGACCTACTTTTTTTATCTCATAGGCTTCTGAAAAACCTGCAAAAATTCAGGGATACTTCCCTGGGTCTCTACTACACGATCCGATAGTTTTTAAACTTGAATGTTAAGAGGGTTTTTTTAATAACAACCTCTTCGTTTCGGAAATATTTGAGCGTGAAATTTCGCTTATGCCATAAAACATCCAGGGTTGTCACGGAGGATAGATCAAAATTCTTTCACAGAATGAAGAGTAACTTTTAATAAATTTTCTTTCCTTGTGATGAACAATAGAACTGCTAACGTTGAATTCAATTTTACTAAATTAATTTGTATAATATATTAATGTGTACAAGTATAATACGTATAATACGAAACGTATAATAAATTGAACATCAACAGAAATTCTAGCGGGGAGCATTTTTATAATTTCAGTAATTATAAATGAAGGAATCCGAAATCCGCCATTTTTGACGGGTTTGATAGTTTCATCGTCAAAGAATTTACCTGTGGCATGTAATTCGAGGAATCTGCTCGCGTGCCCTTCGGATAAATTCGACTCATTTGACGCTTGTTATAATTTACGAATTCTACGGAATTCGTTTTCAGATAATTCAACGCAGCGGTCTCCGAGAATGACGACATGTTGTGGTGAATGTTTTTCTCTGAAATAATGATAACGGTACGTATATATTTACCCGGTAAGTTATGTTTGTTAATGTAGAGTGGGTGATAAAATTATTATGAACAGATGGAGAAATTACATAATTTATATTTTCGATGTTATCATGATTTCAATAATAATGAAGTATACTCTTTCTTTTATTTCTTAACATATAGTTATACAATTTAACTATATTTTGGTATGTTCAATAATCAGTGTACAGTAAGAGGCATAGTTATACAATAATAAGCTACCAAATTGTGCCACCATTGATAATTTGTAAGTATAACTTGTTATTGCCGATTTATATTGGGTCAATAAAATATTGAAAGCATGCCAAGCAGACTTCAAGCAATTACTAAAAAATATTGATACATATGTTTTTTAAGAAATTATAATCGTTGTCATATGTCAGTAAAAACATAACAATATGTTTCATAATAAAGAAAGTACTAGTATAAGTGTATTTTCAAATCACTTCTTGATCAAAGTTCAAAGCAGTGGTACTTTGAAGTGTTCATAATAATTTGATCACCCACTGTATGTACAGTATTTTTACTTGCTTTATGTTAATGCAAAATAGAGAGCGATATTTTTACGTACTCTCAGCAGTCTCGAAGCTCTGGAACTTTATCGGTTGTGCATAATTTATCATCGAAGAAAGCCAAGGATGGCACGCCATAGTACTGCCGGTATACTGAATCGGCGGTGCTTCACCTTCGGCACCACCTTCGCCTGGTGGTGCTCCTTCAGCTGGCGCGGCTTCGGGTGGTGGCTCCTCCTGAAATATTATATCAGCCGATTTTCAAGGAAAAAATTGAATACACAATTACACCAAATTCTGTTTTTACACGACCTTTTTTTACACGATTTTGATTTAACACGAATTAGAAAACAAATTTCATTCTTCTTTTACACGATCTGTTTCGATGTAACACGATCTACTCAGATTTTAAGAAACAGTTTTTAATGAAAGCTTTTTAATGAAGGTCTCGAACTGGTTAGTAAATTGGGTAATCCTTTTGTCGAATATGATCCTAATGAGGAACGAGCTGAAAAGTTTCAACGAGATCTCAAGTCATTAATGACCTCTTACAGACAATTATACAGGGTGTTTCAGCTAACTTGACCACCTCGAACAATGACTTAACGGTACACTTTATGCAAAGTTTGAGGCATGGAACTGAAATGGCATCAAGGGTCACATCTTATAAGGTATATGCTTCTTTTGTGGGTGGAGGCATTTCAGAGATTCCAAGGTCGCCTTGGTTTTTTTATACCGAATTTAACTGATTTTTTGTACCATAGATCGATAAAGTAGCAAATTCTGAGTAAAAATGTGTTGATCTTTATATGTCGTAAAGTTAATGAGATATTTACAAAATAATCACTGTATTGAAATATACCAAACCCGCACACGTCGATTTTAATGAAATTTATGTGGGAGATAGTTTTCGAAAAAATATTTGTCCATAATTAAGGGAGTGATACAGCTCCCAAAGTTGCGGGATGAACATATATTTTATTGAGTATCACGTAAACCAGAGAGAGCAGGAAAAAATATTCATCTCAATTGTGTGGTTTTGAATGGTAAAGTTAGTCACATAAGAAAATTTAAATAATGTATTATTTAAAATTAAAATTTTCTATTTAATTTTCTCATGTGGCAAAATTGTCCCTTTTAAAAACACACAATTTAAAAAAAGAAACTATTTCTTATTCCTTCTACTTTCCGAGATATTGCAAAAAAATATATTTGCATCCCTTAAGTTTGGAGACTATTTATCAGCTCCTTAAAATGGACGATGGCGATAAAAGAAATACGTTTCAAATATTTGTTGGAGAACTATCTCCTCATATGTTTCATTAAAATCGACGTGTGCGTGTTCGGTATGGTGCTTTGTTAATTGCAACATAAAAGAGCATTAATAACCATTTGAAAAAATTTATTTAAATAAAAACCACACCAAAATTTCTGTTTAATTTTTTCTGCTGTAAGTTCATCGACAAAAGTGAAAATCATCATAAACTTTCGCAGCGTATGTAATTCTCTTAATGGTTCGATTGATAATTTAGTTAACCGTAGTAATCAACCGTTAATTCGATTATATTTCTTATCACCGTTGTTTTCATTGAGAATTTCAAAGATTTTGAGATGCATGGCAGAAATATTTCTGATTCGAACAGTACATAAAATCGTAGTGTTATACCTTTGGTTCCTGCGGTGGTGGAGCAGGTGCGTTTGGATCTTCGACCACTTCATCCTTCGCTTCGAATTGCCCGGAGCGGAACAACTCGAGTTCGACTTTCTCCACCTCTGGCTTCAGTCTTTTATTCTTGATTAATATTTTACGTTTCAGCGCGTTCGGTGGTGGAAGTGGATGCCCTGGTTCAAGCTGCGACATTTAATTTATGACTATAAATTAAAGGTGTATCTCCAGTGACACTCGTTATTGTTCTCAAAGATACCATATTTGACATGATTTCACGGATTTACGTGGGATCAAGAGAGCTTACGCTTTAATTTTTATAAAATTATGCCTTCATTCATTTTCCTGACAGAATTTACCGAGCTTCTCGTGTTGCGTACACGGTGCTACCTTACTAGTCTTACTACCACTTAGAGTATTTCCACCTGTTCCTGGAACAACTTGTACCACCCTCCCTGGCTGAAAGTACTTAGTTTTTGGTATTAAAGATTATTCGTGTATAGAAGATATAAAATATTTTCGTTTATTGCGAGAAAATCGTTACGAAAGATTTGTAACTATTTGAATGGAATATTAATATAAAAGCAGATACTTTTATTGGTATGTAAGATATAAAAATAAAAGGTGACACGGTGATTGAAGAAAGTGCTCAATTGTTTACATACGTTGAAGAAAATTTTCAACCGTTCGTGTTGAGTATCATTTCTTATGTTCAAAAAAAAAATAATCGCAGAATATTTTAATATTACTTATATAGTTCTCCGTTATTATCGCATTCCAGTAACCATATAACTTTCTTTTATATTTGGTAAAGACACGAATACAATTACACCCAATTCTGTGTTTTTTCACGAATTGGGTGTATTATTTTGTTCTTATTCCCTTTGAATATACCGGGTGTTTGGCTACTGGTGCCAAAAAAATATTAAGGGTTGATTCTACACGTCAAAATAGAACAAACACCACAAATGACGAAATTTATCGAAGGCTTCGTTTTCGAGTTATTAATAATTAACACTTCAGGTCAGAAACGCCTGAAACCAGGCAATCTGTGTACAAACGATAAGTACAACGGCGTCGCCTGAAAGAAATACACCTATATATCGTATTCAAAAATATAATATAGTAACACCTACACGCGAGCCTGGTCTTTTTATAACACTTCACAAAAAAGCACACGAATTGTTATACAATTTAAACTTGATTACTCGTTAAAATCCACAATGGCAAATCACAACACACACGCACAGAATAAACACTGAGACAACAGATCTCGTGAATGTTTAGGTGTTGTCTAAGTGGCATGTTGACGTGGACCGCCAAAAGAAGTTATGTCAAGATCCTTCTCGGCCAGAACTGACTATCCCAGTATCGATGCCCACCCTTTTGAATCGTTGTCTCTCCCCAGGGAAGGTTATACAGAAAAGGTTCCCTATACCTCATCCAACGAGTCGAGTCAGTAACTATAAACACAGGGAGGGGGTTGAACATTTAGGTGGGACAGGGACAGAAACAATTACTGAATCAGATTGTTTAATTTGAGGCATTTCTGACCCAAAATTTTAACTGTTAATAACCTGAAGATCAGGCCTTCGACGGAACTTTCCATTTTTAATTTTCGTCGTATTCCGGCATGTAGAATCAACTCTTAAAGTTAGAAAAAATAAAGATCATCCTGTAATCAATTTTTGGATAAATTTCCGAAATGCACCCACACCTGATGACTGGCATTCACATATATTATTACGATCACCCCCTATGTAACCTTCAAAAGATTTAAACCGCCGATTATTGGTTATTAAAATCTTATGAACAAAAAATGCTTGAACTGTCTCCAACCATCTCCGATCAGTATAATGCTTCAAACTTGATTAAAGGCAGTTCAAGAAAAAAATAATTCAGAGTTGGTTAGAGATAGTTCAAGAAAAAAGGTATCACTATTATTACCGCCGATTTTTGGTAGAATTCAACGACGAAATAAGCAAGTATTTATTCTATCAGTTTGTTTTTTAACTAGCTGTAACCAACTCAGATCAGTATAATGCTTTGAACAATATCTTTTAAAGACGCTACGTTACAAATGTTCAGATTTGTAGGAAAATTACGGTACGTTTTTCAATCTTTTTTTATGATACCTTTTGAATAACCTATAATAGGCGGTTTAAACCTTTTGAACCTTTTATAACATATATCAAAGTCATGGGTGTGGGTGCTTTTCGGAAGTTCATACCAATTTTTCTACGCAGTTTCTTTAATGTATACAAAACAATAATTTTTTACTTCCGATGCGTAAGTAAATAATTTATGTCAGCTTGTTGGTCCGAGCACTTTCTCCCAAGAGTAGTATTATATGACAGATCTATACCTGGATTTTGTTAGGTAAAGCTTTGATAAAGTGAATACACTATTCACTAGAATTCATTCTTAGTTTAATGTAGAATTAATTGTCGTTAAAAAATTGGCTTTTTTTTAAATTAGCGACAGTCCGATATAAGAATGAAGAAATACTAGGAATAAGGTATACGTACCGGATAGTCCTTTATAGGCTCTTTTAGCAACAAATCACCCAATATTTCGTCGCAGTATTTAGCTAATTTGTATTGCTGTTTGAGACAACAATGATTCTCGAAGCTCAAAATTATAGGGTACTCCGAGGTGACGAATGCCGTGTCTCTTAAGGCGTATATGACATCCTTGAAGAGAATATCGGTACACATGGCCTTGCCGTGGGTTATGATTGGCTCCTCGTCCTCTCCCTTTCCGTCCCAGCAATCGAGCTCTACGCACCTGATGGACAATGTATCTTATTGTCTTTGATACTGATTTTTATTTTTTTTTTTAAATAACTGTGTATACTAGTATACTAATTATGTTGGTTACAATGAAGGTCGTTGTATTTTCGGTCATTGCATAGAAACAATTTCAGAATGACCGTCGTTATTAATGTAAATAAAGCAAATAATAATAATAATAATTTAATATAAATATTAATAATTACAGCTATTTGAATTAAAATAGGCTTATTTTCTTGTAATATATGATTCAATATTATTATAAATACTACATTGCAACAAACCATGTTTCATTGTTTCTTCCACTTTTTCACCAGTGTTTTATAATTTTTAATATAGCAGAAGTCTTTAAATATTCCATTAATTTAAAATAAAATATGAAACGAAACTATTCAATGTATTATGTTTCTTTTTTTTTTACTTAGTTTTACTAAAGAAAAGGGTACCTCTTTTACACCTTAATTATGTGCGATCTTATACACGGCGAGTGTACAATTACTAGTGTAATTAATCATTCATAACCAATAAATTATAGTCGATTCTACAAGATGAAAAAGTTTCATAAAAGTTCATAGACAGTTTTGTATACAACGAACAGAAATAATAAGCTAGAGCAAAAAATCTCGTTGAATCATATGTAGCAATGATCGAAAATGCACGTATTTCATAAAGCTTCGAAATTGTTCACTCTTTAGGCGACACTGTAAGCTTTGTGTAATAAAAGATGGATAAATTACCTGCAGCCAGCTAATAACACTTGTCTGTACATCTCAACGGTACTTTTACCACCGATCTGCCTGCCGCTCAGATAAGTGTTATGACTCGAATTGATATAATAATGAGAGAGGGGCTGATCCATGTCCATCCACTCCTCCAATTTGTCCAAAAACACGGGGGCATTTTCGTCGGACATTAAATAACGAATGAAGCCGTCTTTGGTGAAGCTTTCTACAGAGAAAAATGTTTGCGATCACATTTTGACGCGAATCAATGCGAATATAAGTGATTCATCTGATACGTGGACATGAGAAATTACTAGTGAATAGTACCAGAAATAATTTCTAAGTCATCTACACTGTACAATAATCATATTAATATCGATTGCAAAAAAAATACATAAAGTAGATTCTAAACTACTTCAACCATCTTGTGGTAGAGAATTTTATTCATTTTATTTAAAAAATAGAAGGATATTCACTGTTTTGTGTATAAAACCCAATCTGTGTTTAATAGAAAAGTCATTATGGGTCCCTGGGTATACATTTCAAGATATATCGTGCACGTAAGAGAATTTGAAATAGAAAATGGAAAGAAACAAACTTAAATGGTCAGGTGCAAATCTTCGTACTTAGTATTTATTACACAAATCTTATGCATATTACTAGACTGTGGAAATTTATGCAAATTTACAATTTTCGATGTCAATATCTAAAAATTAAAATGAAGCATAGTTTTGAATTTTGTGTAGAATACTATGTTAATAATGACATATATATGGTATTAAACTTTATTAAAACCTTTATCCAGGGCCGTTCCTGGCCGGGGGCCAAATGGTGCACCCGCTCCTAGGCGGCAAAACCCAGTAGCGGCCGCAGACCATTTAGTATGTGTAAAATTTCAACTAATAAGAATAACAATCAAAACTTTTCTGATGATTCTCAAAATTTTAAACAAATAGAATTCAATCAAATTAATTTTATATGTAATCTTTGGAACACTACTCGTATACAAGACATATACATCCCAAACAAGCATATGATATTTAGCCATACTTATTGGATTAAATTCGTGAATTGATAATCGATATTATCAACTATAACATCCTTATTACAAACACTATACGTTAGTTTTGTAGTTATATGTAGAATAAAATATTTATCTTAAATAAAACCATTTCTTCTTTAAGGATCTTTGTTTCATTTTATGAAAATAGAATTTAGAAAATATTTCTTTTGCATAATAACTGTTAAAAACATATTTTTGTACCATATATGATGCTTAGATAAAAACTAATTAAACATACGTTTATATAGATATAAAAGTAAACACAGCAGTAATTAAATAATATTAAATTAATAAGGGCGGCCATATTGTTTTTGCACCCAGGCAGCCAACAATCCAGGAACAACCCTGGCTTTATCTTATTGAATTTTTCTAGTTAAGACATGCTATAAATGCATAAACATCCGCAGTCCACTTATTACACAATTAACTGTTTTGTAATAAAACTAAAATAGTTTAAAAATATGCACAGGGTGTTCTCCGAACCTACTTTACCAGTTAAGGGTTGAAAATCGACTTACTTGCGTTTCTCGCTTTTTCATCCTGTTCGTAATCATTAATTATTTCGGTGCACCGTTTCTCGTCGTAAAGGGGATACAAAATTTCATTGAGCCTAGGGTCCCTTTGTTTCTCATTCATAAACTGCACCAACTGGCCCAGATTGATCGTATCCGATTTCCCCTTTGTTCTGAAATATACAATTATTCATGTGCCGTTTGCTGTTACAGAAGGCCTTTAACGGAATCTATTTTAACAAATGCTTACATCGATTGGAATAGTTCTTCGATATCGTTCCGCGGGCATGTTTTGAAGTATAACGTTTTGAATTTGTCGAACGTGAAATCTTGCGGCTCAATTTTGTCGCTCTGAAATCCATTAAAACAACGATGAAATTGGTATTGCTCATGTTATCGCAATATATTTATTGCATGTAATGTACTTTAATTGGAGAACTTTTAAAAAGTTATTGGAATTAGACTAAATTTATCGGTGTACATAAATTTATACTGTGTCGTTATTATTCTCATGATATACGCTGCATAAAATTTTTGGGTATCAGTGAAATGTTGTAGACTGATCAGAAAGTTAAATGGCAATGTTTAATTTTAGTAGAGTAGAATACTTCTTCTATATCCCCTATTGTATTTTGCCGATTTCTATTTTAGATATTTATATTCTATTCTATTTTAGATATATTTACATATAATACATTAGATAGGGTGGATGCAGCGGTAAATGAACACGTACCAGTGAATGAACATTATTATATAAAACGAGTAAATTAAGTTATTAAAATGAACAGATGATTGAATATGTATTGATTTTTTTCAATTCTTTGTTTGATATTCAAATAATTTTCGCGCCATTGGTTAGAAATGTTCATTCACTGGGGAAATCTGTATTTTCTCGTTTTAATTTAATGAATTTCATTTTTCTACTTTTTCAAATTGAAATTTATACGCTATACGAAGGTATAGATATTCAAAAATTCAATTTTCATGTGCCAAATATTTATTAATATTATTATCATTTAAAATTCGACTTTAATAGTTACAAAATCTCTTAAATCTTTGGTACGTTTATCCTATATTTATATATCTCCCGTATATTCTCTTGTTGTACTTTTGTTGATTTTTATTTTAAAGATAGAAGGAACAATAATTTGAAACAACACTTCTTAAAATACGCAGATCCTTGATTATTTTCTACCACCCCTCGCCAAATGTAAGCGACTATATGTCGCATATAGTATATATAGTGATATTCATAATTTTTTATTCAGTTAACGAACGTTTTGCTTCTGTCATGTATGTCATCAGTATTCAGTAATTCATTGTCACGTGTTATCTTTTTGTACTTCCAATACATAAAAATCACAAAATTTTTGACCCTATGCACTCGACTGTTCCCTCTGAAGGGACAAAATGTATGGAAAATTAGAAATTCCGAGTGCAAAAGGTTAATATCATCTACGTTGCAAAGTTTAATAAGCAACAATAAAAACAGAAGAAGATTCAAATGAACCGCATATAATTTTTAACGTCATTTGGACTACGAAATCTAATAAACAAACGACAGAAGAAAATGAAATTGAATCGCGTGTAATTTTTTAATGTCATCTATATACCACAAAGTCTAATAAATAAACAACAGAAGAAAATTAAATTGAATCGCGTATAATTTTTTAACGTCATCTGGACTACAAAGTGTAATGAATAAATAGAAATGGAAAGGGAATGTCAGAAGAAAATCTTACTTTTCCGCTGGGTAAACCCAAGTCTGCCAGGCCTTGATAAACTAGTTTCTCAGTCTTACCAGAGGCGAAGGTTTTCGATATTACTTTCACGGGCACCTTTCCCTTTGGATCCACTTGGAAACTTAATCTCATCCAACTGAACAAGTATACGGAATTTAAATTAAAATTCTAATATCGACCAATTCGTTTATTCAATTTCAATTCAATGATAATCAGAGAGTAGTGAGGTTTATACATACTGTTTCATTAACTGCGTTGTGGGGCAAACATTCGAAGCTTTCGTGTTGTGCGTGATTTTTCGCAGGCCAGCTTGCCAGTCCTGAAGCAATGCAATATGCCAGGAAATTTGAGTTGTTGTAAATAAAAGAAAATGGGACCTGTAATTTTTTTTTTATTATTTATTATTATTACCTTGGCGGTTTTCGCGTCCGCACAGATAACGTGTTGATAATGAATGTTCGTGTAATCAATTCCGGAGCATATGGTTAAGCTTTTTTCATCTATCTGCTCCATAGTCCCGTGTTTACCCACTTTATTACATAATTTTGGATCCTACGAAATTTATTATTATAACAATCATGTCGGTATTAATCAACTGTAAAATTTCTTACAATTAACTCTCTAGACACAACCTGTATATAACGGAATAAAT
Source organism: Dufourea novaeangliae (assembly GCF_001272555.1). NCBI lineage: Eukaryota > Metazoa > Arthropoda > Insecta > Hymenoptera > Halictidae > Dufourea > Dufourea novaeangliae. The sequence continues at coordinate 762,115 of NW_015373950.1, read as the reverse complement.
ATTTCACGTATTTTTGTGCCTTATCATCTTAAAACAACACTTTACTTATTCCTTTAAATAGACACTATACTAATAATTATTAACAAAATAACTTTTTATACCATAAAATTGTCATTAGATTGAATCGGTTGTGTAGGTTTTCCACATATCGATTTGTAATCATGTTTGAATCCCAACGAAAAACTATAATTTTTCAAGTTTGTAAATACAAAAATTCACAAAAGGTCATTCAAATTCAAAGCAGTTGTTGAATATATTTTAAAGACACGAACACATTTAATAATTTTGAAATTTTCTGTGAATAATGTGATATAATGAAACGAAATTTAAGTATTTCTTCGTATTACGATTATGATACGATTTATCTTAATTGTATACTACTGTGAGAAATAATAATTTTAAGAACTATTACCTTTGGTGTACCACCATAACGAATATCGCTGACTTGGGCCAATTCTATTACGTCGCCGTCCTGTATAAAGAAAATTTTTAAATGAATATGTATATTGCACTAATAGTTTTGTTTCCATTTATCTTAACTTGCGACTGTATTAGTAATTATTTGGTTTCATAGAGCTATAAAAATTCAGTTTCATTAAAGCTTTAATAGCCATACCTTCTATCATGCCAATAAAATCTATATTTTTAGAATAAGCTTCTCTCTATTACAGTGATAATTAATTGGATCCGTAATAACTATTTCACGATGAAACTCATTTAGTATCTTTAATTTTGAAATTAGAAAATTACTGGAACTGATGGTATTTTGAAATAGAAAAGGGAACATAACATTAGCAAATATTATAATTAACGTTAGTACAAGTATTTTTGTAAGAATTTTCAAATGACTATCATATTAAAGGGAAATCAAAAGTATGCTTATCACATAATACAGCCATTATAATATTATGGAATATTACTAATTAATAATTCACTGAGTTTCCAGATGATCTCTTGAAGTTAAATCCATCCAACTTAGTAACAATAGTTTTTACAGAAATTAATTCTCTAAATTATTTATATTATTTATTAAATAGTATTACGGCTGTTTACACTATTTATTGAATTTTCTAAATAACCATTATATTAAAGGAAACCTAAAACTGTACAATCTTAATATAATAATTATAGTGTTATAGAATATTAATAATTCCATTAATTCTACAGATGTCCTCTTACAGTTAATGTTAAGCAATTTAGTATAAACAAAAATATTTCTTTACATTATTTACATCATTTATTCTTTCCTACCGAAGATATCGATACTGCTTTGCCTTAAATATAAAAAGGATACGTATCAGCTCCGATAATGGTGGTTCTAATAAACCGATTTGAAAATTTTGCTTTATTAGTACCTTGCCATCGCTCTTCCAATAGACAAAAAATCCATACTCGTCGACTTTAAACAAACAATTCGGCTCATATTCCGTCGTTTCCTTGTCCTCAAACCATCGGTCGAACGTCGAGCCGTTTCTCAAGAGTTCCGGTACATCGATTTGCCAGTTGAACTCGAACTTCTTTGTCATGTTTCCGGTTTATCTGTTTCGTCAGCGAACGAACGCCTTCCACGGCTGCCTTGAAGCGAACTTGGAGTTGCATGAGACTCGAATGGCGAGATTCTGTCGCGAAACTTCTGCCCGGGGTCGGCATAATCCAATTAGAGGAATCCGATTTAACGTATGAGGATTCGCCATCGTAAGCGCGGTGTTCCACTTATATAAGTTCGATGCGTGCTAAATGAATCTGGACACGCAGTTGGCTGCCCGACTTCCCGAAAACCTGGTTCTCTGATGAATCGAATATCTTTAATCTCTCTCGCGAATTTTGGTAAAACTTAATTACTACGTTAATATTTTATAGAGTACTTCACGTAAGGGTTCTCAAAGAAAAGAGTCTGATATTTTTCGAAACACATAGTAATACAAAAGTTGGGACTTATTTAAATTAATCTTTACTGAAATAATTGTTAAATTATTGTTATTAGATTATTATTTAAGCAGGAATTATTTTGTTATTTGGAAATTCAAATGACAAGAAAAATAGTTGTTTGATATATGAACGAATTAAGTAATAATAACTTTTTTACAAATAGCGACCCTCAACTAAACCCTTTACAATACTATTAGGTAATTGACACCTTGACAATATATTAAAAAATCATCGAAATCTGAAGTGGTTCCCTTATCGTAAATATTTACCGTCTGTTTTCTCGAAAACAAAGTCTCAAACGAAAAAATTTTATCGTACATTTTCGACTTATTTTTCCACGTAGAATCATCCTCTACTCGCGTGTACCACCAGTTACATGACATACTCTGTATAAGTAAATAAAAAACCGATAGTGAGAATGTAATAATAATAATTTATTACAGTTACGAGAACAATTACATACTAATCTGCTCGATACGCTTTTCTTACGGTCAATCGGACTTTGTACGTTGTTTTTCTGTTTCGCAAATGTTTTTATACACGACGTAATCTTATCATTAACGGTGCTTATTACGTTTATCACGTGCTCGATCACGTTGCGGTTAACAAGCTTATATACGGTCACTGTTTATTACTTTATCGACGTGGTCGCCTCATCGTTTGCGACTCACATCTTAGAAATATACAATAATTGTGATAAAATCTTAGACATTTGTACTCGTTCTTCTACTTAACGTTGTCTATCTATGTAACATTCGATTTATTAATCGCAGTGCTTTAAACGAACCTTTTTCTCTATCTTCGACCGGTGCGTTTACGTTACAAATACGTTAATGTAGAGCGAAATTATTTTACTCGTTCCATTCAAGTCTGAAGGCACGGGGCTGTTTCTATTTCTAGACAGGAGTCTTTTGACGTTACAAATCTGTTATAGCTTAGCCAAGCACTGCTGATGGATCTATTGACGTCTGCTCGGGTTAAAGTCAAGAAGAACAGAAGACTCATCGATGCTCTTTATTCATATATTGGGTTGACTAAGAAGTAATGTCGGATTTCTACAATAGACGATACCGTTTCAATCTCAATATAAAGCATTGCTCCTAATTAACGAAAGATATATCGGGTAATTTACGAGAGTTAAACAGGAAAGTTGTACCGTTGAAGGAGGCAAATATGATGATATAACAAATTTTGGTAAATATTTAGAATAAGGCAGGCAGCTCCGATGACCTTGGCCTTGACATATGTTGTCAAGGTCACCCTGCTCAGTGACCTTTAGAAGGTTTTTATCGTCGCTCGCTTTTTTTGTTAAAAAGATGTAAGCAAAAAATGTCTATAAAATGTAACAGTTATTTTGAGTATTGAAGGACTCCAGTGACTTTGACCTTCAAATATGTTGTAAATGTCACCTTCCTGACTGACCTCAGGAAAATTTTAGTGGTCACTCTTTATTTGTTAAAAACTTATTAATTTCACAATATAAAGGTGTATGATTAACTAAAAAATTTAAATCTTCCCTAAATATTATAAAACACATTTATTTAAAAATTATAATAAACATTTTATTATTAACAGATCTGCTTCTTGAAATGATTGCTCTGCCCCTCCTCTGCCCACGCATTTCAGAAATATTTCCCATATAATTAATAATTTCATCCCGCAATTACGTAAAGAAGTAGATATTCTAATAATATAGTGTTTACACTACGTAAAATTTAAATTATGAAGTTGAACATACATCTTCATATTGCGAAATTAATTAGTTAATAATTTTTCAACAAATAAAGAGCGACGGCAAAAACCTTCTGAAGGTCACTGAGGAGGGTGACCTTTACCACATATGTTAAGGTCAAGGTCATCAGAGCTGTCTCCCCTATTCTAAATATTTACCCAAATTCTCTGATTGCTGTTCTCTTCAAGGTCTTGTGAAGGTCATCGATGGTTTTTTAAATGGCACTATATATTTTTAACTTCATAATGTAGTAACTGAGGTCAAGACGAGTTCAACGATATGGTATATTATGACCTTCAAATGACCTTGGACTCATAAGTAGGTATAGTTTGACTACTACGTTTGATCAATGGAAATTCAGTTTCGTAAGCCATTAGGTATACCGTTTCGGTATAATGCGTATACCGTTGACGGAAGGTGTTCCCTAAACGTACATAAACATGGTTATCAAGAAACTAAAGGTACGTCTGTCACCTCTGTTATTGTCATGAAATTATTGTGGTAATCATTCAGTTTATTGATAAACCGTTTAACGATACGTTACTCGAAGGAAGAGAAGATCGATCTTATTTCCATTTAATACGAAAGTCATCAGTGTCTTCGAGAAGCTGTTCGGCTTTACAAAGACCGATTTCCTGATCGCAGTTGTCCATCTATTTCTAGAAATTTTTCAGTCCAAGGTCATTTGAAGGTCGTAACATACCACATCGTTGAACTCGTCTTGACATCAGGTACTACACTATAAAGTTAGAAATATATGGTGTCATTTAAAAAACAACCGATGATCCTCAAAAGACCTTGAAGACAATAAAAATCAGAACATTTTATATATCATCATATTTGCCTCCTGGAACTTCTGCAACTTCCCTTTTTAACATTTTCGTCTATCTTTATTCCTAATGGAGATATGTAGGTGTTCTTTTTCTCGTGAATCACCCGGTATTCTGAAGCTGACACATCAATGCGTCGTTCAGAAACAAAAAATTTTCAGGATCGGGGTAAAATTTTCTTGCATTGTTTTGACAATAAGCGACAAGAACGCTTTCCTGCAGTGCCTTCAAGTTTCTGCGGAACGAGTCAAATACACGTCTACTATGAGCGACGTTGGGTCTACTAATGTTATTTTAACATTACGTAACAGCAATGAACAACGCTAATCGACACGCGTGTCGATTAATTTGTCACAATTCTGTATAGTGATATACAGATTATATTCCATATAGCTTCTAAATTTTTCATTCGACAGAACGACTATACACTCAACTCCTTTTTACACGGAAGATACATACGTTACTCAAAAAATCGTGTAAAAACAACCGTGCAAAAAAAATACGTTTTCTTTAGTAAAATGTGAGATACGTTCCAAGTTATTGTTAAGATGAAATAAAGAACTATATTTCATTCAATAAACCGTGTAAAAAAGTGCCGAAAATATATATGTAAATACATTGAAATATTTGACAGCAAAATAAAATTCATACACATTTCAATTATATTCTAAGTAAAATAAAATTATTATCACATAAATATTGCAAAAAAAAACATTTTCAATAAAAAATACTAGCAATAATATAAGTTATTATTCGTCGCTGCTTGATAATAATTACATATATTTACGGCCAGATGGATCAAAATCGCTATCTTCGCTAGAGAGATCTACCACATCCGCTACGTTTGTTATCTTCTTTTGCTCTTTTGGTTTTGCAAGTTCCTTGTACAATTATTGGTACCCAGCCGTGTCAGAGGGAATAACACGTATAAAAAAATAAAGATGGTTTTTTTCTTGCACTGTGTTAAAGGAAATAAACTGTGTAAAAAGAAGAAAGGCGGTTTTTTTCGTCGACCGTGTTATTTCAAAATCGTGTAAAACAAGAGTTAGGTGCATAAATCGTGTGCTGTTATAGCACTGTTTAAATGGCAACGAATTCTATTCGACTTCAAACCGAAATTTTGTGCAGTTTTGATTCAATTCTTCGCGGACGATGAACCAATATTACACCAGCCTGCACAGCATATTTGCCCTTCTATTGTATTATATTCATTTTACATTTTACTTTAGGAATGTACAATACATGATCATTTTGCTTGATATGTATATGAATCTTATTATGGGGAAAATGAATTCTTGACAAAAATTTGGAATCTTTTTCTGGCAAAGTGGATCTAATATGGATATGAGCAAATATTTATGAGCTATAATGTATGCTCAACGAAAGGTACCGGTACACCTACCAAGAAGTTTATATATAAGGTAAATGTATAAATTTCCAGATAATTATCAAATTTTGAAAAGATAAGTGCAGGCCTGTAACTTTTAGAATTGAATAAATCTGCTGATATCACCATACACGGATCACAAGATGATGGAATGTCGATTGTTTTTCGGTTTGCATAAAGATTGTGCATCAATACGTATCTCTGTACGTAAGATTTTTATTTCAATAAGATTTCTAAGTCTATCTATCTATGTTCCAGTAAGATATTCATCCAACAAGATTTCTACTCGAAGCATTGTCGAGTATTAAAGTAACAGTAACTTTATCGGCCAATTTTCCACAGTAAAGCAATTACCGATTAAATGAAACAACACAGAATTATTAATTTCTCTCTCTAACTCGATAATAATTTACGGAATATTTGTGAACATAAATGTTTCATAAATGTTTCAGGAAGCATAATTCACGGTATTGCGAAGAAAAAGATGATTTACTTTAAGTAATTAGTGATAAGTTAAGTTGTAAATATTTGAAAAAAGAAATGGGGAACAATGTTCTCGAGGAAACTGTTACCGAGTTAAAATATAATTAACAATATTATAAGTTATTTTATATAACTATGTATATACGATATAGGTACTTATTGCTAATGTGATCTTTTTGATTTATTCCTTCATGAAGACTCGGATAACACGCGACTAAACCAAGAATTCTGCCTCAAGCAACATACACTGATCGATCCTAAGAGGTCTTTGATATACATATAACAGTAAACACTGAATGTCTTTCGTATTTCCTAGGTGTAGGCTTTAATTTTATTGCAGAGAACACTTTCTTAACACGATGATCACAGATGAACCGAAAGAAATTAAGAGACACATACTCTTACATTCTGAGACGTAAAGAAATTGTAATGATTTCTTGCAAATTTTGTTTTCATTTGGTCAACTATTGCTGTCTCTTAATGAAAACGTGCACAGAACTCTAAGAAACCCAAGTAATTTTAAATTCTTTTTTTAAGCCTGCCAAAATTGCAGAAATCAATCTCATAACAAATAGAAATTTCCGTAAAATTTGAAGAAACTTGCATCGACACTTTCTCGAGAATTAAATTCTGAAAATGGTCCACTTTTTAAAGCGCTAAAATACGAAAACCACTTGATATTACTTTCCGTATTATCAAGTTGCAAGAATTGTTCGGTATGAGAAGGTACTCAACGTTCTCTATAATATTCATTGTATTTTCTGCATCATTCCGGAGATTTCGGTAAAAGACAATCGGTATTAAGTTGTATTGGACTGTTAGCATCGTGTGGCAACTCTTTGACCACATCCTCTTCGAAATTGTGCATCGGTTCGGTGCAGTATTCTTGGCCGCAGATCTTGCACGCCTCGAAATGTGGCTTAATGGCGTTACAGAATTTCTGGAAAAAAAAATGGACGAGAGTGATATTACGTTAGCCAGGATAGATAATGTCCAAGTCATTAAATTAGTGTCTAAAGATTGGCATCTTTTGATGTAGCTGGAACGTACTCAGGAGAGGTCCCATACTTCAAGTCGTTAATTTTAATGAAATTTTTAGGACATTCAGTAGACTTTCTCCTCTTTACAAATCACCCCTAAACTGAGGATTGTGATTACTTAACCATTGGAGAACGATGACTGGGTCATTTTGACCCGAGTTTTCAAGAGTTTCATCCAACTCAACAGTTTCCGATAACTGATTTAAGGGGGTATTCTACTGTAGCCGGTCAACAAAATTGTTTTTTTTTATGGTTCGGGTCTAGAAAATGTGTTCCTGAAGCATTATGGCAAAATTTATAAAATTGCCAAACCTATAGAACAAAGGTTTTTTCAAAACCGTGTTTTGGAAAATGGTTGCCACGATATCTCAAACTCTACTTGACTTCAGTAGATGTGTCGTTATTGTCCCTAACAGAATCAAGCTAAAATATTTTTCTTCTTTAACTATACTGCCTGAAAAAAACGAAAAAATATCGCAAAAATCAATACTCAATTTTTAAATTGCAGCTATTTAAAAAATTGTTAATATTTCAATCCATATCAATCAAAATAATTTAAGAATCATTTTAGTTTTTTTTTTATTTCAAATGAACAGAACGATCAGAATTATGGTAACCAATCGAGCAATTTTTTTCGAGGTAGGCGACTTTAATGGGCTGCAGCGCCACTTTCATTTCATATTTCCCAAGAAAATTTTTATTCATAGTTTAAGATATAACAAATATACCTTTTCAAGTCCTTAAAAAAAATTTCAGAAGAAAGTTAAAAAAGTCACATGTCGCAGTAGAATATCCCCTTAAGTTATCAATTTTGTACATTAATTCAAATGAGAAGAAAGCAAATTCACGATAAAATTGTTCAAAAATACGTTCAGAAGGAATGGATGCAGGGAGTCCAAACCAACCCACATCATTAAAACCGTTCAGGTTCGAGGGTTCAGAAGATTCTACATTGTGTCTCCCCCTAATAAATGTAGGGCGTTACAGCTGAACAAGGGATAAACGTTTAATCGGGTTGTCTTTGTCCATGTGGTGTTCGATACCGTACCTCGGCGCAAGTGTTGCCGTTCGCTTTGATGAACTCGTAGATAGCGAAAGCGGGAATGCAAATAAGGGAAAGAGAGGCAATTCCCCAGCCGATCGCCTCTGCCCACCAAGGGTAGTCGTACTCGCCGTTGCGGTAGGTCGGTGGTTCATAATCAATTAAGCTGAACACCCACACAGCCTGAAACAGTGCAATGATTTATAGGGTTTGCGCCGCGTGGCCAACGTTTAATTGTTACACACTATCGAGTAATTACCAGACTGCGAATACTTATGCAAAAATACAGGGTGTCCCAAAATAGTTGTAAGTCTTTGAAAGGGGTGATTCCTAGGGTGATTTGAAACAACTTTTTCCTCAACGAAAAAGTTCTCCGAGACTTTCGAAACAAGATATTAACAGAAAACCCCGACCAATCAGAGTAGCCAACGTTACCGTAGGAACTCAGCCGGCAGACTTGCGCTCCGATTGGTCGGTGTTTTTTGTTAATATCTCGTTAATAAAGCCTGGGAGAACTTTTTCGCTAAGGAAAAAGTTGTTTTAAATCACCTCGGGAATCACACCTTTCAAGGATTTACAACTATTTTTAGGACATTCTGTATAGGTTTTTACAGATTAATTTAGAGACATTGGAACTAAATACAAAGTTTTTTACTCTATTAACTCAGAATGATATTTGTTTCAGCCGCATGTAGTCATTAGTTTATGAAATATTTAATGTTCAGTGCCATACTGTTACTGTTTAAATCGTTAAGTATGACATTTCGCTTTTATCCATCGATACATTTGGTTACACTTTTGTGAACAAAAATTATCATTTGCAAGTTGACTTGTGAAATAGTGATTGCATTACGAGTTAAAAATTGAACAATGAATTAAAAAGTGAATTGAAATATTTTAGGTATTTCAAGTTATTAATTATTGTACGGATGTTTGGACAAAATTTGTTTGTAGTACTCTGACAATACTAATTGACACATATATTTGCACCATATGGGTGGGTAGCGATTTATCACAAATGAAAGATCCTGAAAAGCTTTGTCATTGTATTTTTTCAAATGGTGTCCGTACAGTGATATAAATCTTGTTCCAACAACCAATAAGTAATAAATAATAATTATCGAATAGTTGTCAAAGCTACCTTTGTAAAATAACTAATAACTATTTCATTTTCTAATTAGAATGTCCAAATAAGAAGCAATTTTGTATTTAAACAATTATTTAAATAAAGATCAATTTAAATAATGTCAAACTTTGTTCGTAAGTAACTTGTTAATTTGTGTTAAGACAGTTTGTGACTTTACCATGATAAGGAGGGGTGCTGCAAACAGCCAACAGAACCGGAAGTATAGAGACGGCACGCGTCCAGTCATTTCCTTCACGTTGTTGCAAAGTCGTCGTACACTATAGAACCACGATATCGCGATCACTTCGAAGAACGCCAGAAACATGATCGATATCGAGGCCGCGTAGTGGTCTATCAATTGGAAAAAATAAATACCGCCCTGGAAATAAGAAAAAAAGAAGAAAAAGTTCACCGATGGACATGGCATGCCCAAAGAACGTTTATATTTTATATAAAAATGGTTTCTCACCTGTGTTATATTAGGCAGACCGAACAAAAACGATATTACGCACACTAAAAGTACTAACATTTCGTGACAGACGAGGTGACGCTTCACCCACTTCGGGAAGCCATCTTGTATTGACGTCACGACCACCTCCACTATTGCGAACTGAAATAAAATGTATTTGAAGTATTTAATGGTGAACAAAAATATCGATGTAGGATGCGTTAAAATTTTGTTTTCATTCGATTGTTCAGAAATAGATTGCAGATTTCTCTAGATAATGAGTGCAGACAGCGTTTACAATGTTTAAGTGCTCACACGCGGTTCTATTCTGATTTAAGTAATTTGTTATGCCGTAACGAGAGCTAATTTACATTGATGCACTGACATATGTGTTATTTATGTGAGAATTTGGTGGAACTGCAATCCCTCAGTCTTTACTCATTTTTTATTTAAATTTTCTAATATTGCAAACGATCTATCGTCGACTGACTGGCAATTCGACAAGTACAGTCCGCCCCAGAATATGTAATAGAGCTACCCTAGAAAATGGCAATTCCAAAAGTATGGTAAATGTTAGGAAGAGAATCTAGAATATCGCGTTATTCGAATGCTTATTTAATACATATTTCTGCGGAAAGAAGGTGGAGAGAAAACATTCTACAATATAAAATTAAAAAAGGAAACAATTTAAAAAAGAAGCATTTTATGGTTAGATTTTCTCCTAGACCCTTAGTTTGTGAAATAAATCGAAATATATTAGCAAAAGTTTTGCGTGTCTTTTTCACTTTGATCATTATTTGAACATATTTAAATGTTTATAATATAATAACAATTCATACCATTTTCTTCTGGAGAGTCCACAGAATTATTGTCTGTCACAAGCAACTGATAACTATTACTGTAAAAGCACGAAATGTCTCCAGTTGCAATTTTTTTTTACTAATTTTTTCAGATTATGGATTTGGATAAAATGGTTTGTAGATTCGTATTTAGTTCATAAAGGTCTCCAAGAAACGCCAATTGAAGGTTATTTCTTACGTGTTGGACAGTGTAATCAGATTTATGAAATTGCACTTTCATTTTGGGACATAGTTTTCTTCTCTTTTCTTATCTTATATTGAAGAAAGGTTTTCTTTGCACCTTTTTTAGGTAGAAATATGTATTAAATAAGCATTTCAATAACATGATATTCTAGTCTTTTTTTTCTAACATTTGCCATACCTTTCAAATTGCCATTTTCATAAAAGAAAAGAGTATACATTGTGACAGATTATTGCGTTGGTTGAATCATGAGTTTAACTTAAATCATTGTCCCAACGATGATTTGCACTGCAATCCGCGGTTGAACTTTGGACAATTTTTAATTCACTTTCAAATCTACGTTTACATTCGATTAATCATTTTAGACACAGTTTAGGAGATTCACGTACCTGACTATTCAAAGAAAGGCAGACTAGCATAAAGAAAAATAAGACGGCCCAGAGTTGCGACGCTGGCATCTTGGCTAACGCTTGCGGGTAAACGACGAATACCAGACCAGGTCCTTGAACGGAAATTATGATTTGTCTATAAAATTGCAGGTGATGTTAATCTGACATTGATTGATACCATACGGGCGTGAAATTGTAAAATGTATTTATCGTTGCAATTTCCTGTTGCAAAATCATCTAATACGTAAAGTTTTAAGTGTATACTTGATTACATTCGTGATGCATCGGTAAATATGTAGTTGTGGGACAAAGTTCTGTACTTTTAATTTTTTTATTCTATAGTACCGCTTGAAACGGAAGATATCTTAGAATGATAATAAAAAAAAAAATAAAAAATTATTTCCCATTTTCAAAAAACAGGTGAAAAGGAGGAATATTTATTTGTTATTTGAATAAATTTAAATAAATTATTTTAAACAAATACGAAGTTCTGAAAAATTCAAAAGTTCGACTCGACTCGACGGACCGATCATTAGAATAAGGCCGGCAGAGATGGACCACGTTGTTCAAAATGTCCGAACATCGAATATTTTAGAAATAATGAATATTGTACGCAATGGTTTCTGTATTGAATCATCTTTTCTAGCATATGGAATTAGTAGAACACGATATTTTTTCAAATAGCTGCAGGACACAGGGAATAAATTTTTAGGATCTGGTTCATCTCTCCCTAACTATTGCTGGTGAGATGGACCGCTTTTATAAATGTTATATTTCTTCCCCAAATTGATATTTAACAATTATTTTCACCGAGAATATTATTTTGTTAAACAAAAAAAAATTATGTAAGTTATTATAATTACTGAGCTAGTACTACTAATTGGTTCATGGGCAGGTTCCGGTGAAATCACGTCCAGTATGTTACCGGGCGAAAGATCTTCGTTTGCAACTTGTCTAGATGAGAAATCTCTTTGTAAAGGCTAAAAGGATTGATTATAACTGGATTCAGTTAAACTTTAAATTATGTCGATTGTACTAAGACAGTACTTATGGTTGAGATAGACAGGGCGGTCCATCTATCCCGAATCGTATATGATAGATGGACGATGTATTTGCGCCATTGTGGTTGTTTTCAACATCATTGTTTGAGGTTAAAATTCGACCTACATGTGATTGAAACCTAGTTTTTGAAGATGGCGCAATCATCTGCTTAAGCAATAGAATGATACTATTTTGTATGCCTATTAGGTAAGAAAAGTCTTGTCCTTATCACAAATTAAAATCCTAATTCTCGTCCAAATTTCCGATAACTTCGATACCAGGTGTACGGACGCCTAGAATAACTTCCATTAAAACAAAACAATACTAACAGGTCGCGTCTTTGACGTATAGTTTGAGAAATAGGGGAAAGGTGTCTAAAACGATCCCCTTAAGGCGTAATTTATATAAAAAATACAAATGCTCATTCTTTAAATAAAAGTAACGTAGTTTTTGTAAGTTAGTCTATCTATGTTATCATTGGCTTAAGTAAAATTTAGCTACGTGATCAATTATATTTTTTATTCACAATTCTTTGAAGGCATACTTTAGGATCATTTTGTAATCCACCTACTGATAGTAAATACGACGAACATTAAAAAGCATTTCAGTTATTATGGGATTATTTTATCCTATTAGAGAGGGATCATATGTCCCCAAATACCCAACTCACATTCAGTGATCGAAGATAACATCAACTTATTACATGCGCTAACGAAACATTAATTAACTTATTATTGAATTGTGGTTAAATCCGCGCAAGAAGCAGCTGTCACATTAAACCGTTTATGACAAAAATTACACAACATTGAAAACGACCTTATCTTAGATAAATTGCAGTAATTTTAAATTTTTCTTCTGGACAACACACAGAGCACTGATATTCACATGGCACTTCGAGCAACGACTAGTGACGTGCGGGGAGAACTATTGTAGAACGACATTACGATATGGTACCACTAATAACCATAGGGTATCGTTTTAGACACTTTTCTCCTACGATTTTTGTCCGTCTCTACCACTGGTCCATCTCTCCCGGACTTACCGTATTTGACTCGAAATTCGAGTATTCGCACACGCCTAATTGATAAAGTAAAAGCTGCGAGTATTACTTACCATCCGTTAAAACGGCCTCGACGGACATATTTTGTTCGACAGCGATATTACCGATGGTGGCGAACGAGAATATCCCGACGAGCAAACTGCTGAACGCGTTTATAAGCGAAACCGCGACGCTATCCACCAAGATCGTGTTGTGGAATTTGTTGTAGCTGGCGAAACATATCATCGAACCGAACGCTATGCCGACCGAATTGAAGATCTGAGCGGCTGCGTTGATCCACACCTAATGCACAATGGAAATCAAAGTAATTAGTACCTTATTAGTTGACAATAACACATAAATATACAGGGTGTCTCGATGTAGTTATAAGTCCTTGAAAGGTGTGATTCCTTAGGTGATTTGAAACAACCTTTTCCTTGGTGAAAAAGTTCTACGAGGCTTTGTTAACGAGACATTAACGAAAAACCCCGACCAATCAGAATGCGAGTATGCCGGCTGAGCTCCGTTGACTACCGCGGGAGCTAAGCCGGCAGACTCACGCAGGGATGATTCCGTTTATCATCATTAACTCGAACGAACTTATTATACAACCTAATACGATAATGGGTTATGCCTACCTGCGAGCTCGAAAAAAGACATCTACTTTCGGAATTTATTTTTAAAAAACTTGAAGATTTTTTTAAACATACGTCATTGTATTCGAAAGTGCACATTTTAAAGTGCTTATAGTAATTTCTTCGATGCAAAATCTGAATAAATAGGGGAAATATCAGCGATCTCCCGGCGGCGTTTTTATTTTAGGCGTTTTGCGGTGACCACTGTAACTTCGAATTCGTTTATCTAAAATAAAAAATCCGAGCAAATTTAGTTAATATATTAAATTATCTAGTGTCCGATCGTTCATTATCCTGAAAAATTAATTTACGCCAAATTGGCGGCTGTTCAATATCGAAGTATCGAGTTTCGCCAAAAAAATCGTTCATTTTTTATCTATTAAATAAAAACTACGCAATGAAATACAAAAAGCCCCGATCAGGGACTAGATTTTTATGTATAGAATGAGTCCATCAAAGCTGAATCATTCGGTGCAGCGGTTCTCAAGATATTTTGGTCACCGATTTGGAAAATGTGGTTTTGAGAAAAACACGTTTAAATTTTCAAGTCAGGTTTACAACCGAATCAATGCAAATTTGTTACATATAGTTATTTTTAGTATTACGGCTTCATATAGCTTTGTGTATTTACTAACACAACCATAAATTGCATTGGGGCATAGTATTCATGACTCACGCACCCCTAGAAAGGGATTCTACCACATTATATCTGCTCAGAAACTTTCAAAGCCGTATATTTTAAACGGGCGTAACTCCACCAATGTTGGTCGGTTCAGCTTCAAAATTTCACACAATATTTCTAAAATGATGTACTGTAAGAAAATATTAAAACCCAAAATTCAATTTTTTCAATATTTATAGGTAGGCATAACCCCTTAATTAAAATAACGTGTTAATGGAGTGTTCGAATGTTAAAACTCGAGTAAGGTAACGTGGTTACAAATGAAACGGCAGATCAAAATAATCGAAATCTAGGCTATACCTTTGCATCGCCGAGCAGCTCCCATCGTGGATGAAAGAAGAATTGCAGACCCTTGTTGGCGCCTTCAAGGGTGAGAGACCGTGTTAGGAACACGACGATTAAAACGAACGGCAGGGTCGCGGTAATGTAGCGGACTTGCGCCGACGATTTTATGGATTTCCATACGGAGAAGTACACTAGAATCCAGGCAGTGATTAGACAGGCGACGAGCTCCCATCTCAGCGCTCCAGACTCTTCGATGCCCTTGCTGATTTGAAGTACCTTATTGCTGAATCAACCGACAAAAATATTTTCATAACTCGAAATGAAATTCTTTCAAATAGCTCCGTGACTACAGAAACGGGCATACAATAGCATAAGTTGTTGTAGAACTACCTTGAACCCTTTCTCAATTAAAATGAGTTTTTATTGTTCGAAAAGTCGTTTTCAGCTGTATATACTTTTTACTACGTACCAGTTCAATGCATAGAACTGAAATTTTTAATTTTGATGATTTTTGTTTTTCAATTTTGAAGATTTTTGTTTTTCAATTTTGAAGGTTTTAATATTTTCATTTTAAAATAGGGTTGGAAGTTTGTGGATAGACTGTGCTGTAGGGCATTTGCAAATAAATAACTATATTGTAAGTGTTAAGTTACTATGATCAACTATGGGGAAATATAGCGATTACCATTTGCTTGATAAAGGTAAGACTGATATAGAGTCTGTTTTACAAGAGCTTTGGAACGATATCTCGAAAAATAATCGATATTTTAAAAAAAATTCAAAAACAAGCTTACAGTACATCTAAAACACTGCGACGCGTCATTCAGAATCTGCCAGTTCGGCTTCTTTTGTCATTGTAAACATTCCAATTTCAAAATGAGTGTAGCGTGCGTCAAACGGTTTGAAGCAGTGTTTCTTTGCACGCATCCAAATTTGATCTTCTTAACGGCGGCAGCTCGTTACATGCAAAAGTCGTAAGGAAGTGGGTGAATTGGTACAGGGCTTCAAAGAATGTTGATAATTTTGAAACGAGAGGGAAAGCACGTATGACAAGTTATAGGGAGGACAAAACCATTTTAAAATTTGAAAAAATTCTGTAAAAATGTTGAATTTTTTTAAAACAAAAAGGTCTATTGATGTCTACTAGAGAGTGGTTTGGTGAAGATAATTCATTTCGGGTGTTACAAGAAGTCAATGATCCAAAAAACTGTAGCCGGCTGTGCACTTTCTGGAAAATGGTATCCAAACACTACACTGGCCTTCACAATCATCAGATGTTAATCCAATTGAGAATGTTTGCCAGCATTATCAAGCTTAAGCTTCGAGGAAGGCCTGTATTTACTTTGAAGAAGCTATGCCGCCAAATTAAACAAATATGAAGGACATTCCCTGAAGGGTATGCGGAAAACTTGAGCAAAAGCATAGAGGCTATATTTGAAAATGAAGGGGATTATGTATTATATTAGGTAATTGCGTTGTAGTGTTTCAGATTACTATAAGCCTGTTTCTGAATTTTTAAAAAATATCAATTCTTTTTCCAGATATCGTCCAACGCTCTTGTGAAACAGACTGTATGTGACTTCAAAGTTATACTGGGCAGTAGAGGGTTCAGTCTGACAAATTTACTAAGAGTTATATTCTCGAAAGCAAGACTCGAGAGGAATTTTCAAATCAATTCAATCTTTAATTAAATAAAGCGTTAAAGGTTTTCACAAGGTTAAGTTTGAATGTATTTTAGTTTATTATTTGTTGAAAAATTTCTTTGTTATCGATTGAAATATATTAAATAGTCGTAAGTAAACTGCGGACTATACATTTATAGCATACTATACACTATTGTTTGAACTCGGTATAGGAAAACGTTTAGTAAATTTTAATAAGATTGTTATTTTATTTGAAACCTGACAAAACCCTCTATTCAAATGACTAACACTTCATGAAAATCAATATTTGCATCAACATCAGTGACAAGTTGACTACGAATGTTTATGAAAATGTGCATAATCTATGGACTAATTTTTCAAAATTGGACGAAAAAAAAATTATGTACCTTGTTAAGGGTTCTAGTAGACCTGGGCACTTCTGAAATGACATTATTTGAAATATTACTTCAAATAACATGTCATTTCATTTCATAATTATATTAATATAATTTCAAATGACATGTTATATTATTTTCTAATCATTTGAAATAATTCTTAGAAACAATTGTGAAATTCTTCTTCGAAATTATATCAGGTGACTAGGTCTGAGTTTGGTTTATCGACATTTTTCTGAAGAGTAACATCCCTTTTTTTGTTTCACACCTGTGGAATGATAATTTTCTTTCGTGACAATATTAGATGAGCCCAAGCAAAAATATCTCACGGATGAGTTTTTTGAACAGCGGGTTCTGCTTACAGAAAATTACTGTAAAAATTTCTTAAAATAATATCTTTTCGTTGCATATTATTTTTAGTATTATTACTTTTGCCAAATTTGAAAAACGAAACTAACAAAATAATTCATTATTTGAAATTGCTATTAGTTCAATATATCGATAATATTTTTATTTTCAAATAACAGTATTGAAAATAAAGTTCCAAAATACTTTATTTCAAATAGTTATTCCTTATTTTCATTTCAAATACAATTTGCCCAGGTCTAGGTTTTAGTAGGTTCGAAATAAAAAGAAAACCTGAATGAACTTTTAGAAACTTTTTACTGTATATTGAATTTCAGAGGATTGGATATTCGATGTGTATAAATGCATAAAATCCACAGTCTTGTCGTAAGGTTACGATTCATTCTCCACTAAATGAAACGATCTTTTCATCCATGGTATGATATGAAATCGATAATTAGGTCTGTAGTTGTGAAAAAAAAAATAATTTACTCGAAAAATTCTTCGGATGGTGTTCTCGAAGCATTCGGACGGGTACGATTGTCAGTGACACTGTAGGTGGGTAACCAGCAGGCCAGAGAGTTCCACGAGTTGTCACAGTCGGACCATGGCTGTTTTGCTCTGAACGCCGCAAAGAAATAGTATATAGCGTAGGCTATTATCACATTATGGTAGGTCGACATCAAAAATGATATTACTACCGACGATAAGCCGGCCCCTGTTTAAAGAAATAATAATCAATTCCAACAAAAAAACGCTGCGAGTTCCTTTTACTGATATAACTGGACTGCGGAATTTAATGCAGATCAAAAATCTTGTATACCAGTATGTACATGAAAAAATTAAAAGTAGATAGAATTTTGATGTGCTGTACCAGAAAGGCTTCCAAACGTTAACAATAATATATACATGGTATTAAACATTATTAACATCGTTATTTTACTATGGTTTGCAAATTGGGAGATATAATAAATAATAAATGAATAATATAATAAACGATACAGAGATATAAAAATAACATCCGCACTCTAGATATGACATTAAAATGAACAATTATAATAAATCCAGCTTTGCAATAAAACGTTGAAAAAAGTACAGTAGAATGTCAGTTATAGAAACTTGATAACAATTCTGTGAATACCAAATTATTGTACTTGTACCGGGGTGTTTTATTAGTATTTTTCGTACCTTTAAATAAGGGACAAATCTGACCGAGAGCACCGATCGGTCCTCGTCGAGTAAATTGTCCAATACTAAGTTCCATATATAACAATGGTACTCCACAGACTATAAGTATCAAGAAGTAAGGTATCAAGAACACACCTGAAAGTTTAAACAAAATATTCTTCACATTTACTGAAAGAAACAAACATTATAATTTATTTGGTACCAATAAATGTCTCACTTTTGTCTTGATACGACGACAATATAGTTTAAATTCAATGTATGAAACCGAGAATGATAATTTGTATATTGCTTAAAAATAAATATTAAAATTCGCTAAAAGAATAGTTGGTTATTTCTGGTACATCTAATAACTCCAAACCGTAATATATGTATAACAATTACATAGACTGTTGGTGTTAATGCAATTATACATTTTTCTTCTCCATTTAATATATAAAATACTTAATCAGACATTTACTTCAAATCAGTCATAATAAATTTATCTAACTATTCGTTTGTATTATTCATAATTTCAAGTGAAACGCAGAGTTGCTGGTAATAAAACATTTCCATGATTTTGTGACTACAAGTTCGTATCAATGTAATTAATTGAAAATAATATACAACGCTGTGATAACATCTACTCGTTATTGCTAATCTTATTATGTCATCCAGCGGCTCCCTCGGTATCTAACTCCCTTTAATCTATACATGTTCCAATCCACTTGTTCAACGAACAAAAACGCCGTTACTAAATCTGCCTGTAATATGGATTTATTAAAGGTTGCATTAAACACGACTCGTACGTAATAGTACTCAACGTTAATCATCATTCTGTGGGCAGTAACAAGGTCACTGGATGTAACTCTTTATTCGTAATAAACGATGATCACAGTCCCGTGGATTACCGCTTAATTTGGGAGCGAGCATTTAGTCAGACGAAATTGCAGAAACCCATCCTTTCCTCTTCGCGATCTATGGTAAACAAGTTTTTCTTTCTTCCCGATTTTTACGTAGCATCTTCTGTCATTTAATGGTTGAATTCATAACACATCGATTATAGTTTATTCCGAGATTAGTGAAATTTATTCGCTTCCTTCTTTTGCTAAATATGACGCAGACGTTTTTTTTATGGTGCCATAATCGTTTAGAGTTTAGGAGATGTATGGTTGCTTATAGTTCCGCAAATTTCGAAACCACTGATATTTAATTAATATTTGCACTTCTGTTTAAAATTACTATAAGATTAGAGATACTTGTATACAACATCGTTAGATTTCTTTACTTCTTTTGCTTCAGTTCTTGTTTCATAAACGAATTTCATTGACGAAAAGGAGAATTGTCAGTTTATATGGATAATATTTGGGCCGAAAATGACCATTCCTCTTTGTGTCTTCGTTGCGTTTTGAATGTACATACAAGTGGGTGTCAAAAGTATTCGTACACCCTTGAAGACGGAACAACTTTTTTAAAATTAGTCCAAATGACTTGAGCTCTTTTGTGAAGTTAGAGACATTAGTTTACTAAATGATGTGTAAATAAAAGTTGAAAAAGTTGCAATTGGTTGGAATCGTGACGAAAACAGTACAGGTCGTTTTTTACAATTTTTTATCTGAGGCTATAATGACAATTTAATAAATACATATCGAAGATTTATGTTAGTTATATACATTTTGAAAATTTCATCAAAATCGGATAACGTTGTTATGAGATACAAACGATTAAAAATGTTGAAAATCGCAGTTTTTTTGTGACTTTTGACCTACAACTGTAATACATCTAAAGATTCTTACATCTTTCGATGCCTGTTACTCGTTTCTGTATTAACCGATTTTAATGAACGTTTCAGTATGTATATAACTAATATAAATGTTTGATATGTATTTATTACATTTTCATTATAGCCTCAGATTAAAAAGTTGTAAAAAACGACCTTTCCAATTTTCTTCGCGATTCCAACCAATTGCAACTTTCTCAAATTATTTTTACAGATCATTTACTAATCTAATGTCTCTAACGTTACAAAAGAACTCAAGTCATTGGACCAATTTTAAAAAAGTTGTTTCGTTTTAAAGAGTGTACGAATACTTTTGTCACCCACTGTATGTCACGCAAGAGATAACATCTTGTTAATATTGATTCCCAAATTTTGTTACTTACATACACTTATTAATATAATTTTTATTGGCTCGTTAAATGATCTATCGTAACCGTGATCTAGATTGTACCGTGGGAGAATCGCAATCCCCTTGTGTTTGACGTGGTGGCCGTCATGATGGTCACCGGTAACCAGCGCTATTGAATTACGCGATGAAACAATCAGCTTTTGAACAGTCTCGTTGGCAGTCTTTTAAATACAATTAGTGGCAAATCACTCGCGTAATAAATACAAGAGTTAACATGTACATAGTTACATTAGAAATTACACCATTAATACGAAAACAAACAAAACTTAAATAGATGGAGTTAATGCATAATATTGTCTCAACCGTCCGAATTTTCCAAGTGAACGTCTTAATAAACGCATTATTTTAATACCACGATATATATACACAAGATGTCGCACATATTGTCGTCACGAAATTTCAAAACGTTCCTCACACTTTATAAAAAATTTTGTTAAAGTAAATTTGAACTACATATATTTAAGTATGCACATCTTTCATAAATTAGAGTATATTTATCTGCATTTATTTCGGGGATATTGTTGTTACCTTTTGTTTTTTCAATGAAACTACAGCATTTTTTTAAATATTTTAAATAAGGTGAACGCACTGATTGAATGAATAAAGAGATTTTGCAACTATTAAAGTTGAATTTTAAGTGATAATAGTACATATTAATAAATATTAAGCACATGAAAATGAGATTTTTGAATATCTATAAATTTTTATAACATATAGATTTCAATTTGATAACTTGGAAAAATGCAATTAATTAAATTAAATAGGAAAAATACAGGTTTCACCAGTGAATGAACAATATTAAGTAAATAAATATTTGTTTGAATATGGTCAAGAAATTGAAAAAAATCAATATTTAATGATTTGCTTATTTTAATAACTGAATATACTCGTTTCGTATACATACAGTAAATCCTCGATGAGTGTTCGAAGGCTCCTCGGCACTGAAAATGTAATATTTCATAAACTAATGGCCACATACAGCTACAACAAATATCATTTGCTTGAGAATTCCAAACTGTATCACTGTGCTAAACCTCAATAAATAGTCAGCGTTACACCTGGGGACCTCTCGTCTGTATCGAGGAGCCTTCGAACAATCATACACTGATACGTGTTCATTTACTGGTGCATCAACTCTATGTTACAAAAAAAAACATAAATAACGTAAAACAAATCAACTGAAGTTATGTAACGTCGTGGTCCATTTTTGTATAATACTTTTCAGCGTTCGATTGTTTCTGAAGCGAATGCCTTGATGTACCACTACGTTTCAAAACTTCCCAGAATTTCTTTTACATTATTTATATTTTTTTCCTTAACATATTTATAGTCGTTGGATTAGTTACGATTCGTTCTCATGAAAAATATTTAAAAAATCCCATGGTTTCATTTAAACAATAAAAGGCAACATCTATTTTTCCGAAAACAATGTGAATAAAAAAAACTCTGATTTTCGAAAGTGATGTACACTTGACTATAGTGTAACTTTTGTTTCACACAATTTTTTTCCTAAAGTTCAAGGGAAGTCTTGAAAGCTTTTGGCGACACTTACGCGGGACGTCCTGTATAGGGAAAGGTGTCTAAAACGATCCCTCGGGGTAAAATGATTCCTGGCTGCTCTGTGGTTATTAGTGGTCCTATATCGTAATGTCGTTCTACAATAGTTCTCCCCGCACGTCACTAGTCGTTGCTCGAAGTGCCATGTGAATATCAGTGCTCTGTGTGTTGTCCACAAGAAAAATTAAAAATTACTGCCATTTATCTAAGATAAGGTCTTTTTCAATGTTGTGTAACTTTTGTCATAAACGGTTTAATGTGACAGCTGCTTCTTGCGCGGATGTAATCACAATTCAATAATAAGTTAATTAATGTTTCGTTACCGCATGTAATAAGTTGATGTTATATTCAACCACTGAATGTGAGTTGGATGTTTGGGGTCATATGATCCCTCTCTAGTAGGATAAAATGATCCCAGGAGTCATTTTACCCATATGCTATATTTTTGTTTTTTGTTTTAGTTACAACCAGAGTTGGGCAGAATTTCATTCGAATAATACACAGTGAAAACCAGTAGTATCTAAGGGTGTCGTTCTGAGCTTTAAACAGTTAATGAGATTAAATAATGGTTCGACAAATGTCGATTCATTCATAAAGAAGTATTATTTTTTTATAAAAATTGAAATTTCTTCGTTTACACAATTAGAAATGACGAAATACTTTTCTTTATCTTTTATTCGTTATTCAAAACTTTTTATCTAGATAATGAGTTTGCCCATCTCTGGTTAGAACAATGCCCTATCAGTATGAAAGAAAAACAACGCGTCGAAGCTGTTTTTATTTAAATAAAATGTAATAACTGAAATGCTTTTTAATGTTCGTCGTATTTACTATCAATAGGTATAAAATGATCCCCGGGGATCATTTTATACACATACATTACAAAATGATTCTTAAGTATGCCTTCAAAGAAATGTGAATAAAAAATATAA
Organism: Dufourea novaeangliae; assembly: GCF_001272555.1. Classification (NCBI taxonomy): domain Eukaryota; kingdom Metazoa; phylum Arthropoda; class Insecta; order Hymenoptera; family Halictidae; genus Dufourea; species Dufourea novaeangliae. The sequence goes on along the minus strand of NW_015373950.1, from coordinate 738,761 downwards.
TTGATTACCTAGCTAAATTTTATTTAAGCCAATGATAAGATAAATAGACTAATTTACAAAAACTACTTTATTTTTATTTAAATAATGAGCATTTGTATTTTTTATATAAATTACGCCTTAAAGGGATCGTTTTAGGAACCTTTCCCCTACATATCTTTAGTGCTTCACTTCTGTGCTTCGCGTGTTCAAAATCGTGTACGGCAAGCATAGAACAAGTTCGATGATGAAATTCAATCACGCTTCCCAGATATGGCAACGATTATTATTTCCGGTTGTGACACTGAAATAATTCGTGCCGCGTCGGTGCGCGCCTCACGCACATGTAAATTAATTCCACGAATGTCCGACCGTGCACGACGAACAAATCAAAACGTACCGGTTTGATTTGAGCTTCGTGATGCACGATGTAACACGATTATTGAAACGATCATTCCGACGTATGTACCGTGTGTAATGTCGCCTGTAATGACACTTCTTGGCTTCCTTATCTGTACCCTTTTTCTCTGTCGTATGTACGTACGTGATGGTACGTTGCATTGATGTTCCAAAGTATTGCAGGTATGCCAGAGTTTATCGAAATCTGCAGAATACATAGGTTTAGAATAATGTATAGTGTCGGCAAAACGTAAAATACAATCTCTGGTTAAACAATTGGGGCCACCCATAATTTTCCAAAATTTTCGCAGGAATCGCAGAATTAAAATGGCAGAATGTAGCTTAACCCCTTGCCTTGCTTTATAACATCGAGTCAGACACGTGATGACAATTTCAAACTGGATTTAATAAACATGTATACCATTCATTTTCTTTGAGTCGAAGTGAAATTCTGTTTCATTGGTATTAATATTTAAGATTTAGAGTAAATAATACACTTGCCCTAAGAATAAAATTCCTTTTGTACCTAGGAAACTATTAACGATAAAGTAATGCTTAAAAGTACAGCCGTCCAAAAATCGTAAGGCAAGGGGTTAATAATAATTTTTATTAACTATCAAAGTATGTACATATATATTACATACATACATATTCATAATTTAAATGTTATTGTATGTAATGACTTATTATTTTTTACATTTGCGAGTTTATTGAAAACGTCCAGAGTTTACTTAAAAACCTTGCATACGCATCACCTCTCACCACAGTAGATGATTTAAAAAAAATCTGAATATTTGGAAAAACCATCCCAAAATAATAGGTACGATAAAACCATGCATAAGGAGTGTGCCGGAATGAATGCATGCTGTAAAAAAAGCAAAGGGGGGAACACAAAATATTAATATGTATATATGCAATATATATGTAGGTTCGTTTATTTAATCAAAATTATTATTAAAATATGTTCTGGTTTTGTAATTCTACGATTACCGCGAAAAATTTGGAAAATTTTAGGTGGCCCTAATTTCTTGGCCAGGGACTGTGTATCACCAACGTATTAGGTTTTTTGAATACACTGGCTGAAATTTTTATAAAGTCACCATGTTTTTTAATTAATTCTTATTGTTATTCCATACCAATGAAAAATTTCGGTTTGGTAGGATTTTGGGATTAAATAAAGAAAGCGTACACATCGGTTTCAAAAAATAAATATAACATTTATTTAAAAAAGAAACAAAAATACAATTCAACAGGAAACATTACTGCGAATTTCTATAAAATCATTCGCTTTTTATATAAGTAAAGTTGAAATTAACAATTGTTTTTCACTATTTGTGAATTAATACTTAGTGTAACCTCCTTTTTTTTTAAGGAAAATACAAAATCAGATACGACAGAGCAATAAAATTGGTGGTATTTTGAAAATATCTATGAAAATGAAAATGACTCTGTAGAAATTTCTGCTACTGTATTTTCAAAGTACCACCAATTTGATTTTTCTATCGTATCTGTTCTCGTATTTTTATTCAAAGACATAGAGGTTACACTAAATATTAATATAAAAATAGTGAACATCAATTGTTAATTTCAACAATTACCTATGTAAAAAGCGAATGACTTTATAGAAATTTCGCAGTTTGTTTCTTATTGAATTATATTTTTGCCTTTTTTTTTAGATAAATGTTATATTTATTTTTTGAAACCGACGTGTACGCTTCCTTTAATTAATCTCAAAATGCTACCAAACCCTAATAAAAAAACATGGTGACTATAGAAACGGCCAGTGTATAATTTTGTTCAGTGCACGGATCCTAATCAAATCATACCATATTTCGCTGGTGGGTATAACTTGTTAAATAAACCACTTTGCATGGAGTTGTGAAACCAGGGATTTATACAAAATTAATTATATTTAAAATCTATAAAATAAGTTAAACTGAGGTTGTGAACATCGAGTAAGCATATCAAGCTTAAATGCTAACAAAATAAAAACCGAATTCATAGTTTAGATTTAACAAGCTCAGCATTTTGTAGCAAAACCCTTAGCATTAATCACAGATTTGGATGTACTGTTACTCGAACAGTAACAGAATGCACGAAAGACAAACAGTTATGGGGTACCTTAAAAATTGAAGAAATCACAAAAGGTACTAATATACGATTTTCCGAAAATTGATAAATGGCTTCGAAATCATGGTGTATTTTATCAAACATCAATACCCACCACGTACGTGGTGCACATACCACTAGGTGTTTATTGTAAAATTTTGACCGCATTCGATTGATTTTGACGAAAGCTGCGCTTGAAAAATCTAAAGCTAATATACTTCTGGCCGGTACTGTATGTGTAATCCCGCGATGAGGATAAAGGTTCTTAATCAGAGATGGGCAAATTCATTATCTAGATAATGAGTTTCGAAGATCGATGAAAAAATAAGAAAAAAATTGTTTCACCATTTTCACTTGATTAAACGTAGAGAATTAAATTTTGTATAATAAAATAATGATTCTTTTAATGAAGGAATTATTTAGTCTCATTAACTGTTTAATGACCCAGGATGACGATCTTATTGTTAGATACTGCTCACTTTTCACTATTCATTATTCGAATAAAATTGTGTCCAACTCTGGTATTGGTGATAAGTGGTGATAGATAGATGAACATAGTAGGAGCTGTCCAGCGATGGTTAATGAAATTCAACGAATTTACTATGCATTTTGTAGTAGGCGTGAAATACTTCGGAACATCAGTGCAATTTACATACTTCGATGGCCATGATACCACGCAAATATTAAGATTTGATCGACGATATTTGAATCAAAGTTACAAATACGGTATTGGGTTGCTGCAAATAGTGGTGGTTATGAGAATATTTATAGAAGGGAATCTGATAATAGATTCAAGTATAATTCAACAAAGGACAGGTGGGGGAGATCAGGGGCTAAGTGTTACACGGGTTGGTTGTTACATTTTGTATAACTTCGGTACTAAATGTCAGACAGACTCACTACAAGGAATAAAATGTACTGCTTTTCATAAGTATTTGTTATATCAATCCTCGTTTTTCATTATCTACTGTCACTGGTAGATGAAAAAATTCGATTTCTGTTCACTTGAGTAAATATTTCCTTATTCTTTTTTTCTTTTCTTTGTAATATGTAGCGTATTACTGTGAAATTTCTGCTATACTAACAGAAACTGCATGCTTTGAGACAGAAGTTTCTTCTAGAGATTTATCAACATTTTACTTCGTTGTAGTATTGTAATCCATTTATATACTTCATCGCAAGTAGGGATAGTTGTCACAAGTATCGTCTACTATAATTACAGATACTCCTGTGAAGAAGGAACTACAACCAGACACGTCGAAGGGTAAAAGAAACTAACACAGTGAAGCAGTAAATCATGTAAAACAAGCTTTAACTTAGATATATCGAAATAAGCAGAATTTTTGTACGAATCGCAAATTCACTTACGTTATATTACACATTCCAATATTATTTTTGCAACCAAATCTTTTTAGAAGAATTCATTCATTTTTCAAGTAATTTAATAAAAATTTTACCATTTATGATACCTGTGTCAAGCAACTGTTGCGTGAGACAAACAACCGTAACGCGAGGTTGGTTGTCATATGTTACACTGTCCTAACTAACACCAATCCAACAGGTGTTTACATTGCCATTACAACATTAGTATTTTTTTTAGATCACAACTACCTAATTTTTCTTGTAGTGAAAAGCAATTTCTCGCAATTATGTATATGTAGTACGTCCCTTATATCTAATAATGAGAGTGAATATGCATATACATAAATGACTTCAGCACACATTGGTTTGAATAAAACTTCTTTTTGTTACAGATTATCTATTTGCTATTAGTTCTTTATTATTTAATGGGCTACTAATATAGATATATTAAAATTGATTATTTTCTATGTTTATTAACCTAAAAGAAGCTCATGACTCTTGTTTATTGTATTTCCTATCAATATATATATATACAGTGACAGTAAAAAGTATCCATACACCGATGACTTCCACCATCGACTGACAATACCGTTTTTAGTGTAACAACAGGTTAAAAGTGACTTTCATCAGGATATACTTTAATATAAAGCTAAATTGTTCTTGTATACATTGAAGTAAATCATTCTTAATCAAATAATTATAGTGAAAATAGTATTGACAATTTGTAATAAATGTCACTAGTGTAGGAATATTCTTTCTTCGACTGCATATCTTCTACAGAAAATTAACGAGTTTCTCCCAGAATATGAAGTAAAGAATTCATATTTGAGTGTATAATGTGTTGGTACTATAATATTATATTACTGAGTTCATCGTTATTACAAAAATTTGTCTCGAAAGGGTTAAATAGATAAAATCTAGGTTATTTAAGCTTTCAACATTGGTAAAATCAAGGTGCAATATATTGAACCTCCGCGAACCATTAAAGGTTTTGTTCCGAGTAGAAGAAAAACTAACGTTGATTTCCACGATAATTGCATTCCTTCCGTTCAGCGCGGATTTTCCCACGAAAACGTAAATTAACACCGGACGTAAAACATCGGTGGTCGTACGCTTGATGCGAATTAAGCCTTAATTCAGTCTCGTATTTTGTGACTTTTAGTTAGCTTAGACTTCAGGTAACAATGTCAGTATTATTAATTATAATTATTGTTATTTTCAACATTACATTCGGAATCTATTAGGTAGATAAAATTACCTTATTACCTAAATTTTGTCGATATTGATAACAAAATTTTTATCTCACAAATTAAACCATTGTGGACCTATAGCATACCACTTTAAACTACAGTATCGAAATCTAATCTGACGAAAATCGAAACAGAACAGGCAAAAATCTTAAGGCTAATTAGAGCAACTCCACGGCATATCACTAACAAAGATATTACAAAATTCTTAAATATACACACCCATCAACCGCAGACTCAAAAGAAAACATCCAATAGATCTTGTTACATAACAATTAAGTAAGTTCAATAATGCCATGAACAAATTATGAATTTAAGCTTTAACATCTAAACTACTCATAGACTTTTATATACATACAACGTAATGAGGATTGTATTGTATTGTTTGTACTTGCGTTGCGTATTGCATTTCGGCCCATGTATTTATTTTTGATAACACAAGATTTTATCAACTGACGAATGTTTTTTTTTTTATATATTTCCATTACTTCCGGACGGGGGGGGGGGCAGTCCGTATTCTGCAGGGGCCAAGCTTACCCTGGCCTCTACCTAATTACTCCAATGGGACCGTGGTACAACCATGTCTGAGGTACAACAGGTTCCCCTACGTACCTACTATTATATATCACTAAATTCGTTTTCTCGAGAAATGAACAGTATCGAGAAATCGGAAACATTACAGTACAGTAATACCCCGACTTACGTTCTCCCGATTTACGCAAATTTGCACTTACACGATACATTGTTTCCTCTCCCATCTCTTACCTGCCACTTGTATGTCACATAAGTATTTTTTATAGTTTAGTCTAATGAATAAAACAGTATTAATTAGCAATAAATTAGCATTCTATTTTTAGATCCGTTATCAAAGAACCGATTAGCTCAGATTAATATAAAGTTGTATAGAAATTTGTACTCCGACTTACATTTCTTCGACTTACGCCACCAATGCCAGAACCACCCATGGCGTAACTTCCGGGTATTACTGTATATAAAAATCTGTAGCGATTTTGTCATCAATTGTATAGTGTACCTTGTCAGAGTAACGCATCGTAGCTCGTACCCCAACGATTATTCCGTCATTCGTTGCCACTTTGTTATTCAAAAGAGTGCGTTGGTCCGTTACCGGTGTAATCGGACCTTGCCACCCCGTCTCTGGTGTTCCGGTTCGCCAATTTACCGTGCAGTTGGTCGAAATTACTACTCGACCGATTATTTCCACCGGTGTCATTGAAATCATTTACCATGGCTACACCGCTCTACCGCTGGCGACGTTCCGGCAAGGTCATGTATCAAGTTCCGCGAGCTGATTGCGCCACGTCCGGACACCGCCGTCGGAGATGCTTCCAGACTTTGCAAAATTAACGGAAACACGAGACACGCGCATAGCGTTACGGGCTCACGGATCGAGAGAACGTCTGCCCTCGCTCTGAATAGATTTTTCGAGGATATAGTACAAAAGGGGATGCGTTGCCGTCTGGTGGTTGAAAGCAGGGACTTCATAAACCGGTATGATTTTGAAACCGATATTATGCCACCAAAGCTATACCGAAACTCATATATTACCGAAAACCGAAGTAAATACCGGTATTTTTTCGGTTTCTAGTAGGGTAGTGCTTATATAGGGGGGTTCCATTGAAATCACCGACACAGACTTCATCGACACTGTTTTCACCGACACCAGACTTAATCAACATTATTGACCGATAATGACATTAGTCCAATTACTATTCGTCTCATTTGTTTCGTATTTTTCTTTTTTCATAGCGTAGAGTGTGGTAGACTTATGGTAGTGAGAAGAAACACAGTTAAGGATAATAGAACAGAAAATATATTGCCAAGTTTATACATTTATGTATATTAAATACAAAATGTTATATTCGAGAAATGGAAAAAGAATACACCCAACATAAATCAATATCACGAAAATGTTTTATTTAGAATTAAGTACGAAACAAATAAAGTCTTTTAATTCTTTGTTTGACGGATTTTCCACAAACATCGTCAAATGAATATATGTATATGAGTATTTTTTGTCAATTTCACAAATAATATGATAAGATAAGGACTCAGAATAGATACCGAATGTTTGTTGGATAACCGATAAATAAATGGTAACATATGATAAATAACAGTTAACGAATAGTAATTAACTGTGAAAAGTATTATTGTGAACGGTTTATTAAGATTTGTTTGAGAATAAACAATTATTTTTTCTTTACGCTCAATATTCAAGTAAAAGATTATTTTTTATTTAAATTATTATGTAAGTAAAGATTAACGTATGTAATGCCTAATTTCGGCGTACACTATCCGGAATAACTCTTTCCAGTAGCAATTAGTTACGGTGCAAAGAATAAATATGACCTCTTATCACTGGTATACTAATCGTGACAGACATATGTATGTCACCGGTAATCTAGTGCATACAAATTTGTTTTGTACGAACATCTGTTCGAGGTGTACTAACAGAGATTCTCGTGAGTTGAACGCAATATTTTCTACGGTTACAATACCATCAAAATTGTGATACCTAACATTTGTTTTATGGTTATCGATCGTACTCCGGATTGCATATCTAGGCAAGTTTTTTCTTTGTTACAAGGATTGTCTTTAATAGAACTATAAGCGATCAAAGCTCTTCGTTGAAGTTACTGCTGCAAAAATAGTACCAGATAGTAAACAAATTTCGTGGAATTCACAGAATTCAGTTAAAGTTGACACACGTATTATACGTTACGTATGAGATTCTAAGTTTTCGATGGTACTTTGAAAATTAAAAAACAGGGAAGTTGCATTATCAAATGAATTTTTAAAAACTCAGAGAAAATGATCTTATAACATTGTTTTTCTCTCATGGTATTCCTATTTCTAAGCCGATCAAATTCTGCATCAAACATTTCTCATATCATCGTTAATACTTTCGGAGATATTCGAGTGGATCGATTCAAATGAAACCCTTTGCACATACAGGGTGAGTCACCTAATGTTTGCACCTCAAATATCTTTGTTGTTTTTAAAGATACGTAAAATGTCTCAAGAACAAAGTAGAATAGTTCTAGGGGGCTTACACGATACCAAAATTTTTTTCTTTTTATGTCATTTTTTTTAGAGATATCAAGGTTACTTTCAGTTTTTTAAACGGAACCACCCTTTTTTCCGTAACCTTGAATGACCTTGAATAATTATAGTCACTGAATTCCTAATGAAAGGGACTATCATTGTAGGTGTTTAAGAAAGGGTGATTCCATTTTAAGAACTGAAGGTGACCTTGATATCTCTAAAAAAGATGATGTACAAAATTTTTCCTCAACTTTGTCCTTAAGACTCTTGACGTATCATTAAAACTAACAAAGATATTTGAGGTGCAAACGTTAAGTGACCCACCCTGTATATTATAGTACATACACTGCATGGCATGACTATAAAACCATCCTAAAATTTTAAACCCTTATGTATTGAAGTTAAAATAAAAACAAACCACTTTCTTTCTAGGAAATATAATTTATCCTTTCTGAAAAAAACATTATTTTTCAAGACGATTGCAGACATGGCACACTTGGTTCGTTTTTATTTCAACCCCAATACATAAGAATTGAAGGGTGATTTCATAGGTATTCCACGGAACGTATACTATTATAATATGTAACACTAGTATGTGTATATAATACATTATTAGTACATAAAAATGGTATTATCAGATATACAAAACGGAGCCAAATGTTTCAGATTTCGGTTGACTTCTTAATATAAATTAAATATAATAATTACATTATCGTAATCATACATTGATCCAGTCACGAAACAAAAGAGGCGTGTACTCCCATTATTGGAAAGAGTTTGACGGATAAGCATTTTTGCGCGGTTCGTTTTGCCAAAAAATGTGTTAATTTCTTTAGAATATTTAACTATTAATGATCAAGGTGAAAATTTCATCCCATACCGAATGGGTTAAGTTTCCTTCAAGATCTACGAGTGTTATTTACGAATAAGAGCCAAGGGTGACTCGTCACTGTCTTATGGGGAGACCGCCGATCACATAATAAAATTATACTGGTATATTACAATGTATATTGGTACTCACCACCGCCACTTTTATAGCATAGATAAGGAAACCTCCAAACGTTACCGAGGCCGACAGAGTAACCGATACAAGCAAGGACAAATTGCACTTTGTTGGCCCAATGCGGTCGCCTCGGCTGTCTGTAGTCCCCGGGGTCCTCTGCATCTGCATCGTCGAAGCTGGTACACACGGACAGGTCATCTTCAAATGAGCTGAAATCAGATCGATTTCGGTCACCTTTGATTGCAATCTGTAAATTGCAAACACACACTCGCTTGCGTACGCACTGCAATTCAAAAATAGATAGGATTATTTTATGAATGAATGACCAAGTTAGAATATTTAATGATATATACACTAACAGTTGTGTTAAGCCGCGTACTCACCAAGCTCGCAAGGAGTTCGTTCGTGTTCAACTGAAATGCTCGTCCTACGTCAACACTCGAACGAATTCATTTCTGTTCGCAATTGATCCGAAGACTGACCGCGAGCAGATTGTGAAATAATGAATACGAAGAAATTTGTTTGCGCAAGTGCTGCTTTTATTGTATTGAAGTTAAGTGCAAAAAATAAAAACAAAGAAAACGAGATAAACGATGGTGGCCAACTTCACTGTTCAAAAACAGACAACGGTATAGAGGAAGCCATTTGTTAAAGGACGTGTAGGAAGAAGAAGGATATGCAATGTTCCGAAATTTCTGCAGAATGTTGACCGAAGATTTTGAAAAATTTCTACAACTTGTTGAACCAAAAATAATGAAAAGTGTCAAACTATATAGCAAAGATATTCTACGATTTTTGGTTACAGTAAATGTCTATGAGTTTAATAATGTTTTCATTACACCATTCCATTTGTATTTCACACGGAATAGAACGTTCCCGGGCAGAGCAATCGATTGCGACAAATAACCGTCTACACCAGACGAGCGCGAACATATTTTTCTTTTGATGTATTGACACGAGTCGAATCATTCAGCGAACGCGTGCTCACTAAGTGAGAATGCTCGCTCGCTCCTGTTCGCTCGTGTTCGCTTGCTTGGTGAGTACGCGGCTTTAGAAATGAAACCAAAAATAAAGCACACTTTGATTGGTTTTTAACAGGGGTGTGCGGGTACCCGACATTTCGGGATCGGTTCGGGTCGGGACAAATCGGGCGAGAGCGGCCGGAATCCCGACAGATGTCGGGTCCCGTAACGTATTTGGGTCCCGAATGATATTTTCGAGAACTTTTCCGTCTAACGGCAAAAAATTATACTATACGATACGATGCCATATTGAATCTTCAGGTTCATGATATGAACTATAAATGCTAAAAAAGTTGACGATTCCAAATGGAATCCTCCGGTTGGACAGGGTTAATAGTACAATCTTCAGTACACATTTCTTCGTACGTTATGTTTTCATTAAGTAAAATAAATAAAGTGGCAGTATTACGGACATTTAATCTATCATACAACATACAGGCAGCATAAAATAATAATTATGTTTTTTACATTATAATTTAAAATAATATTATATATGCCTGTATGAGGTTAAAAAGGTAATGTAGTTCCCGAGATATTTGCAAAAAACTGCTGCTACTATTACACTGAATCCTGTCTATATGTGCACGCTATTTCACTACGGTTTTTTTTAAATAACTTAATTTTGTAACATTTGTTATTTTTGTATAAAAAAAATGTGGGAAATTATTCGGAATTATACATTCAATATCGATTCCAATGACCTTTGCATATGTTATAGAGCTCAACATTTTGAATTACTTTTTCCTGTACATTCTAGCACCGCTTGAACTTAGTTACCCAGATATTTATAGCTGAAATTGAGAAAAGCCGCTAAGTTGCACAATTACCCCAGTATTTTCTGCATTTGTTAGTTTTAATAAAATACAGGTACGACTTAAAATTCGTGATGTTATGCTGATATGTTCGAAACCACAAATATTGTTGCACTCACTGCAAATTAATATTAGAACTACCAGCATTAAAGGTATACTAAATTAAATTGTATAATATAATAATATACAGAATATATAAGACAATCTGGCATAATCTATGATAAAATAAAATCTGTAGTAAATTAAAAACCAACATAAATTCTCTCGAAAGCACCATTATAATTTCAGTAATTGTAAAATAGTAAATCTGTAATCCGTCATTTTGACGGGTTTGGTGGTTCGAGTGTCAATGTCGAGTGGGTTGTTTAGGGATGTTGTTCGTGTAATAAGTGATTTGACAAAAACATACGAAAAATATTTCAAGTTTACAAACAGTCAAAAGTTTTTTATTTAAAATACATCAGTAAAGTTCGCTCGACTGTTGAGTTAGGTGTGCGTTGTCAAAGCGAATGAGTGAGATAGTCTATAGCCGTTTGACACATATTCATTTGTCAGATTTAAAAAATTGGCATTATTCCATATTAGGTATACTATTCCATATTTAATCAATTTCCTGCAACATTTATTTTAATAAAACACAAAGATTGATCTACTATAAAATTTTCATTCCAAAATTATCCGAACTTTGTGTTACTATTATAGAAATTGTTTTTAATTCGTATCTGAAAAATATATACGATCTGATAAAAAAAAATAACAATTTGCTTGACATCTACAAACACATCAATTTTATTATATTTAGAACCATAATATCGGGCTCGAAGAACTTCAAAATTTCTTTCACACGGAAATAAGACGGTCGGTCTAACATGAAATGTCTGTTTCAAGGTCGTCTGACAGTATTCCCTGTTACGTATTATCGAATTTCTCGCCCAGATCCGTTACGACACGGTATAACGTAAAATATACGGTTCCATTAAAACAGTAAAACGACCTTGAAATCTACAAGCATATCACATTCTAGATGCAAAAGTGACGTAATACAGAAATATTAATTTCCCCAAAAAAATGCAAAGGACCGTCACAAATCACAGTCTTGTTCCGAACAGTAAAAGTGACATAATTGCTCTCTACCGGCCCACTTATAAATCTGAAAGATTACATTTCCGACGATTGATTGAACAGTGTTCTTGTAACATTTCTCACAATGATAATTCGGAATTTCGCGATTTGTCACTGTTCATTGGTAAATTAACACGCTCTTTTTTGGAACCGTGTAAGAAATTTTTTTTTCATAAAGTTAATAATTAATAGTCATTTCAAGATTATTTAAAACGATTTGGGTGATGTTTGAATATGTTGGCAAGATTATCCACTCTGACAAGGGAAGGAACTGAATTGTCCCCCTTCGATTTTGATGAAACTTCGTATGTCTGTTAAGCAGTCAAAAATAAGGGATACGTATTTTTTTTTATCAGCTGAGACGCGACTTTAAGGAGTGAAACCACCCCTCGAAGTTTCGATCCGAAATTTTTTTGTTATAAACAAATTATATTTTGGGCAATTTGTTGCGAACCTTGTCCATTAGAAATTTTCATGTATCTCCTCTAGTTTTCGAGATAGTACTTTCGGATCCAAACTTCGAGGGGTGGTTTCACCCTTTAAAGTCGCGTCTCAGCCGATAAAAAAAAATACGTATCCCTTATGTTTAACTGCGTAACAGACAGACGCAGTTTCATCAAAATTGAAGGGGGACACTTCCGTGCCTTTTCGTTTGTGAGTTTTATTGTGAAAGTTTTAGTTGCGGGTCGCCGGGTGTAAAAACGTTATTATCAAAAAAAGTGTAGTACCGTACTTTAGTAGTATTGATAAGTAAAGTGACCAATGACCTTGATCTTGACATATGTTGTCAAGGTCACCCTCTTAAGTTACCTCCAGAAACTTTCACGTTTCTAATGTTTGGATGTGATTTAAAGAAATTTTGTACTACGGATCGGAAAAAAATCTTCTAGATATTGTCATTAAACTGATAAAGTAGGCTTCTACTTTAATAGACAAATGCAGTTAGCGGGTTAACCCTTCGAGTACAGTGATGGTGTTCGTTTGGACACGAGTGTTTAAGAACCGTATTTTTAATCGTAAAAGAGCAGGTGTTTTTTAACGATCACCTTCGAAAGTATGTTTAAAAAGAAGGAAGCGTAGGGTTTCAAACGGACCCAGACACCACTACCTTTACGAACATGAAAAACGTCCGTACTCCGAGGGTTAATATTATAGAGCTCGTTGGAAAGATGGTCTTATGGTGTATATGTGTGATTTTGAATGATTTGAAATGATTTTGTAACACACTTAAATTTCAATATAAACGTAAATATAACACACTTAATATCAATATAAACGTGAATCGTAACACACTTAAATGTTAATATAAACGTAAATGTGACAATGTGCTGTATGTGTGCACTGGTTGTGTTCACTCTGACTGATAGATGTGTTCTGACTGATGGTGGAATGTGTACTGTTTGGTGGTTGCACGCGTAGATGCCTGTTGCAAGGGATCACACTTCTGATTGGTGAAAAATGCAGGATTTTGGTAGGTGTATGTTGTGAAAGAAGTGGTAGTATGAGGTGGGAGGAGTGGAGTTGAGTGTAGGTATTGTTTCTAGGATTCCTGGAAATCAGCGTCGAAATACAATAGAGAAATGATCTTAGGGCAATGAATGTTTTGCAACGTGAGGTGTGGCTGCCCAGGAACCCCCGTTTATGACGGTTTCCTGACCGATAGGGACATCCCAAGGCACGACAATCGCTGCGACCATCGGCTACCTGCGTTAGGTCGCTCTTACATGTTCAAATAATTTGCGCATTCTGACTTGTGCATGGAAATTTCTGCAAATGAACTGAGTCGTTGTATTTCTATTTGAGTCCCCTTTACACGGTCAAATAATTTGCGCAAACTGACTTGTAATACAGTAAATCCTCGATGAGTGTTCGAAGACTTCTCGGCATTGAACATTAAATATTTCGTAAACTAATGGCCATATGCGGTTGAAACAAATATCATTGACTTCAGAATTCCAAACTCTATCAATGCGCAAAATCTCATTATAAAGTCATCATTACATCTGAAGGAATCTCCTTGTCAGTGCCGAGGAGTCTTCACACATTCATTGAGGATTTACTGTAATGCACAAGTCAGTTTGCGCAGTTTGGTTGAACATGTAAGCTTCCGTTTAGACGCAATAATTTGCTCGGGCAAATTTGCATGCACAAGTCTGTGCGAGCAAATTACTTGAGCGTGTAAACGTGCCTTCAGGTTGCCATGATACGTTTTTCGAATTATGTCACTTTTGTAGCAAGGGTGCGATGTGATCTTGACCCAATCGTTTTGTCTGCCGTAATATCGCGTACCATGAACCTGACAATCTTTTCCTGAACCATATGTTTCAGTATCACTGAAAATAGCCGAGATATTCTCTGCCGTGTGACAGTCTGTATACTCCAGATTAATCTCGAGGAGTCTCCAGACGCGATTCGCTCCGATTCAACGAACGATACGAAACAGCTGCAGAACGTACCAGGCATAAATTAGATATTTAAGGAAGGCCGATTCTATAAGACACGCGACGAACAACATCATGCCAGTCGTTGCATATTTATCGTGTCACTTCGACACGCATTGCATGTCGGTCGACTGTGTGACACGCCTTCCATCAAACGCGTCGATCACAATATTCCCTCCCCATGGCGCGTTACGTCGAGCGTTATGCCCGTAGTAGAAGCGGAATGCTTTCCTATTTCGATTTTCCACGTCCACGAATTTTTGTCTTCGACTCGTTCCGTCGCAGTTGCGTTGTACAATTTATTGTTTAATCCTCGCATGACGGACGTGGAAACCGATGGTCGAGTCATGCGTGACCCATATTAGGCACTGTATAATACTATATAAAAATATTACATTCATTTTTGCAAGAATGTTGTAGAACGTAATATAAAATTTGCACTTTTGTAAAAATTGATTTTTGTTCATTCGTCAGACACATCTTCATTCGTTGAAACATCGAGGCATACTGAACGAGGCGACTCAACCATCGTTATTCGACAGTTAAGGGGCTTCCTAGGTGGTTCAAAGAAATCGATTTTTCAAAAATATATTAATTCGATACTACCCTTTAAACTATATTGTTTGAAAATTTTATTTAAAAATTCAGAAAAGTAACGAAGTTATAGCCTGCAATAGACACTTATTGTTAGTAGGACGATTCCTTGCGTGCAGGTAAAATTTCAAAAGCGTTTATTATAGTGCAAAAACTAATTGACCGATTTATATGAAATTTGGCAGAGATCTTCTTGATATAATTATCTAGTTATTGACGTAGGTTTTTTTTGATAACTTATAGAAGTTCAAAATGTCACTCATAACGTCGATTTCTACGTTCAAATATCCATTTTGCGCAAAATGGGAGAAATAAAAATCGGCTACGAGAAGTACTAGTTTCTTTGGTCTACTTTCGTTTCTGATAAAAAACAACGAAAATATGATGGTTACCGCAGACGCTTGTTTTTAAAAATCGTCCTATAGAAACAGCTGCTATGACGTTTCTACTTCGAATTTTTTAATGAAAATTGGATAAAAGTTACGTTTAGAGGATACAACTCCGATGATCTTGACCTTGACATATGTTGTCAAAGTCACCCTCCTGAGTGACCTTCAGAAAGTTTCAGTTATCAAATGTTTATTAAAAAGTTACTAAGAGAACAATGATAACTTTTTCTTAAATTGCCTCTACCAATTCTGAATCACTTCTTTTTTCTTGAACTGTATCCAACCAACTCTGAATGACTTTTTTTTAAATTGTTTCTAACCAACTCTGAAGCATTACACCTGTTAGATTTGGTTAGAGACAATTCAAGAAAAAAAAGTCATTCAGAGTTGGTTAGAGACAGTTATTTCATACAACTCGCACATAAACAATGCTAGAGCCGTGCAATGCGTACTACCTTGGACCAATAATATAGGTACATGTTACAAATAGCAAAATCTATACATACAGGGTGAACCATGAATCGTGATCAGTAGATGTTATTGTTATTATCAGTCCGATCGAAAATGTTTTTATCACGTATAGCATGGTTTCAAGAGAGCTTTAACGTGATTATAGTACATTTTTTGTCAACTCTTTTTTTTCATGATTTTTCAAGATCACCTTCAATTTTTTGCAAATAACCTATAATTTTTTTACGCCTATCTGTTAGAGGATTTCAAGACGAATTCGGTAAGTATCATAACATGACATACTTCTCTTGAGGTTCCCTACAAACCTGCAAAGTTTAAAAGAAATCGGAATTCTCGGGTTACCGAATTTCCTTTGTTAGTTTCGCGTGTAGAAACCACCCTGTGAAAGTACCCCACATTTTGATTAACACCCTGTAAAAACGGTCAGGGGAACGAAGAAGAATTTCTACGTGGTTATCGAGACGTCCACCGCCGCGGTTTGCGACACACGGCAGATGCAAAAACGGTGTCGCTGTATGACGGCAAGAGTTATGGCAATTGACGAGGGCCAGATAATAAATACAGCGCACCTGTGTAAATTCCTGGATATTTCACAACACGAAAACAATGCGTAATGGCCGAGCGCGTATGGTCCAAACGACAATCGTAAGTTATTACTCCAGCCGTGCGTTATAGTTAACCGAATTTTCGAGAGTGGGAGAGATATGTGACGTCTATGCGGTCATTATTTTGTACATACGCTTAAACCTTAAACGGACCTTGTTCTACATTTTCGACTTATGTTTGCATGTAGAATCACATTCTGTCAGGTTGTACCACTATTGTGGAAATACTCTGTATAGATAAAATATTAAGTAGAGTTGTAACAAACTTCCGTTATGCATAGACAGAAAAAAATTACAACGATAAAAAGAATAGTCACATTGAATACCAAATAGTAAGTTGAGTATGGCTTTAGGAAACGTGTCATAGGTTGTTAGTAATTACAAAAAAAACGTCTTGGATCGACATAAATTTGAAAACGGAAAATGGAAGTTACTTGTGACTCAAAATAATATAAGTAAATATTATTGACTATTAGCATTATATTTCAGTATATGTATAAGTATTACCAGTTGGTATGAGTATTTGTATTGTGTTTAATCCACTAGTGTCGATAAATATTGACAATAATACGAATTATCTGTGGACAGTATGGATAGATTGTATTAAGTTATAATGATACGTACTATCAGTATGATTGATCAGTAGACTGCGGAAGTTTATCCAAATTTACAACTTCAGATACTAATATTTGAATTCTTAATTTTTTATTAGAGGCTTTATTACGTTGTGTGTCAATATATTGAATATTATCAAAAACTTATTGCATTTTTTAAGTTAAGGTACGCTATAAAAGCATAAATATCCAGAGTCTATTGACTAGTATTATTGACCCAGTAAAATCCACATCAAATGTCCAAACGGAGTCCCACAACGTTCCTAGGCTTGCAATTATTCTTAGAATTTTTTCACTTCAATAAACTGATATCAGTAATCCCAGCTTTTCGTCACTTGTTATTTATGGTATTATCTACGCGACACTAAGAAGATACTCTTCCTCCAGACGACCAGAATAAGCCAATAATGATCACAGATTAGAAGGAGGCGGATGTGGACAATTTTATAAGGGAATGTACAGCTTTAGTCATAAGAAAGATTGAAAGAAGAGCATGCTAACAAAATCAAGTATTGTTGAAAGTGTAACAAAGAAGAGCAAAACCAGAAGACATTTATTACTTGCTTTGCACTTCATCCTAAATAAAACATTAATATTCTACTTGCAAATAATGAATTATAAATAATTTATTTACGTCATTATTGACGTACATTTTGTCCAAATAAAAAATTATAGATCATTTAATTAAAAAATGTGTAGTATAAACAATTTCGTAGTATCATCAAAAAACACAATGATTGTACTCACGAAAACAAATCGAAAATGTAGAATAAAATTTCGAAAAAATCGACTCCGACGATCCATCTGTTATGGGTGTATCGATGCTTACAATACATAAGTAGAAACGGTTAGTATCGGATAGACACGATAGCTAATTATTATAAGACCTAGTCGATTGAAACATCATTCAGTATGGGGCAAATATTATTCCATATTTTTTATTTGTATTACATTTGAAATTCCTTTTATCAGTTGCATTACGAATTCCGTCAAAATGTGAAAAAATATATCATGTAAATATTAAAACAGCATTAAGATATTGTGTAACAGAGATTATTGCAGATTATTTTTCGAGTGTCAGAAGCAATTTCAGCTAGAAAGATAAGTAGGTTTCACAGATGTCCTCAATGAAAGGACAAAACGGTGAACATCATATGTAGTCAGCGTGAGTTTGTTTGCGAAGAACATAGAAAGTGAAATGTATTACCGTTATTTGTACAGAGTGTGCTTTGCTTTCCAAAGAATTATCCTTTTCCTTCTGTACGCTTATATTATCCCAATAGTCACATTAAAAACTATGATAGAGTTTGATTTACACAACAATTTAACTGCTAAAATGTTTTACTTAAGTTTATCTAATCATGAATTTTGTATAATCAAAACAGGAAGGATATGGATTCTACATGAAAAAAAAAGTTGAAAATGTGGAATAACATTTTTTCGTATGATTCTTCGTCTCCAAGATAATCAATTTCCAAAACTCATGTAACGCATCTTTATTCGTAGTGACAATAAGTATTATTCAGCAGATTCTTAAATATGATTTTCTCAAAAACAAAGTAAACATTCTATATTTCTGACTCATGTTTCCATGTAAAATCACATTTTTCTGGGTTGTACCACCATTCCGGAAACACTGTACACATTCGGAACTTCGCTGTTACCCTTGAAATGAAGAATTTCACTTTAAAGAGGAAGTTTACTAGAGTTTCAAGTCTTTTCAGTTGCACTTTAACTTCCACCAAGATCTGCTATAGGATACTTTATATTGATTCTCTCAGAATCCAAACTGACCACCTCCATTTACCAAAACTTTTTTAGTTGTACTAGATTTCATTTGTCCATTTTATTATATTTTACATATTTTAATGTTAAAGTCGGCTTAAATAATTTTTAATGTAAAATTTACGTCTTCGTATATTCCGAAGCAAATTGAAAGCAACAATGTTCGCAGTACTGGAAATATTTATTGCATCACTCTCAAATTAACGTAGTACACACAATTTTCATAGCAGCATATTCCGACTAAGATAGTGAGCTACAGATTTTTAATAAATATTTGTTTTCATTATCCAGCGTTTTTCTCGTAAATAGTAAGTATTAGAAAAAATGAAAGTGAAATAGGTTTTACAGCGGTGTATGATTAATATAATAGCGTATATCAATTTTTTATGTTTGCAATATTATTCGAGAAACGAAGATGACCTTTGATTTTTTAAACGGAATTCTGTATATTTTTTATGTTGTATGAAAGCTGAATTGTGACAAGACAAATTCAATAATGTGGTATAGAATGAATTTCAAGGTTATAGAACGTCAGAAATGAAAGATTCATTTTTAATATTTCGTACCAATGTGTTTACAGGTATTTCTCATTGATACGGCTTAACTCGTTAAATGTGATGGATTTTTTCGGAGTGTTTACTTCCGCTTCTACACCACTGGATTTCTTTTTATGAGGCGCTGTTAAAGATATAGTTTACGATACACCCCTCAGAGATGTAAACGATTTGAAAGGCAAAATAACGCAATCGTGTGCATTAATATTTCGGGCAACATTAGCACAAGCTACCAAAAATATAGTTCACAGAGCTGAATGTGCATTCATACACAAGGAAGTTATATTAAACATCTACTTTAATTAAGCCTTGTCAATAAAGAATACTTGTAAAGTGTAAACACATTGGTACGAAATATTCAAAATGTTTCTTTTATTATTCAACTTGTATGACCTTGGAGGTCATTCTAGAACACATTGTTGAATTCATCTTGACACACACTTTCATACAGCATAAAAGAATATATAGCATTTCGTTTAAAAAATTAAAGGTCACCTTCGTTTCTCAAAAAATATTGCAAACATAAAAAATTGATAAACGTTATTATGTTGTTCATAGAAACCTGCAAAACTTTTTCCTATTTCATTTTTGTCTAATATTTGCGAGAAAAACGCTGGCTAGTAATGGTGTGAACGCCCTGTATGTCTGTGTACGTTTAGTTTTTCTTTCATTCAATCATGATTACAAAAACTACTCACTGGGAAATTCCCTAACAAAAATAAAAAGATACCCCACCAATTGATTGTTATCAATATTCATGAATATATTTTAAATAAATACCGCCGAAAAAGAAAAGCAAACTATTTTCATCTGGTTTTAATAAATTCGTCCCTGGAAAGAGTTAATTTTTCTAATAACAAGACAGATATAAGCGATAACGTATTTAATACTAGAGTAATGCAATAAATATTAGGAATTCCGGAAAATAATGCCGTTTTTGCGTACAAAACTTTACTGCAAATGTCGAAATATGCATAAATAAACCAATTACTCGAATAGTCACCTTCGCTTTCGATAATCCTCGTCTAGGTTACGTTAGTGTATAAAAGTCTTTAATTAACCTCGCATGAAGTTATTGTAGTTTAGAAAGTTAAAAAGACATACATCACAAAATACGACATTACTTTCCGGTACACCTAATATTTCTAGTTAGTGCATAATATTAACGACCTTCTCAGCTATTGGTTTCACGATGTTAATCGGTTTGACATTCGACAGGCTCAATTGTAATTTTGCTTCTCTTTCGACGCATATACTCAGCTTATAATGAGAACAACGAGAACGATAATCCTGCGAAAGGAGCTTGCAGAAGCCAAGCGATTATGACTGATAATTAAACGAGTCTTTCCGTAGAGGATTCACTAACACGTGCCGTATACAGGGTGTTATAAAATATGGGCCACTTTTACAGGATGGATTCTATATGTTAAACTAATTGTAAGAAGAAAATAAAAAATGACGAAATTGAGTTCGAGGCTTCGTTTCCGAGTTATTATTGGATTGGCTAAAGAGTAATCTCGTATATCTGCAGTAGATGACGCTTTTTTGTTTTTCAATACAAAACACTGCGCCTAACTAATACAATATACAGGGTGTTCGCGATAATTTGTACCATCGTTTTTTTCGTAAACGGTAAATATTAGAAAAAAAACCGAAGTGAGGAAGTTTTTGTATTTTTAATATTTTTCTAGAAACAAAGGCGACCTTAATTTTTTTAAATGGAATGCTACATATTTTTTCACATCATACGAAAGTTGGCATTAAGGCGAGTTCAACCATGTAGTATACTATGGTCTTCAGAGTCATACAAGGGCAGAAATAAAAGAAATACATTTAACATTTCGTAATGCAGTCTTGCTAATGGAAGTCACATTGAACACGAGATGTTGTCTTATTAGTAAATACAATATTACGAAATGTTAAATTTATTTCTTTTATTTCTGTCCTTGTATTACCCTGAAGACCGTAGTATACTACATGGTTGAACTCGTCTGAATGCCCGCTTTTATATGATGTTAAAAAATATGTAGATTTCCATTTAAAAAAATATTGAAAATATAAAAACTTTAGATACGCTATCGTATTACTAGTAAAATATGCTACAACTTCCTCCTCTTCGGTCTTTTTTAATGTTTACCGTTTACGAAAAAAACGACGGGATAAATTATCGCGAACACCCTGTATACATATTCTGGAAGCTGACACTTCAACACATTGCAATGTTTCGATTCAGGGTGTCCTCCGGTCAAAGCCCTCGAAAACTACGTGATTTTCATGAATTTACAAAAAAAAACAATGGAACAACATACGGTAAAAAGTCGTTTTCATCCTTATTACTACTTGAAGAAGAAAACAAATTTTATTGTTTAAATTTTATTGATGTTTGCAACATATATACAGCACTCATTGTACTACTGTAGACATTGGAGGTCTTGATAGGCGTCATCAGAACTCACGATACAATTGTCTTAAGTCAAAAAATAAAGAATATTCCTAAAATATATGTGTCAATGGCTATCGCCTTACCTATCCTTAATAAAAAAGAAAAACAATCAGGCAATCTGCGGCATGTGTTAAAAGAATGTTTTAAAAATCCATAAAAAAAATTAGTGATCCAAAGTTAATGAATTATGAATAAAATGTCGCAACAATTTTTGACATCGGTCTATAATTAAACTTTTTATCATGGCGCCCGTAGATAAAATCGTGTTCTGAGACAAACGCATTTAAAATTTTTTTTTTGTCATTCTCAAGTTAAACATATGTATACGTATAGAGCACAATTAAAGTTTTTTACCTTTAATTAGTTATTCCTGCACCATACAACAACCCTCCCGAGACTTCATATTCAACTTTCAACTCGATTTTTTCTTCTTCTCAAACAACTTTAGCCTCTTTTGACGCGCCTGTACTACGACGGTTGACTTCCGCGATGCACTCTCAATCTCTCTTGATGACAAAATTTTCAGCATTTCGACTAATATTAACCCCTTGCCCTATGATTTTCTTGATGTCTACAGACTCTAGGATTAAATTGTTGTCGATAGTTTCCCAGAAACGAAAGGAATTCCGTACTTATTGCAACTGTATTTTTACTGTATAAAAGTTAAATATTAATGCCAGCAATGTAGCATTTCACTTCGACTCAAAGGAAACCGAATAATATTCTTCTTTGTTGCATCGATTTTAAAATCGTCAACACGAGTCTGACTCGATGTTACAGGGCAAGGGGTTAATGTTCAATAAGTCCATAATTGTTAATAAAGGTTTGCATCCTTCTCATTAACACATTAGGTACGGATGGGAACTGTTATTGTTTAATAGTATTTACCAGTCTCAGTTTTACATGTTCCACCCTGTGTTACAGTGTCCCGCATTTTTATTAACATCATGTAGAAACATCGAATGTGGAGCAACGATTACGGTCCTTTAAACGGTCTACTCCGATTTCAATGGAAGAAGCGGGACAGCTAGCAACAATGTACCGCGTGGAACACCTACTTATAACAAAAGTATGGTCTTACATTGTACACCTATTATCCACTTACGTCTCTGGGACAATACGTTGGAATTGCAGACCCTGGATGACAAGACCACGCTTCACAAGCAGTTCGGACGTACGCGGCGGCATCTCTTGTCGCCTTTGTTTGCTTGCCCACCGTCGCACAGTGGTCTAAAAACGTGTTTTTACTGGCCAAAAGTCAAACTGTCATTGAATCTTTCTAAAAGTTGGTAATCAAGGGTTTTTGACGTCACTAATAACGAATTTGATAGCGAAAATTCAAAATTCAAGATGACGGACTCGATACTATACACATATGGTCTGGAAGCTCGCTTTTCATTGTCAAAATTAAAAAGATTGCAGATATCGACTTTTTTCAACGCAATATATTATGGTTATTCAATGTAACTAATATAAGTATTATAATATAATTATATAATTTATATTATTTATTTTATAATTATAATTATTTAATTATATATAATTATATTATTGACGTTAATTCCAAGTTATGCAAATATTCACAAAAAAAATGTTAAACATGTAAGTCTAAGCTGCTATT
Source organism: Dufourea novaeangliae (assembly GCF_001272555.1). Taxonomy (NCBI): domain Eukaryota; kingdom Metazoa; phylum Arthropoda; class Insecta; order Hymenoptera; family Halictidae; genus Dufourea; species Dufourea novaeangliae. The sequence continues at coordinate 715,129 of NW_015373950.1, read as the reverse complement.
CAAGAGTCAAGCGGTCTGCGTCCCTGGATACTATTCAGACGCCAAAATACCGCGGGCTTCTATTTCTTAAAATTGTTAGTAAAACTCTTAGTAATTGTTTGAACTTTCATATAAAACAAGTCTAATGCTTATCACACTTAATCATTTTTTTAAAATCTTTCTCAAAGTCTAAGCTATAAATTTTATACTGCTTGTAAATGGATTAAAAAACGCTTAAAATACAATTAAATAATCGTAATATAGGTAGTTACTGATATGCATAAAACTATAATTCAAACCTTCTATTTATTGTCGTATAATTAATAATTAAAGTAATTAGTTTCACTTCGAGTTTCAACATTTTACCCTCAGAACGTTACCCTGATTACACAATTATCTGAAACGAATAATACTTCGCGTTTTGAATGTCTGAAGTCTTGCTACTTTATAGCAGACAAAATTGTCAAAATGTTGAGCTTTAAATATTGACTTTTGGCCAGTAAAAACGCGTTCTGACATCACTATGCGTCGTTGCGTTCCGAACGACAGAAATCGCGACAGAATCGTCACCGAAACCGTGTGTCGACTTTATCCAAGAGATTGAAACTCTTATGCCACGCGTTTCGAAAATATTGATCTCTGAACTTACTTAATTTTCGCGAAGAAATGTAATTTTCCGAAAATCTATAGCAAAGTTAGCTGTTTGTATATAAAATTTATTTCACGCATTCGTTAATATTTCATTTTTGTTAAGTCTTAAAATGCTGAACTTTTTGTAAAGAAGCAGTAATTTTGGTAAATGTACACTAAAAGTTAGTTTGTACGAGTATAATAGTTTATTCCACGCGTTTGCTAGTACTTAATCTCGTGTGTCGTGCCGAAAATACAGAATTTTCACGATGAAATTGTAATTTCGAAAATATATGTATCTGGAACCCGAGAGCCAGTGTATTAAGTACACTTAAAAAAAAAAATGATATTCTACACGTTCCCGTATCAAATTTTTCACATTTTCCGATGATAAAAATTATTTCTTTTGAAGTCGTTTAGTTTGTAATATAATAATGCAAAAATGATATTAAGTCTATATCTGGTTCCTGAACAGTATAAACGCGAAACAATGTAAAGTCCATCACATACGGGACTTAACGCAATTTATTCATCGTTTCTACGTATCGAGGCTTGTCTTAAGTCCATTCAATAGTTAGCAGTTATAGTTTATATTATATAGGAATTTTTGTTAGTATTGCTTGCTAAAAGTAGGGATTGTTTCTTGTTGAATTTTTACCGATTGGTTCCAAAGTTACAAGGTTTTTGCACCTTCGATTTACTCTCCTCGAAAGTTTGAAAAGTATGAGTTAATACACTCTGGCTCTGGGGTCCAGATACATGTTAGAGTTAATTGCATATATGTATTAAAAATACTAATTTCAATGCGAAAATAAACGAGGTCTCGTTGTCGGGGACTATTCCGTGTCACAATTCGCGAACGAACTGAACGTAAATTGTCGGTAGTCGAATTTTTATAGTGTCGGATGACGAAACTGCTCGTTTCACGCTTTTTTGTTATTTGGTCACCTCGTTAGACGAGACTCGCGCGGAGCATGTGGCGAACGCGGGTGTGTCTTCGCGCGACGATCGAGTTCGATTACGACCATAGGAATTAATGTTTCTGTAAACAGTTTACAGCAGCAAATTGCCGCGTTGGGTAGAGGCGAGAAGCTATTTTCCACAGCTTGAATTTTATGGTGTAATAAGAAGAGTTACGCGGCGATCCATGCCACGAGTATTTATCGGATAAAGCGTTTGTAATTATGAATCGGTGTATGAAATTATACAACGTCATCCTGATTCAACATTGGGATCTGTTTGAACTGTAAAGATTATTCCTGAATGAATAGGATCGATGAAAACGTTTTAGGGTCGTTTAGACTATAAGGGATTACATACCTTTGAGCTGTTAAATAAGAGGAAAAATTACAAAATCTTGTTTGTATATGCAGAATTATTGTTTCTTAAAAATTCAACATATACATCTTATTATATGTGGTTTCCTTAGTAATTTCTGGGAAATTGAACTATATATCTATCAAAAGAAGAAAATGGATACCATTTAATTGTAACTCGTTTCATAACAAAAATTGCGTTACCAGATATATCTCTGTAGGCTTTCACCTGAAACAAGGTTTTCTAATATTACGTTACAGTAGACGAAAGAAATTAGTACTTATCGAAGCGGAGTTTGAAAATATTAATATTTTACAAAATGGCGGCTATTTGAACTGGCTTTCTGAAAGAAATTGTCAACCTTTTTTTGTTACTAAAGAAAGAAAAAATCCACGAATCAAAAATTCGCTTCGTCTAGTACACAGTTTTAGTTTTAAGAATATTATCACAAAGTTTCGTTCAAATTGATTCTGTAATCTTTTAAATTTTTCTGGTACCGATTTTGAAAACGGCGTTTTGAATAAAACGCTTTTAAATGGCTGCTATTTTCTTCTGTTGATAGATATATACCTCAATTTTTTAGGAATTACTAAGGAAATAACATATAATAAGATGTATATGTAGAATTTATAATAAACAACACTTCTGCTTATACAAACAAATTTTTTAAGTTTCCCTCTTATTTAACTCAATGAAAGAACACTAATAAGAAGTTGTGTAATGAAAAGTATGTCAAAATGTATTATAAAAATTATTTCGACAAAACAGACGAGGGCTTGAGTAAAATTACTTATAATTCGAGCAATAACAAAATTTAACATTCTAATATATCGCATACATTCGCGTTACTGAAGTTAATATTCCAACTATACTTTAGTTCCCTTTCGCTTCTTATTAATTGTAGCTTGTTTTCCCGAGAAATATCAGAGTCACTTGAAAGATAGAATAATGTCTCGATCAGTGTGACATACTCGTGTCCACTTCGGAGCACTCATGGCAAGGCGGAAAAGTTTTCAGCCCCTCATAAATTTGTTTTTTTACCCGAAGCCGACCCTCTGCTTAGTATCTAATTATTCTGTTTTGATTGATTCCAGAGTGTGACCACCACCCTTCCCCGCGGTGAGAATACCGCCGTTGCTCGGGTCGCATTCATCGAGGAATCTCTGTATTCAGATGTTGAATGAAAATTATCAGAGAGATAGAACGTGCGCACAGTATTATTTAACCAACGCGATTCTGTTTCGACGAAAAAGTTGATTCGAAAGTGTTCAGAATAAATTGAGCCAAATAAAGAATTCAATAAGTGACTTGCTTTGCACCAGCCCAAACTTCGAGTTTTTTTTCATGTAAATCAAAGCTGCGTCGACTTAGAGTTTACAAAAGAACTCTGGTTTTGATGAATGAATCGTTCACCACATCGAAGCGAAAATTTTTTTCGAAGAATTCATTAGATTTGCCATTCCTATTTTTACATTAATGATATGAGTACACGTGTACCCTGCTGGAAATAGGGTCATAAATCTGTTGAATCTTACTGTTCCGCAGGGTGTTAATAAAAATGTGGGACACTTCCACAGGGTGGATTCTATATGCCAAGCTAAAATGAAAGCCAAGAATGACGAAAATGCGTTCAAGGCTTCATTTCCGAGTTATTAATTGTTGAAAATATCAAGAAACGTCTGACGCGACGGGTTCTTCTACTTCAGAGATGCTGTTAAATTGTTTCACAAGTTGGTTTCATTTATTTCGTTTTACTTCATTCATAAATTTAACTAGGTCATCGATCGAGCTTATGCATCAGCTGAAATCAACTGTTCAAGTAGTATAATCCATCGTGTCAGACATATATTTCACATAATTTGATTTCCGTCTTAGTTTGGCATGTAAAATCCATCCTCTGAAAGTATCCCTCATTTTTATTAATACCTTGTACAAGAAATATAATACAGTTTAAAATTTTACCGAAGAATCTGTCATTTCTTTCGCAATATGTTAATCTTACTTGTAACTATCAATTACATTCTGTTGAAATCTTCGACCTCAGCAGATGGATTTTCCACGCTGTATTTACCGATTTCAAGAATTTATCATAGATTGTAACTACTGCAATGTAAACGAAACTTTTATGTATCAACAAAAAGTTCGAAATGGAACAAGTTAGAATAGTACATTTCCCATATTAATATTTCCTGATTTCAAGAATTTATCGTATATTGTAAGTACTGCAATGTAAACGAACTCATTCAGGTGTCAACAAAAATATAAAATGAAACAAGTTAGGCTGGTACATTTCTCGTACAATATTTACCGATTTCAATAATACACCTTATGTTATAAATACTCCAATCTAAACGCAGCTTTGAAGCCTCAACAAAAAAATTCGAAAGAGGACAACTTAAGCTACATTTCCCACACTATATTCACCGCTCCCAACAGTGCACCGTATATAGTAAAATACAGCAACGTAAACGGAGTCTTACAAGTGTCAACAAACACTTCGACCTGGATGAAGTCAATTTTCGGCGCATGCATGCCCTCCCACCCGGACCGTATGGTAACACGCAAGAGCAAACAATAACAATCAATCATCCTCAACTACCGCCGTCAATTACCCCATTTATCATCGAACAACATCTCGACTATAGGTCAACCAACGGGTGAGATAACGTCTATCTTATCCATCCCCATCAACCGTCGATCCTCTTGGACCCATGAGGCCAGTAAATCCTCTCCACCACTCGACAAACGCAATCATCATCCCTAGAGCCTGGTGAGCTGATCAAATAAGGACATCGAACGAAACATGCAGACGTAAATACGTATATGTACCCTGAACAAGGATGTAGCGGAACCATGATTCATAGGACCGGTCCTACCGACGCCTCTCGTCGAGACGCGCACGTTAAGGTAATGTGGCTCACTTACGTCGGCGGATGTACTGAAGAGCCCATCCCGATCGAAGCCAGAGATCGTATAGACACGGAATCGGGAAACTGCCGGACATGGGTCTGCCCGTTCACATCGGAGAACACTATGGACGCCCAGCTGGCCGCCGGTGGATGATACTGAAGCTGATGATCGTCCATGGTCGGGTTCGATTTCACTGATCTGACGCTCGAGCAACGATGACGTCCACCGTGCAGCGAGTCGATCGCTCGGTTCAGCTTCAGCACACCTTGCGGTATGTCCCGATGGAGCCTGGTCTCCAATGGACCGATCGGTTCGCCCTGTTTGTATTGTTGCAGCCGATTCGACTTCTCGTGGATGCTACTGGCACTGTCGTTACGGGGGATTGTCTTCTTCAGACCGCCGTTGCTGTGCAGGTGGCTCGAGCCAGTCGGGGTGATCGTGATCCTACGAGCTGGCTCGGTGGTGGTGCTCAACAAACGACCCCTCTCCTCGGACGGTGTGTCCGAGTCGGCGTCGTGATGATGATGCTGTTGCTGATAGCGCTGGTGTCCTGTCGTTACAGAGTCAGGATCCATGTCGTCGGACGCGTCCTCCTCCTCTGGCATCGTGCTCATCTTGCGCACGCAACAGCTACTCTGCTTGCCGATCACGCTCTGCAGACGGCCGCCGCTGTTGCCGTGTGGGCTCGTCTTGCTTGGGATCGTGGTGTTGCTGTCGTTGCCGTTAACGACGCTGTTGCTGCCCGTGGCATTCATGATGGCATGACGATCTGCAGAGTGAGAGAGAGAGAGAGAGATGGTGAGTGAACGAAGGAATTGAGGAAGGGGAAGACCGACAGAGAGAGAGAGAGAAAGAGAGAGAGGGGCAAGAGGAATCCACGCAGAATGCTTGTAGGCACTTCCGGTAATTTTGTGGACGCTAAGAAGCGGGAAATACGTTCGTCGACCGTTACTATTAGACTCGTCTCGATTTGTCACTAGAAAGGTTGCCGAATTCGGATCAGTACTGTAACTTGTCGTGTGTTGGCAATTTGCACCGTATGATATACAATATGTGTATAATACTGATGATTTCATTAACTAATTTAATGTATGAGCTGTTTACAGGCCGAAGTGACTTTATTGAATCTTTTCAAATTTTCGGTGCCAAAGGGCTTGATTATTGTATAAGATTGTATATTTGGACGAGTGAAGCGTGTTCTTAATAGGTCAGTTCTTGCATATTTGTGATGAGTAGGTACTACTCCTTTCACGTTTGACACCAAGAAATTGTATATCGCTTGTGTATTCTAAACCACCTGTAGATGTGTATAATCTATAAATAAGCTCGTACCTTAACAAAAATTAACCCCTTAGTTTCTGACTGGCAACTATGCGTTTTCCCTTGCATCTGTGATTTGATCTGTGTAACAATTGTTGCTATTGCAAATTTCATTAACATATAAATTAATAATACCTTAAATAAACAATAAATAACTTTATCCCTTAACTGCTCGATCTCTATATGCGAGTCCTTTGAAACCTTCGTATTGTAGCTAGTTAAAATAAATTTTAAATGTTTATTTTGTGTTTATTATGTTTTATAAACAACACATATTGTCTATCATACGGCGCAAATGGCTTACACATAAGTTAGAGTAGTGGTCCAAACTAGGCAATGGTCCAAATTCGGGAACCATCCCCTATCCATATACAGTAATTCCTCGATGTCTGTTCGAAAGCTCTTCGGCACTGACCATCAAATATTTCAGAAATTAATGGCCATATGCGGCTGAAACAAATATCATTGGCATCAGAATACTAAGCTCTATCAGCGTGCTGAACATCATTAACCCTTTCGCACCGGTGGACGAGATATCTCGCCACGTGATTTCGTTCATAATATGCATTGGACGATCTCGTGAAAGCATATCATGATCGAAATCACGTGGCGAGATATCTCGTCCACCGGTACAAAGGGGTTAAAAAGTCAGCGTTATACCTGGGGACGTCTCCTTGCCTGTGCTTAGGAGCCTTTAACCACTCATCGAGGATTTACTGTATCGCTCATTTGCTACAACAATGACATAATACAAAATTTGCAGCTTTTGAATTACTAGTACATATTACAATTTTGTAAGTGAACTTCCAAAAAATCACTTTATTATAATATTCGTACAAAATTATAGACGAACAAAACATTCAAAATCGTTTTCCCCTATAATCATGATTTTTCAGTTACGTCGATATTGCAGCAAAAGGATCGATATGTATATATATAACAAAGAAGTTTCCCCCAAAATTTTCAATCTCGCGCCCTGTCCAACAAGCATTCGTGTTATTGTAAACAAATTTCCCTGTTATCGTCATTCACTTATCGGGCCGTGCACTTCAAACCGTAGTAAACCTCGTACACGTTGCTGCTCCTTATTACGTATGATACACGGTCACCGAGATAAACTTCTCGATTACTGTACACACAAATGTATTCACTCTTATCTGATAGATACGTTACTATCGGGCCACGGGATTTCGCGATTGTGCACTCCGTCGAGATAAAGTCGGATGCGCCGCGGACCCGGTCCCGCGTGCATTACGATACTCCACGGAATACACCGGTGTCACCCCCTCTCTCCCCGCTCGACCAACGACCTAGAAAACCCGATGCTCTCATCGTTTCGCAAAAATTCAGGGCCGTCGCGCTGTCTGAATGAAAGCGTCGACTCCCAACCGAACTCCGGGAGGGAATATGAATCATTCGGGAGGAAGTCAAACCGTACGTCTGTTTCTCGTTGTCGAACAGTCTGTATATGGTGTGTTCACAGTGGAATATAGTATCACAGTTTGGCGTAACGAGTTTCGCACTAGATGTCGCGAAGAATCGTCGCGTATATGACAGTTGAGATGATCCAGGGATCACGTGTTCATGGAGGCAAAGTACCTGTCAGATCGTAGAGGATCTCGACCGGGTTGCTCGTATTCCAACGAAGTCACCGGGGCCCATCGGTGGTTATGTTGACAAACAGGGGACGGGTAGCGGTCCACGTGGAACCACCAATGGTCACACGTATAGGCACAGTTTTTTTTAAATGAAATTGGAAATAAACTGACAAAAAATTCGTTTTCGATGCGGTCGTAAAAATCGGTAACTAATCGTAAAAGGCTGCACAACACGCGCGCGATTGTGCGATACGTCGACGTCGCGTACTGACGGCGTTGTGTATGCCGATCGCGGGCACGTCACCAGGCACCGTGTGACACACACGCGCGTCTTTGATCGACAGTGCCTTCTTGCGGACATCGCGGGTACTTGTCGTACCGAGGGGATCGTTGGGACCCGGCGTGCATCTGTCGGAGATGATCGTGCCTTCTCGTGCGGCCGATGTATCCCCTACCCATCATTCTGACACACGAACGCTCGCTCTACACGATTTTCTATTATAGTGAAGTGACCAGATGTTTAGTGTTGGAATACGGGACGCGTCCAAATAAAAATAAAATAAAACACTTAACCCATTAACAGTTTAAAGTGCCTGGCCAAAAAGTTAGTGCCACCCAAAATTTTCCAAATTTTTTGCGATGATCGTAGAATTAAAAGGCCAGAGGGTATTTAATAATAATTTGTATTAACTACTAAAATACGTTCATATATATTACATACATATGAATAATTTGTGTCTCCCCCCTTTGCTTTTATGACAGGACGCACCCTTTCCGGTATACGTCTTATGCATTGTTTTATCGTATCCATTATTTTCGGGTGATTTTGCCAAATATTCAGAATGTTTTTTTTTAAATCAGCTATTGTAGTGACAGATGATGCGTATACAAGAGTTTTAAGTAAACTCCAGACATTTTTAATGAGATTCATGTCGGGAGAATTGCCTGGCAAAAGTAAATAATAATAAGACATTACATACAATAATATATGTAAAATATATATAAAAAATATATGTATATATTTTTTCGTTTAAGTCTTAGTTTTTGAGAAAATCGACTTGGAAAATTAATCTGAAACACGTGTAGTACCATTGTCGTAAGTAGAAACGGAATGCAATGAACAGACGCGCTAGCCCAGTCCTATTCAATTGTCTTTGTATGTAACAGTTTTTCAAAGTCGATTTTCTCGACAACTAAGCCTTAAATGAAAAAATTGTTTTCCATATTTTCTTCATATTTTTTCATAAGGAATCATCTGGTACCCGTTTGTACATGTTATTCGGCCGCACCCTGTATCAGTATGTAAGATATATGTTCGTACTTTATTAGTTAATACAAATGATTATTGAATTACGTTCATGCCTTTTAATATTACGATTATCGCGAATTATTTGGAAAATTATGGGTGGACCTAATTTTTTGACCAGGGACTATAATAAAATTACTTGTGAGAAAAAAATTAAATTTTTTTTCATGTGCTAAACTATTTAAATCCTTGATAAAAAAATGTAAGAGAAGACGTTTTACTTACAAGAGACGTTTTACTAAAAAGAAGTTTCTACTTACTACAATGGCGAATACACGCGTTTCGTATTATTATCCAAAGTCGATTACCTCGAAAACAAAGCCTCAAATGAAAAAAATTTATTCCAATTTTCGACTTATTTTCTCATGTAGAATCACTCCCTCCCCGGTTGTACTATCTACACTGGGACACCCTGTGTTTTCGAAACTTATGAATTTCTAAAGAAAAGTAGAGGTTTAGAAAGATACAACAAATTTTTTTCTTCGATTAAACATATTAAATATTAATAAATACAAATAAAAACTTACGGTTTTCGTCAATTAATACAAAAATTATGCAATAATGTGAGTGTCATTTCCTAAAGTGTCAGTAATTGGGTCTTTTACCCTAGATGCATAAGGAGGTAACACGTGCATCTTTTGTAATTGTTTATGAAGATAATTAAGTTCCAAAGAAGTATCATTTGCCAAATTTGATTTTGTAACATAGGTAAAGTTATTCTGAAACACGTAGATTTGTATTTAACAAGTGAGTGAAGTTGGTTTTAAGTGGGACGTTCTGTACATGGCAGTGTTACTGCCTGAACATAGGCAACTCATTCCACTCCGTTGTAATGCATGTAGCAGTAGAACCAATTGATGCAGCCAGGCTAATTCTACTGGTCGAATTTCACAGATGGGAATTTTGTGCCACTGACAATGACTGGTTCGGTATAATTGCTGCAGAGAAGAGTTCAAGGATATACCTTTAAAAAGAAATTTAGGAAGAATTTTAAGAAAAATCATCCTTCTATTCAAGTAAAAAATTCTTCAGAAATTTCATTCCTTGTGATGAATATAAAAATGGGAAATACCTTGCGCTTAATGGTTTCGCAGATGAAAATTAATTTATAAGTCCTATCGCTGTGAAAAGGGGTAAGAATTTTAATTTTTAACGTTCTATGTATATTTTTGCAGCAAGTTTTAAATGAATAGAACGATGACGTAAACCCTTTATAATTACACGTGCAGTGCGTATTTCAGTTTTATTAAAATTCATACAATTAATTCTACAAAATTATTGATTTGGCATGGAATGAGCCTAATGCAAACTATAATTAGTAGACTGAATTTGTATGAAAAATTACATTTTACAAAGTAATCCATAAAGACGAGAACATTTCTTTGTACCCTTAAGTGCCTAATTTGCATGAAGAATAAAATAGAAAACTCGTTGCATCTGATGAAATTTTTGTGTCCTCTTGTATTTCACGGAGGATCTATAGTATAGATATTATTAGATAGATACTAATAATTAGTATGTAAAATTTTAACATTGATTAAGTACATAATATTTACATTTGTAAACCCTTATCTTCAAACATGTCATTTACACTTAGTGAGACAGGATTTTGTTACTCCTGCAGCATTTTATTGCATCATCAAGTTCTATAAACGTCAGCATAGAAATATCTCTTGTATCATAGGTTTGTTATTTATTTGGTAATAAAACATGCGTGTAATCGTAAATTTAAAGAAAAAAGAATCTCCGCCACAAATTACACTTTACATATTACGTGATAGTATTTAGCTAAATATAGCATATCAAGAAGGTAAATACATATACTAAGATCGATGTGATCGTAAATTCAAAGAAATTTCTACCACCTATAAGGTTTAATATTATTTATCGATTTACCATAATGGTTAATAAAATATAGCAAGGCTGATATTATTATTCACTTATGCTACGTGCCGAGATTTAGTCTTCTTGAATACGATAATAAGATTAGCCACGCAGATGTTTTAGTGGTAGTAACATTTTAAACGTAATAAGAGATAAACAACTAAACGTTATTTTGCTTTTGTTACAACGTAATCATTTTCTTGACAAAAATTTTGAGGATATGTGAAATCGTAATATAATATTCGTCTTTGTGGTATACTGTTATCTGAACGCAGTTAGTATAATCACGTAAAAATTTATATAAGAAAACTAAGTGGATAATGTCTGTATTTGTGGAAATGTAACAATAAAATCTGTACTGATTTACATTTAGAAAGCTATAAATGTTTTTGTCTAATCCGTATAATGAAGTCTGTGATAATGTACATTTAACACAGCTTTCAATGTTTTTTGGTTAATCTGCGTCATAAAGTCTGTACTGATTAACATTTAACATGGTTTAAATATTTTTGGCTAATGTGCGCACTTGTCATCTTTAAACTCTCATAACATTGACAATCTGTTTTTTATTTCGACGAAACATTCAGGAAAAATACTTTCAAGATAATAAATATGTGAAAAACAGGGAAATTAAGAAAGAAAATACGCTTAAGATCCCCTCTAAGGTTTGACAGAAAATAAAAACTTCGATGAACATTATTAAAAATATAACTGTATTCAGTTTTTAAACAATCGTACAAGCAATAAATGCATAAAATCTGCAACCTAGTAAAATACCGAAAGATGTTAGTAAAATTCAAAATTAATCCATCATCTGTTTCAATTTATTGTAAATACTTATAAGAAGATTCACTGGTAAAACAAATACTGCCTCGTGAAATGTACAAAGCAAACTCCAACTTAACGTATAAATGGTGATTACTGTTATCAAATTTTTAATCATAAAAATGCAACTAAATTCACATAATTCTGTTTTTACATGACAGATACGTTCCCGAAAAGTCGATTTACAAAAAGTTTTTGTGTATATGTGAAAATTGAGGACTGGCTCTAGGTTAGAGAAACTAGTGCAAATAACACAGTGGAAATTCATTTTAATTCAGAGCATATTCCTAGAAAAATAACTAGGCACATTTTTTCTTTCAACTAAAATTAAGTGAAATTTAAAGGAAATTAAATTTGTAGTGCCGTATTAGATCAAAGTACATCGTGCAACAAGAGACTTTAATTTACTACACTATTTTTGTGTAAAAACAGAATTAAGTGTATATCGCTTAATAAAAGCAACATTTCATATACAACAACCTAATACTTATCTATTTTCCGTTGAAATAATCCAAGTTGAATACTGCTACAGTTATTGACCCCAAAGATTTGAGCGGTACAGTAGAATCTCGATTATTGCAACATGGTTTTTCGGATAATCGGACAGTAGAATTTTATATACATCAATATACAACTTAGAAACAATAATATATGTAACGAAACGATGAAAAAATAAAATAATTTTGAAGTCCAACAAATTTAAACTTTTTTTCTGGTCTGCAATATCCATTCGGAGATTCTTAGAGTTCCTCGTCCAGATCACGAATCCGGAAGCAGAATTTTTCAATCTCCTTCAGTTTGTGAAAATCATGAGCTTTTGTAAAAACACCCAATTTTGCCCAAAAATGAGGTATTACGTGAAAACTAGAAACGCTAGAAAGTTCAAACTAATCTCGAAAAATAGAAGAGAGTTCCCTGAATACAACGGTGTATTTAGTTCTGAAATTGTATATTTTTTATTGGTTGTAAATTGCCGTGGAAGTTATAAGGATCTCCCAATGGATATTGCAGATTAAAAATCGTGTTGAACAGTGTTACCTTTACGCTTTTCAAATCCAATATATTATACAGTTAATTAAAACATTGCATAATTTTGCTTCAATCTCACCCATAAGTAATGAATGACTATGTTGGTTTGTTCTTCTTTCAAATCTATCCTTTCATAAAAACATTCGTAACACGTTTTCTGTTCCAAAAGCACTGTTTTTTTCGTTTTTGTAACCTCTAATAAGCGTTTCTGATAGATCTGTGAGCTGAATGCGAATCTGCAAACTGTTTCTTCTTAGCACGCCCAGTTTTTGAAAAAATCAATTTTAAAAAAATTTGCAAATTTTCAAATTTGAAACTGTGTTGTACTTTTACAATAATAGTTATACAATTTCTTTTCGCACGAAATAATTTTCTGAACTCTTCCGAACAAAACGATATAAATTATTATTATATTATAGACATCTAAATATGTTTAAATAATGTTTAAAGTAAAAAGGACATCGAAAACGCACCACTTTTCGCTGACATTCTTTAATTTATTTCAAAAACTAAAGGTCCAGGAGAAAATCTAACCATAGAACGCGATAGAGCAGACATTTCTGCTCAGGAAAGTGTCAAGGAAAATTACAAAATCTGTGAAAGTGCAAAAATTTTTAGGTGTTCAACAGTGTAATCGGTATTTAGGACAATCGATGTTTCCGATGATCAACGTTCGGATAATCGACGTTCCACTGTGTCGACTCGCGTCCATTAGGCAGCGATTAATGCAATCGTGCGAAGGCGGCCTGTCGCGCGTAGCACGCTGTTAGGATCACCGGGCCAAGGACTCGTATCCCTGGGGTTTGGTTCCCACAGAGGAACGGGTAACGGTCGTTCGGATAAATAACAGATACGATTGAACGTAACCTTTCTTGCAGCGGTTTTACATACATTTGTAAACTCCCGAGCGAGCGTGACAGTTCCGTTTCAGAGAGATTCGAATTTCACACCTGGGATAGAACGACCTGGCGGGTTCTACGCGAAGATAATTGGATATCATTTGACAGAGTTGAGAATCAATCTACGAAAAACAATTATTTAACACATTCACTGCCATGTGTATTGTTTTCGGTACACGCTGAACTCGAGCCCAACGCCAACTGACATTTACGTCATTAACCCTTTCATTCTTTCTGTGCTCAAATTGAAATATGTTATAACCCATGTGAAAATGAGGGGGGGGGGATTAAGTCATCATTTCTGGGTTTGAAATTATTTAACCCTTTCAGATTTGAATTTTTTGTTAAGATTGAAAAAAATATTTGATTACATATTTTCACTCGGTAGACTGTTTAGATGATATTTTGTTTACAAAACATGTTTATATTTCCCATAGCTTTGTACATGTTAAATGTATACACATGACACCTGAGGAAGCATTTTATAACACTTAATAATAATGTATTAATACTTGAAACTAAAGAAGATACGTGGAAAATTGTACGGCTTTCAGGTGCACTTATTTTTCCTTTCAGGTTTGTTATTCAAATCTGAATTTCCTAGATCTACTAAAAACATTCAGAACATGAAAAAATTCCAATTTATAAGAAAAATATGGATCTGTAACACACTGTACCTAAGGCGTTGAGTGAAATTTAAAGAAATTTTACGAATACACTTAGGATTAACAGGTTAGGAAGGGTTAAATTATTTAAAAATTACCGAGGTAATATTTTGTTGTACTTTTGTGTATATTACATAACATATAAATTATTCACAAGAAGATTTTAACATTTTCAAACCGTCATTTTCATTCGTTGCAATTTGACAACTTTTTTACTTGTATCACAATTATGTGTAATAATTCACAGTATAATGTTATTGTACATAAACAAAACAATTTTTCTTACCTTCAATCAATGAACCCTCTTGAAATATTTGAAAGAAACTAGAGTTTTGTAAGTTTTTGTTGTATTTGTAATAATGCTCGACACATGAATTTCATCAAATGAAAAAGACAGTGGACCAATAACGTCGTATTTTACCGGTAAACTATTAAATGTACATTCAAAGTTGTGTCATACCATCTATACAAGACTAGAAGAAACTATAATATGCTCACAGATATGAAAAAATACACGATACTGACATGTTATTTTATAATTTAGAACACGTAGCCATATGGCGACAGTGGGAATGAAAGGGTTAAGAGAAAATTTACAGTAAAATAATTTGTTTTATCACCTGTTTATATTCTGCTAATTCATTTTTCTCGAAAAACAAAAATGGCAACAGAGAGTATACCATGGTATGTACGGCTAGAAATAAAAAAAAAAGCGTGATTCCTCATGAGCAAGATTATGAACAAAAATTTGAACGATGGAATATTAAATCAATCTAAGTTGTCTGTCGTCCGACGTAGGATTTCGTCGATATTTCAATTTTTATCTGGCTTACGCGTAAATAAAGGGCCATTTTCTTACCAAAAAGAAATCTCAAAGAGTCGCTATTTTGTTATTTTTCAACCAAACGAAATGATCCTACGTTGGGCGATTGAAAATTTATATAGATTTATTTAACATTTCATTGTTCAAATTTCGTTTCAGTTACTTGCTCATCACGTAAATCATCCAGTCGTACCTATATACGTTCCTATGTACATCGTCGTGGTATACTCTCGACCGCCATATTTGTTTGCAAAGAAAAATTGCAAAAAACATGTACATACTATTCATTAAATGTCTTTGATGAATTTTGATTGAATAAAATGTTGTCACTTCAGAAGTAAATTCTCAAAAATGCGATAATTTTTTAGTACATCAAGGTGGTCTAACCCCTTCATACAATTTATTCTGAGCTGAGCTATACTACAATGACCTTTGCGACTCTAAACCACAATTTGTTTCTGTGCAATCACATAATGTTTGACATTAGACCGCAAGACAACAGAACATCGTGACACCATTAACTGTTTCGTTTATCTTCTTATTGAATTTCTATCAAAATTGAAGGAGACACGAATGTATTCCGAGGAAAATTACTTCGTGACATCGATAGTAAATTGAAAATCGTATTTATATACATTAACGTTGAACGAGGATGAAGACACGCCGATAAGGACGGCATTGATCAAGGCCACAATTAAACACGGAGAAAGTTTATGTATTACCACGGCCATAGTAATCGTCTATGCTCGATGACACTGTAGCTTTTATAATGTGGTATACCGTAAGGGCATCGAGATTCGTTTGCATTTGACATTACAACCCACGTGAATATTTGTGAAGTCTTCTACACGCATTCAGCTACATCTTCATGGCGTCAATGAAGGTTACAGCAATAATTTAATGTAAAGTTAATTTTATCGTAGAGCATTCAATAAAATGCAAATACAAATGCTTAAGTATCTAACTGGCTGTCAAGTGTTATTAAGTATCAACTGTCTACAATCAATTATGTGGGTACTACCTGAATGTTGTGTAGATCCACTTTTTAGTCTAATCTCGAATAGTAAATTTTACTGAAAATGTTCAACGTATTCGTATACGCGTAATTCTACACTAAGTAAGTGGATTACTTTTGTACACAATGTCTAGGATTTCGCTCAAACTGAAATATATTATAATCCATGTGAAAATAGGGGGTGTTTAAGTCATCATTTCATTGGTTTCGATACTGTTTATACGATACTGAACCTTAAATTTGGCAATTTCCATCAATTTGTACGAAAACCACCTTCACAAAAGAATTTTTATCTCCACGAATATTAATTATACGAACTTAAGTTTCCTTTCATTTTAATCGTAAAGGATTGTTTTTCAAATTACTTTTTTCCTTTTACACGTGAAGCTATTTTTACAATGCAACAGTATTTAAAATAACGATACCTCCTGCACGCCCGAGATGTAGATGGTAATATTCGAACTTGAGATGATATTCTTTCTCGATCTTGATGCCACTTGACACATGAGATCATCATTTGACAACGATCACACACTAATGATCGTTGAGGAATATATGGAAAGAATGGACTGAGGGATGGTGGTAATTTACGTAAGTTTTGACTTACATGAGAATGTAACAGGCGTTGAAATGGATTGTAATACAACCGTTGGACCATTTTCAATGTTTTTGAATTCTGCATTGGACACAATGAGAGCTCTTCGAAGACTAATTTTCAGGCATAAAGGAATCATCAATATATACCCAGAATGTCTTAGAAATTTACAGAACCCTAATAAAACGTCTTTGAAATGTTATTAATACTTTTTACTTATTTTCTTCCCTACCTTTTACAAAAGGGTCTATAGGGATATAACACACGAACATTAATAACGGGACCATACAACTATTAGGAGACAGGAAAATAATAATAATTCCATTTCGTTGACTACAATACTGTATGGTCGTTTACCTGAATCGCTGAACACTACGACCTTTGTCGGCCTGCTTCGACAACAATTCTAAAGTGTCCACGAAATAAAGAAATAAATTTTAAACACGAAAAATCACAGAATACGAACATATTTTTTCAAACTTTTTTCCGACATGAACCAAGGGTCAAATTTATAAAACAAATGTCTTTTTAATATTGTTGCACTGCAAGAATAATTTTATGTATGAAACCAAAAGTTAGTAAAAAAGAACGATTATTTACGATTAAAATGAAAAAAAAAAAATCAAGTTCATATCTTTAAAAGTAGTGGAGATAAAAATTCTTCGCGAAGGTAGTTCTCGTAAAAATTAATGAAAATTGCCAAGCTTGAGGGTACATTTGTGTACATGAAGTTTCTTACAATTTCACACAAAGTCTTAGGTACAGTGTGTTGCAGATCCATATTTGTTTTATAAGTTTGAATTTTTTATGTTTTAAATGTTTTTATTAGGTTTAGTGAATTCAGAATTGAATAACCTATTTTTAAAGAAAATTTTTTTTAAACAGAATATCTAAACTCCGCTCTGGGCAGCGTAGGGGCCCCTCACGCGCCAGCTTTCCCTTCTAACCTTTCTTTCGCGCCGTGTGCCTTCGTAGGAACAAAGAAGCCCAGACTCTTCTCTCTGTCACTCCATGGTATAGGCGGACGCTGGTGGGGATAGATTTTAGCTCCTGGGAGCCAACTTTGCCCACCGCTGGTCTAAACAGTCTACTTTGTTAAAATGTGTAATCAAATATTTTTGTACTCTTAAAAGAAAATTCAGGTCTGTAAGGGTTAAACAATTTTAAAACCACGAATGATGACTTAACAACATACTTCAATTTGATGTATGATAATCATGCACGTTTGATGAGTACGGTATAAGTAAAATTTAATATGAATGTGTTGTTTAATTGGAATTGGTACTTATTGATCGTATATTGCGATAATTTGTAAATGGAAGCTCATAAGAGTCGTGTACAGAATGAAGATTACTGTTAGGCATGTTACCTAAACACTTCATCCTACGTGTGCCAATATTTGTCACCACTGGACAAGACTTCTTGTTTCTGTTTAGTCCATCTTAATTAGTAATCACCACAACCAGTTTCGTGATCATAACAATTCTTTCGTTTCTTTAATTATTTGTTTGATTGACGAGGGTCATTGTTGAAGTAAGTTGTATCTCAAAATCGATGTTTTTACAGTGAGAATATACCGCGTGACATAACTATAAAAACATCCTAAAATTTTCAATTCTTATGTATTGTGGTTTAAATAAAAACGAACCAAGTAATGCCGTATCTGAAATCTTATTCAGGAATAATGTTTCCCCAGAAAAGGATAGATTATATTCTCTAGACAAAAAGTGATTCGTTTTTATTTTAATCACAATACATACAGATTGAAAATTTTAGGGTGGTTTTATAGTTATGCTACACAGTGTATATGTTAAACTATTTTTCTACATAATGTGACGTGATCACGACGTCTACTAAACTGTCACCGACTGATTGAAAGAACAGACGGTGAGTTCTGGATTGAGGGGATCGTCAAGCACGTCTAACGATCTCAAAAATGTCTGGATGTGAACAAGGACTACCTAGAAAAACAATTTAACTCTTTTAGTACCTTAGGGTTGATAGGCTTTGTGGATTTTCCGAAATATACCTTGAGCTTACATATCGGTTTTCCATTTCTAATATAATTTAAACGCATGTAATGACACTTTATTTTTATAAAATACGTTTCTATAGTGGAACATACGTTTACTGGATAAGAATAATAAAGTAAAAAACCTGGAAATGTCGTCATTTTTAGAGAAATATGTTAATTTTAATATATTCCTCCAAAAACGCATCTTTGGCCAAAAAATTAGGGCCACCCATAATTTTCCAAATTTTTCGCAGTAATCGAAGAGTTAATAGGCCAGAGCGTGTTTTAACGATAATTTTTATTAGCTACTAAAGTACATACATATATATTACATACATACATACATGTTAGTAATTTATACATTACTGTATGTAATGTCTTATTACGTTTTACTACTGCGAGTTTATTGTCCAGGCACCTTTGAAAATCTGTTAGATACAGGGGCAATTGAATGGGACTGGGCGAGCACGTCTATTCATTGCATTCAGTTTCTACTTACTACTATGGTGAATACAAGTGTTTCAGATTAATTTTCGAAGTCGACTTTCTCGAAAACTAAGCCTTAAATGAAAAAATTTTTATTTCATATTTTGTTTTTTTCATAAGGAATCACCTTGTACCCGCTTGTACATGTTATTCGACCGCACCCTGTACATACATATATTATATACTAATTGTATACATATACATGTATATTATTGTATGTAATATTTTATTATTTTTTACTTTTGCCAAGCAATTCTCCCCACATGAGTCTCATTGAAAACGTTTGGAGTTTACTTAAAACCCATGCATACGAATCACCTGTCATCACAGTAGATGATTTAAAAGAATCTGGATATTTGGAAAAATCATCCCAAAATAATGGATACGATAAAACAATGCATAAGGAGTATGCCGGAAATGGTGCATGCTGTAATAAAATCAAAAGGGGGAAACACAAATTGTTAATATTGTTATGACATTTGAAGCCACGAAGCTGGCTTCGCGTTATAATTGAAGATGCTTCTGACTTCGAGGATCGATTTGTGGATCGATCAGTCGTTTCGCTGGCAACCATGGATATTTAAAAAGAGAGTCTCCGATATGACATGAAAGAGAACGGATGTACTACATTTAACTTGTATATATTTGTATATAATTAACGTTGTACAGTTGTACAGTATTAAATAAACATTGTGTTGTGTTACGTTCAGTAATAAAATACCGTTATATCGTGTGACGGTACGCGACGGCGTAACAATATGTATGTAGGTAATATATATTTTAGTAGTTAATAAAAATTATTGTTAAAACACGCTCTGGCCTTTTAACTCTTCGATTACCGCGAAAAATTTGGAAAATTATGGGTGGCCCTAATTTTTTGGTCAGGGACTGTACATTGGTTAAGATATATTTTCAGTTACAATAAATCACAGAGGAACAGTCAATTTGTTGGTAGAGATTTAATAGTTAATTTTGAGTAATTTAATACAATTGTCTCTAGTTTTTGAGATATGCATACGTCTTAAGTATTTATGCAAACTAGGAAGAAAATTCCAGAAATTTCTATGATTCTGAATTAATTTTATTTATAAAATGCTACAAGAAGAGACAGGATAATTATAATAGAAAGTATTAGAAAGTTATGAAAAACTTTTTTGTAGAATGTTCTTCCATATTTTCGTTGTGGACAGTCCCTCTGCAGGCTTCAATAGTAATCGGTCATTATTCCATTACCCGAATGTCCTGGTGGAACCGTTAACAAGAGTCTTTCGAGAATAGTACAGGTAACAAAAAACCAAAAGTACTAGGTACTTCAAATCGACACAAACCTTAAATTTCACCAGTTTCGATTATTTAGAAAATCGCAGCCAGTTCAGCTAAAACGAAAATGTAATACAAAATCAAAATCTTCGAGAACTTGGTAACCGATCTTGAATCTCTAACAACATGAAACAAAAATTTTCGTTTCCTCCCCAGTATTATCAGTTTATGACAAAACTATTACTTTAAAAAAAGACTCTCGTAGTCCGCCCCCCAAAAGCAAATACCATCCTATATCCACAGAACCGAACGTTCTCGAATCACCGTCGTCGAACATTGTTGCATTGTCCAGCCATGCCGAAAAGGAGAAGACCACCATTACCCATACGATGATTACGTAACTACGGGGGTTACGTAAGTTCACGATGCTCGTCTGGGTCAAGAGATGCAAACGGTGGCGTTGTCGTCGTCGGCGAACGATCGGTATACATACACGCACGCGGTGAAATCGCGGTTTAAAACCTGCATGGATCATTCATCTCCGGATCCTGCTTGTTTCCTTCCTCCTTGTCCACGTTCGGACAGGGGTGTGACGATCGTTCGCCACGATTCGACGTGCTGCTCTAGAGGGAGACTTGTCGGCCTGTCCCGAAATAAACTTTCTCGGGTTATGTAAAAGGCTGGCAACTCGTTCGTAGACTCGGGCCGGTATAAAGGTCGGCTGTGCCCCCAACAGTCCAAGAGTTGCTCACGAACATCACGCCGGCAACCATCGGCCGGGGAACAGTCGAGACGATCTACATGTGACGCTGCGCCTTGTTATTATTTTTTTTCTTAAATTTTCTCTCCCTCTTCTATCCGACGACGGGCAACTTCTACTTTTGTAGGCCATAACGTACACGCTGTTTCCCGCTTCTCCAGAGAGAGAGAGAGAGAGAGCGAGTGAGAGCGTTGCTGTTGTTTCATTCGCGTTCTACCATCGTTTCGGCAGCATGCGTGCCCTGGTAAGTGTGTCTGTCTATTATTTCGTCTTTTGTCTCACTTCACGACTTCCCTGTTTAACCAGTTTACTTCAAAATTATTTAAAAATTATCAAAACAAATATTTTGTTGGGTTTTTGTGTATATTAGGTGATGTATAAATGAATTCACAAGAACATTTTAATATTATCAAAGCGTCTAATGCTATTTTTCATCCGTTGCCATTTGAAAACTTCTTTAGTTTTGTTACTGTTGTACAGGGTGTCTGTTTTATCTCAATACAGTGGGATATTTTTTGAGGAAGTGATGTTATGCAAAGAATGTTTTAATAAATGTTGCTTGGTATGCAGGGGGTGTTATGTGGTGTAAATACTTTGTTTTGTACCTGGTATTGTGAGAGAGATTTCAAAGTCAATTTAATTTTTTTAAATGGAATGCTATATTTTTTTTTATACGTAATATGGTAGTTTATGTAAGTTGCAGTTCGTTGAATTCGTCTTAACATACACTACTATATTATGTATGAAAAAATATAGCATTCCATTTACAAAAATTAAATTGACTTTAAAATCTTTCTCACCATACTAGGTACAAAAAAAAGTATTTCCACCACATAACGTCTCCCTGCATACCAAACTTCTGTTAAAACATTTTTATTGTAACATCACTTTCTTAAAAGTTATGTCACTGTATTGAGATAAAACCGACACCCTGTATATAATAATTCTCATTGTAATGTTATTATTCATAATAAAACCCAATTTTTCTTTTGATAAACTCTCTTGATATATATGAAAGAAATGACCGTTTTGCGAGTATCTATTGTATTTGTAATAATGCTCAGTACTTGATTTCCATCGAACGAATTGCACAAAGGCTCAATAATGTCTTATTTTCACCGATAAGCTTTTAATTGCATACTGAAATTTGTGCCCTATACAAGGCTAGACAAAAGGTACATTATTACATATACATATACATATATACTCACAGGTCTGGAAAGAATATGTGGGACTAATATTTTATTTCTTAATTTCGAATACGTAGTCATATGGCAACAGTGGGAACGAAAGGGTTAACACTTTAACTGCCACAGTGAAAAAGGGCGTGCGTAGCCAGACATACTTTATTTCACTTAATTGTTGAAGTCATAAATCGTTGAAAGTATACGCGTTTAGTTAGTAGGGACTGTTGGTGTTGTTTCAAATTATATTAATGTCACGTGAAATATTCTAACGATATTTAAATAATCCAACCTGTTTGCAATATTTTAAATCTATATTTAGGTGATGTGGCAGCCAAAGTGTTAACATACAAACGTGGGCTCATTCAGGGACTTCCAATACATGTTTTTTGGTGGCTATTGGTAACTGTTAGAAATACATTACTATCGATTTTTCTGTATGCTTCGTTATTAATTGTGGTCAATAGGAACAAACAGAAAATAAGTAAAGAATTAGTTTAGTAAGAAAAAAGAAATTAAAAATCGCCAGGGAGTTCTATACGATCTCTTTGCTTCTTTCAGTAACTGATGTATCAATATTGTAGGGTATTGACATAAATTGATAGTACCACTTTGTAGTTATTAATTAAATATCTGCCGAATAAACATTTCTAGGAAATGAAACTCATGATCCTTATCAAGTTTAGTAGGAACATTTTTAATTAAAAAATACGATAATATGAATTAACGCAAAAAAAACTTACGGTTCTTTAAGAACCCTTCTTGGTAAAGCACGTTGATTATCCCACCTTGGTATACTAAAGGTTAACGCGCTCAGCTTCTTTTCACCTCTTTCGCGTTTCGACGGCTACCCTTCTGAGAGTTGAGAGCCAATTTTGCCTTAAGCCTCTCGTGATTTACTTCGTTCCCCCGTTTCGCGTTAAAAGAGAAATTTCTCGTGATACCTGCTCGAGGCATCGTGCTTTTTTTTTTTTGGTTTTCGATGGGAATATTAACATGTTATAAGCTATATCTGTTGCCAACGATCGACACTAAACTCTCCGTTTAGGCGGCGTCCGTATTTGGGGACTGATAGTATCCAATTTTTAAAATAATACTTCATAATTAATGTAATATTAAAAAAGTATAAACATATTTTCAATAGTACATGAATTATAAAATATTATTTTTAAATTTCGATACTGTATTTATTCTTTTTTAAATGGATTTTGTTGGAACATTTGAAATAAAATTGAGGTTTCCTTTCGTAAGTATTACATAAAGTTACGACTTTCTTCGTATAATTTCTAACTGTATATGTGTTCACGTAAATGGAAATTAAAACAAAATTAGCGGCCTATTTAACGTAATAAAGAAACAATTAAGAATATTGTATTGGAATATAATGAAAATATAGAATAAAATTTTATCATTTAAGTCTTACGTTTTCGAAAAAATCGACTTTGAAATTCTGCTGGTATCCGTGCAATTGTATGGGACTTGGATAACGCGTCTGTTCATTGTATTCCGTTTCTACTTATTGCCATGTGAGAAATACATGCGTTTCAGGTTAATTCTCAAACTCGATTTTCTCGGAAACGAAGTCTCAAGTGACAATCTTTTATTGTATATTTTCGATTTAATTTTTCACGTAGAATCACCCCATACCCGATTGTCCCATTAGCTCTATGACACCCTGTCATAGAGGATTTTTCATAATTCCATTCTCGTTGGTTTTATGTTTGATTTAGAACGTGAAGTTTAACAACGAAGGTGAAGGTTGCAATGTTGGTACGATATTTTGAGGAAATGAATAAAATGTGGCTGCT
Source organism: Dufourea novaeangliae (assembly GCF_001272555.1). NCBI lineage: Eukaryota > Metazoa > Arthropoda > Insecta > Hymenoptera > Halictidae > Dufourea > Dufourea novaeangliae. The sequence continues at coordinate 690,822 of NW_015373950.1, read as the reverse complement.
GGAATTTTTATTATGAAATTTGTTTAGATATTTTGTGTATTGGTTTGAGCATTCCTTTTTTGGATCATTACATTATCACTGATTATACTTGGAAGGATTGTAGATGTTACTGGTTCGGGATAGAAGGTTTCTTCGTGGAATTTAATTGCGCCGGTTAGTGGTGATCACTGTGACAATTAGTGTACTTATTGAAGTTTCAAAAATTACATTTTTTTACACGTGTTACGAGACGAGTTAACCGGTTTCAGTGAGGTTCTAATCAATTTTGGGTAACGACTTTATCGCCAGGGGAAAGTTGGATTTTCACTTGACACCATAATCTTCACATCTTACGAACACTGTATACATAAATACTTAAATTTGGTGTGTAGTATAGTTGTAAATAATGAGAATATTTTTAATCTTAGAGAAAGTGAACGTACATATATTCTTAATGAATTTGGCCACTTGTTAACCTAATTACAAGAACAATTCCAAAATCTTAGTCGAAGGTAATGAATAAAAATAATAAAAATAAAATAAATCTGCTATTGAACGACATTAAAGAAGTTCTCTAATAAACATCCTAACTTAGAATTTTCAATATATTTATTACTCTAGAGGTAAGAAGTATTTCAGGAATGAGACCATGTATAAGTCCTCTTTCAATATTTTAACAAATTGACATCATCACTTATAAAAATAACAAAGTCGTTAAAAAAAGCATTAAATGATCGCAACGGAAACAGAAACACGTGCCTAGAATTATTAGTCCTCGTATGCAGTTTAAGTACATAATCGAAACTGTGTTTTCAAGAATAAAAATAATCATTGTTTCTGATTTGTTCGTGGATTGCAGGATGAAGTCATTGGAGTCGATTCTCACACAAACATTGCATATAGCAATTATCTTCTTCGATGGTCGTATCATTAAAAAGTTTTATTCGTACCTTATTGAATTCTTGTTTGCGATAATACAATCACCGAAGAACTATAAATAAAACAGGTACCGAGACTCTAAATTCCGAAGACACGATAAAAATGTTAACGTTTGTTTTCTACATACAGCAGCAATGATGTCATTCTCTCATCAAAAGCGCATCGAGTCTGTGATTACAGTAATGAGCTTGTCTATTATCCGATGTCCTCTAATTTTACACTTTCACGCGCATAGATCGCTCGAACCGAGTTCAAACTGCATTTCAGTACTTTTCTACAGGCGCATTTCATTCGATTTCTCTTATGCATTTTAATTCTTCGCTGTTGTTTGGGCCAATTTGTCGCCAAAAAGAAATCTTAAAATTTAGTTGCATATCAACTGTTTATAGATACCATAATCTAGCAGGTAAAACTTTTCTCCTAATTCAATGTTAACTTTGACCGACTTTAATTTACAGAATAATCGTGTGAACGATTACCTGAAGGGCATAAAGGGTTAATATGGTAGTGTTAATTAGAAATGTTTGATACTCTGTGCCTTCGTAATTGGTCTATAAAAACAAAATAAATATAGAGCCAATATTTGTATTTTTCAAATACATTCGATTTCTTTCATGTAAGAAATATTAAAAAATAACAATTTAGAACTTCAGAAAACAGGTTCGAAGTGGTTAGAACTAAACTTTTGATGTAGGTCAGAATTCGGTCAGTGTTGCCTGCTCCTATTGCAGTAAGATCGTCAATGATATCAATAATTAAAGTAGCAATTAGGAAAAGCGTGGGAATAACGTATATTATATTTATCTGTTATGTTTGATTTCGAAATTCTTGTTCAAATGTTCATCGGTACGGTCTCCTAGTATCTATCTCCGACAATATTTCTTCAAAGAGCCCGAACCCATTTTCACAATAGTATCAACGAATTAATCATTAACAATCGCTGGAATGATCCAGTGATCGGTAAACATAGTTCCCAGTTTCGACATCTAAATTGGTACAATTTAATTAAGCTTAGTTATCATGCACCAGCTTTCCAAACACTACACAATGATTGAAAAAATTCTATTTTGCCCTCATTTTTTTAAAGCGACACAATGCAAAATGAACATTTCCGTAATTCTTTCTGAAAACGAAAAATTCGATCAGAGAATATTTAGAATGAAAAAATAATGTTATTGACATTACAATCAACTATTGACTCCAAAACGTCGTCATTTTTCCGAAAGGGGATTCGCCAACTGCCCTAGAAATGGCGTAAATGTCTAAGAAGTGATGGGGAATATTTTCAAAACTAGATTATGTTTTGTTTTTTTGTGAATAAATAACAAGTCTATGAAAAGAAGGCCACGAATTAATTTGTACAATTTATACATATATAGGGTATTTCCTAAATGGTGGTACGATCCGAAAGAATATGATTCGAAAAAAATAAGTTGATATTGTAAAACAAAATTGTTTCAACACAATACTTCGTTTTCGAGGAAATCGAATTTGAAAATCTGCTGCTCACGCATGCAATTGAGTAGGAATCTGCTAACACGTCTGTTCATTGTATTCTGTTTCTAGTTATTCTCACTATGAATACCTACGCGTCAGATGAATTTCTAATACTAGAACTACCAGCATCGAATGAGTATTAAATTACATTGTATAATATAGTAATATAAATAACGGTCAGTACAATTTAGTATAATATAGTGTAACATAAAATATATTGTAACTTAGAAACCAACATAAATTCCACCAAAATGAATATTTTAAATTCAGTAATAAAGAAATAAAATAAATAAGTAATACGTAAACTAAGAAATCTGAAATCCGTTATTTTCACAGGTTTAATAGTTTTTGTGTTAAATTTGATGATCTTGGAAAGGAAGCATCTTACGAAATAATGTTTCTCGACATTTTCGACTTATTATTCCATGTAGAATCACATCCCTTCGGGCTGTACCACCATTTTGGAAACATTCTGTATATCTTATGGATTTGCATGTATCGAAGCCGAGTCTGGTTTGTTCCTTTTACCGCTTAACGGTCGCAATGAGTATAATGACCTACCTACTAACACATCTGTCTTGCCCTGACCTTTCACGGAGAAAGGTATCCTCGATGGATTTACAGGACGAATATGATGGAGATTAATGTATAGGTGCACCGACTTTTATTTGCATGCGGTCTGGTTACGGCTTAATCGAGGATAGATTAATATTCCGATAGATTCAACCTTTCTCGATTCTAATTACTTGGAACACAAGCCATTAGTTTCATCAGAGTTAACGAACGGAACGGAATATTGAGCTGGTGAGAAATAAATGGCGAGAAATGTCACGGTTATACCGGGTTTCCTGCTGTGTCTGGGAAATCTGTGGAATTTCTTGAATCGTCCTGTGGAACGGGTAATATGGATTGAGCCATCTTGAAACCGTCTAATGCCACTTTTCATTCATGGCCATTTGTAAACTTCTTTACTTTTATCATAGTTATATATAATAATTCTCATTGTAACGGTATTATTCATAATAAGCCGATAATAAAGCCGAATTTTGTTCACATTTGATGAATAAATCCTCTTGATATATTTGAAAGGAATTATCGTTTTGTAAGTTTTTATTGTATTTGTAATAAACGGGTAATACGGGTTAAGCCTTGTAAAATAAAAGTAACATGTGTGGATAACATTTAATCCATAACAATTAAACTTTACAAGTTGTAACTAGATTGTGGAACTTTATGCGGAATGATATTTTATGAAATAACTTATTTATTCAAGGATAAAGCAGTGATTTATTCCATTTCGTCCCTTCAATTCACAATAACATGCAAGTTGGGAATGATTTGAATTAAGCTCTACTTAAATAAGTATTTAAACGAACAGTTGTGTATTGTTTGGAAATCCAAATGAAAAGAAAATATTTATTATTATTATTGATATTTTACTATTCTTCAATATATTTTCAATGTTTACGAAGGAAGTTATTTATGACTAACAAATGAAGTCTGACAATATTGAAATGCTTAAATGCTTATATCTTTACTTGTATGTTTAACTAAAGATTTGTAAATGTTATGATTGTAATGTTGTGCCAATATCTAAACTATGTCCAAGATATGAAAAAAAGTCGTTACATAGTAGGAACGAAATCGATACATGTGTACTTGTTAATGTCAATTAATTCAGTAACTAAAGTTAACATTAAGAGAATTGTGTAGTGTTTATGAAAACTTATTACTGTTTACAAAATAATTCATTTTGTATATTTTTGAACTATTTTTTATCAGAAGTTGATTACATGTCCCATTATTATTAGTTTCATTAACTAATTATCAAGTGTTCATAAAAAAAATGAAAATATTTTTTTAATAAACTAAATTCTACCTTTTTCACATTATAAACTAGACACGTACAATTTCACTATAATCACATTTTACTTTAAACACATTCTATTCACTTTGTCTTTAGAATAAATAATATTCGACGAGCACTATAAAACATCAACTATTCGCTAATTTACTAATTACATTTCATTGGATGTACAATGAAATTTCGAAGACCTCAATACAACTCGCTTGCTGTATCCATTATGAGCATCGTTTACAAGTTATAGCTGGCCGACTTTCACATTTCAGCATGCATACGGATCCAACAGACGAAAAAAGAATTATGAATAAACAGTTAGACTATCTATGCAATTAGGGAATATAAACATAATCTCTAACTATGGTGATATTGTCGCATTAAACGACCAGCGCCATATTTTATGAGGAAAAATATCGCATAAATATAAGCTTAACGATGCATGTTTTGAAGATTCGAGTGAAAGTATTGATGAAAGGGAAATATTACAAGATTGTTGGTACAATTTCATTCTTGGAATTTAAAGACTCGAAATGAAAATTATTGTGAAATGCACACTGATGTCCTACAACACGGAATCAACTGCTAATACTAATTTTCTCTCAGTGGAATCATATTGGGGACAAATTTTCTCACTGGATTGGAAGTTAATATTTTCTCGAAACAATTAGTCAGATACTCTCGATTCTCGGTTATGTTGCTTTTCCTTCGATGCGAAAAGTGATTCGAAATTTTTGCAATGACAGTGTATAGATCGAGAAATCGCTAAAATATCAATTTTGAACTCCTTCTTGAAAATACTTTCTTCGAGACTTTCACCTGGAATTACATTTACATTAAATTTGATTTGAATCAAGCACATTTTTAATAAAATTTGGAAAGAGACAAGTATCATCTGTCGATTCTTATGCTCAGTGAAATCCAATCAGTTGTCGAATTTTCTCTCGATTCGAAGTTAATTTTCTCGAAACAAATAAACAAATTAGTCAGACTCTCAATTCTCAACTATGTATATTAATTTTCCCTCGATTCACAAAGGGATACGAAAATCTGTAATGGGCGGTGAAAGTTTAAAAGAAATGTGTCGATGGACAGAAATATAATCAGACATTTAACATTCCTGTCCGTGAAATAGGCAATTTTGAAATATTTAACGTTTACTACACGGTTTACTGCAATCGTAAACACGACGTTGGAACGCTAATGTATCTGTCGTCAATCGATGGACAACTCGAGATGAGCATTCTCAGGAGAATGTTCCCGAACAGATTATTTCTGTGAATCAGTTGGACCATTCTATCAACTTTCTTCGAGCGACCATTATATATGATGCAACTTAAGTTACCAGCATCAATCACCGGTAACTCTCTTACCGCTGTGTGCCTCATGTATAGGTCCTGTCCGTTGACTACCGACGAGTAGCCCCTTTCGAAACAACCTACCGACACATTTGAATCGATCGATGTGTCATTAGACAAGCCCACGTATTACTTAAACGGTACAAAAAATCTTAAAGTAAAAGTATACCCCATCAACATGTGGACATTGGAGTTGAGTTTTATTTAAATGAATATTTACTCGAGTAATTGTGTGAATGAAGAATTGTTTCTTATTTAGAAGAATCTAAACGAAAGGAAGATATAGTCATTTGAAAAAAAAAAACTGAAATCTTGTAATGTTTTATAATGAAATTATTAGATTACTATTTCTTACTTATTGGTTGAAAAACAAACATTCTGCCTATACAGTATGTGATTCCTCACGAAAAAAGTAAGTTAAAAATATAGAATAAAATTTGTTGATATGGATAAAAATTGTTCCTATGGTTAAGATTTATCCAAAATTGTATTCGTACTGGGAATAAGTAGAAACGGAATGTAACGAACAGACGTACTAGTAAAGTTATATTCAGTCGCAAACGCGTACAACAAATTTTCAAATTTGATTATTTTGAACATGAAGCATCACACGAACAAATTTTATTCTATATTTTCAACTTACTTTTACACGAAGCATCATTCCCTTCCTGGTTATACCACGTTTTCTGAAACACTCTGTACACTCTGTCACTATTTTTTCTTATTATTTATATGAAAATGTATAAACATGGGTGCTAACACTTTAATTACAACTTATTGATGGTACTGTTACCGATGATATTCATTTCACTGGAACTTCCAGATAAGAAAATAGTTTTATTATTACGAAAATTATTTAAGTAACGATCGACTTAAATAATACCCAACTATTGCAATAGATTTAATCCTCAGACATCATGCTAGTACGAATTTAAATCAGCGAAACATTGTTTTGTCTGTAACATTTTATCTAGCTAGCATAACGGTTTCAAATTTGCATAGTTAAAAAATTATTTCTCACTTTTGCATTTACTACCATTCAATTTCTGAGAAACTTTTACTGTAAATAATATGTTATGAGTTCAATTTGCTTTTATTCTTTTCCAGATCTTAATGATCAAAAATTCAAAATCCTAATTTACACTAATATAATGTTTACGTAAGCTCAGGTGGATGTCGTGTCTGATAGTTAACATCGATGGTGTCTTACTATTGACCCAATAAAATCCTTAGGTGACTAAACAAATCACTGTTTTTATCTTTAACATTCATCCGAACAGAAGAGCCTTTAAGGCTCTTCTAACGAATAATATAATAACATATACAAATAATAATTGTATTTGACTCGAAATATAACTGTAACTTGTCGTGTGTAAGCAATTTGGGTCTTACGATAGACAATACGTGTTGCTTAGAGATAACAAGTTAATTAATGCAATCACCACTATTATACACATATTGTCTATCGCAAGGCTCAAATTGCTTACACACGACAAATTATAGTAGTCGTTAGGGTTGGGATCAAGTTCAATTTGTATTTACGTATCCAAGTCAATGACCAATTTCAATAACCAAGTTTCATTTAATGGGTTTCGATTACTACTCAAAAGCAATAAAGTTTCAATGAGTATACTTGAAATGTAATTATTTTATATAATTTGATTTCGAACTCTAGAATGTGTACCAGTAGATTCAAAGACGTACTTGTAAGTAGTTTGATGTTAAAAAGATTCGAATTCTACACAAGTAGTATTCGAATTCTAAGTGTTAGTGAGATACGAATAACTGATTGAATTAATTTTTGAACCAATTAATTTTGTTAAAAAAATGTGGGTAAATAAATGTAATTTAGATCATTTGCTAAATTGTATACAATTGCAAGAAATAGAGAATTTCTGATCGAAGTACTCACGAACGATTCGAATTTACTCGGCCAGGGTTCAGATATACTTGTTTCGAACATCTTTCGTCTGGGTTCGAGTCTACTTAAAAGTATTGCACTCGTTTTTCGAAGTATTTATGAAATGTTCGGGACTATGCAATTAGATTCGATTCTATTTGTAATATACTTTATCCCATCTCTACTAGTGGTCCAACTTAGACGATGTTCCAAATTGGGCAACATTTCCATAATAAACAATTAAGAATTCCATGATACTATTTTACCAAATAAATAAGGTGAATTAAAAGATATCAAATATTTGAGAGTTATTGATTTCAGTTATATTCTATACTGAGAGCCTGTGAGGCTCTTCTCCACTCAACCCTGATGAAGGTTAAACAATTTGTCCTTAATAGTAAATCATTTTACATAAAGATTTACAGCCCAATCGTGTACAATGGACGACAAATATAAATATGTGTTGTCGTTCCTCGACGCTTTACGAACATTTCGAACCCAAAATAAAACCCAAAAGAAATGCAGTAAATCATCGATGAGTGTTCGAAGGCTCCTCGGTACTGACGAAAGATCCCCGGTGTAAAACTGAATTTTTACTGAGGTTGAGCACAGTAACAGATTTTTGAATTCTGAAGCCAATGCCATTTCTTTCAACCGAATAAAGCCATTAATGTATAAAATATGTTCAGTGCCGAGGAGCCTTCGAACACTCATCGATGATTTACTGCATCTCGACCTTGACTCACAATCTATCAAACCTTAACGTTCAATCGTCCTACGATTAGCTAAATCTTAATCAAAATTTCAGGTTGTTCTATAAAAGGACGACAAATATAAATGTGCTATCGTTCCTCGATGCTTTACGACCATTTCGAACCCAAAATAAAACCCAAAAGAAATACAGCAAATCATCGATGAGTGTTCGAAGGCTCCTCGGTACTGACGAGGAAAGATCCCCGGTGTAATACTGAATTTTTACTAAGGTTGAGCACAGTAACAGATCTTCGAATTCTGAAGCCAATGCCATTTCTTTCAACCGAATAAAGCCATTAATCTATAAAATCTAACAACACTCTAGTAACACTCATCGATGATTTACTGTATCTCGACCTTGACTCACAATCTACCAAACCTCAACGTTCAATCGTCCTACGATCAGCTAAATCTTAATCGAAATTACAGGTTTTTTTCGCGCTTGTCGCAGCGGTACACTGCCAGGAGTACTTCCGGCAGCCGGAGAAGATCATCAGCGACAACCGTGACCTGGGCGACAACCGTGGCCATTATTCGTTCACGTACGAAACGGAAGGCGGTATCGTGCAGAAAGAATCCGGAAGTCGTAAATACGCAGGCACACCGGAAGAGACCCAACTGATCCAGGGTTCCGTACAGTACAACGCACCAGATGGCACGCCGATCGCAATCAGCTGGACCGCCGACGAATTCGGCACCCAAGTGGCCGGTAGCCATATACCAACGCCCCCTCCGATACCACCGGCCATACAAAAGGCGCTCGAATGGATCGCGAAGCAACCGTCGACTCCCGAGCCGGAGGAACCAGCCAAAGACTCGCCCAGCCAACAGAACGCCGTACGACCGAGTAGCAATCGACAGTTCAAGTCGCTACGGGCGAACCAGAGAAATTGAAATTCCGTTTTCTAGATATTAAGTATTCTATAAGGTTCCGTTAGACTTCTGTAATTTGACTGCGAATAAATTTGTATTTTTGTAGAAAATACCCGAGACGTGTCGTACTGAATCGTATTCTCGACCGATCTTTCCACCGTGTTCGTTTGTACCGGTTCTGGACACGTGGAGATTTTTTTATCGACTGGTTTGCTGTGATGCTAGACAAGATACAGCGAATTTGTAAAATTTTATTTGGCGAGAGGACTAAATTTCTTTTGCGGCTCGAGACGACACTCTTTTAGAGAAGTCTGAAATGGACAGGTTACAATCGGTTCAGACTATACGGTTTTTTTTAACAATTCGGTAATTTTGCCCAATTAATAACAACCGACAGAGGCATTCATGTGATCAAACCGAAGGAATCCTATCGACGCTGCTTTATTAGCGATTCAGCACAATTACCGAATCGGTCAAGCATACCGTATCGTCTGAACTGGATATTGTTGGGCTTGTTCTAGGTTGTAGGAAGTGTCTTTGCTTGAATGCCATCCACGGTTATTAGTATTATTGTGGAATAGACGGACTGTCCTGTAATTGGTGGAAAGGTGGTGATTCTACCCGAAGAAATTGGTGGAAAATGTAAAACAACGTTTTGCATTGCCTCAAGTCGTTTTTGGATAATTGCGTTTGGTTTATAACTGAGTAGACTACTGCTTATAAGTATTAGGACAACTGCTCTGACAAGGGAAGGCACGGAAGTGTATCCTTCTGATTTTTATGAAACTTCGTATGTCTGTTAAAGAGTCAAAAATAAGTTATACGTATTTTTTTATCGGCTAAGACGCGACTTTAAGGGGTGAAACCACCCCTCGAAGTTTCGACCGGAAAGTACTATCTCGAAAACCAAAGGGGATATATGAAAACTTCTAATGGACGAGGTTTGCGGTTTTTTATGTAGAATAATATGGTGCTAACAAATTGTCCAGTATATAATTTGTTTATAACAAAAAAATTGCAGTTAGAAACTTCGACGAGTAGTTTCACCCCTCAAAGTCGCGTCTCAGCCGATAAAAGAAAATATGTATCCCTTATTTTTGACTGCTTAATGGACATACGAAGTTTCATCAAAATCGGAGGGGGACAATTCCGTGCCTTCCCTTGTGAGTGAAGAGAATGTGATGTTTCGTAGGAATTATATATTTTAGGCAACATTTATTACTTCACAGTAGCATAAATGTTGTCTATAAATGTTGAATATCTCGCAAACAATATTTCTTTCAGACTTCGAGCAATTTCATAATGCACTGGAATATTTACTGCGTATTTGACAAGTGTCCCAATACTTAGAAGCGGGAATGTACTTCTGCACTGAAGCAGTTGTAGGCATCAGAAATGGATAATGAAACTAACCGATGTTTCTCGAGACATACACGTTTTACGATTAGCTTATACAGGGTGGACCACGAAACGTGATCAGCTTAGATTATTTTAGTGCTAGCTGTTCGATCGAAAAATTCTTTTGGCTAGTATAACATGATTCAAGAAGAGCTTTACGATGAGTTTACATTTTTTGTCAACCTCCTTTTTACAGAGTTTTCAAGGGCACCTTCAGTTTTTTTTTTATAAATAAACCTGTAATTTGTTTACGCTCATCTTTTAGCGGATACTGAGATGAATTCGGCAAGCATCATAAGAAATACTTTTTTTCTTCTAAACCAAAGAAACATTAAGAAAATATCAGTTACCTTAATTAAAATGACATTTAAAACGATGTCCATTAACTTCAACTCGCGGAATTGATTAACAGTAGGGCTACCAAGCCCGTCAAAATGACGGAATTCAAATTTGTTATTTTACAATTATTGAAATTATTAAGATACTTTCGTGGGTATCAAGTCTACCTTTAATGTATTACTATATGTATACATATAATTCTATGTATACATATAATTCTATATATATACTTCAAATACTGATATATTATACAATTCAATTTAGTATCCATTTAACGCTGGTAGTTTTAGTGTTAAGAAACGACTGCTTAGTTCAATTTATAACGTCTGTATTAATTGTTAAGCATGAATAATCTATGCTGATCACGTTTCGTGTTTGTGGTCCACACTGTATATCAGTCGCACAAATACTTTTCTCAGGACAAGGCTTCCATATACTACCTGTATACCTTCCGTCTTCTTATTTAAATGCCAAGAATCATTTGGGCCATATTAATTGAAACCTTGAAATCACAGGTCTGGGTTAGGCGATATGACCCATATTCCTCAAGTATTATTAACGTCGCCCCAAGAAGACGGATTGACTGTTAATATTGGGTTGAGACTTTGATATATGAAAAGTGCTTCAGTATATTTCTCATTGCGTTACTGTACTCCATGGCTAACTGAAAGTAGACTTTAGTGCAGTCGCATTAGATCGAAATTAGTTACGGAAAATGTTATTTTATATGGGGCGTCTCAGGTCGGGTAGTAATATGACCGGATAGGAGGTGATTCTATAAGAAAAAATAAGTAAAAAAAAGAATAAAATTTTTTGGGTGATGCTACGTTTTTGAGGTAATCGAACTTGAAAATTTCTTGGATACAGGGATCAGGAATGCATGTCTACGTGTTAGATGAATTTTGAGAATTGATTACCCTGGAAAAGAAACATCGTACGATAAAATGTTATTCTACATTTTCGAACTATTTCTGTATGGAGAATCAGATCTTTTCGGGTTGTGCCACCATTTCGGAAATACCTTGTGTTATTTAACGTATCTTTTCACGTGGAATCATCACATTCTGTTTTCTACCGCTAATACAGGATACTCTAACCGACAAATTTGTTTATAAATATTACATTTAAAAACGGTGAAAATTTGCCAAGTATTAGTTTATTGTTTATAAATCAAGTACGTTTGAAACTCACGTTGGAGTTATTAACATATCAGTAAACCTTTAATATTGACACCTTTGGCAAGAAATTGTTTTAAGAAAAGGTTGTCTAGATAGATAAGACGTTCGTAATAATCACCAATTTAATTTAGCTATTTAGATTTCTCTGTAGATTTTACATACGAAACTGAAACAGACATTTCGAGAGTAGATGAAGTTTGTTGACCTAGTTGAGTTTAAATAAAATCGATTCTGATTAGTTGCAAGTAATATATTGTGATGTTTAGCCCACCGAGATGAATTTTGATTTCGAACAATCGTTGGAATATACATTTTCATACGGATCAGTTAATTTAGTCGATAAGTAGAACTTAATTATTTTTCAATATTATTACAGAATACTCAGTAACATTAATCTATTCTATGATACTCAAATGTATAAAAAATCTATGCGTTCAATTCTTCATGGTTGCATCTATTTTCTCCCTTTAGCTATTTTATTTTTATTGATCGTGTAAAAGTTCTCTTTCTAACAAGTATCTTGTTAATTGGCGAACGACTTACGTATAGTATAATCGTTACAGTTTTTTTCAATTATTCACTGGAAAAAAGTATATAATCTTAGATCTTCCGTATGTAATAACTAGACTGCGGATTTTATGCATTTATAGCCTATAGGGGTCTGTAAAATACAACAAGGGACAAAACTTTCATCAGATCCAATAAGTTTTTTAGTTAATTTGGAACCGCATATGATACTTGAGAAAAGAAAGAAATTCCTACATTTGCTCTTTTCTGTATCAATTGCTTTAGAAAATATCATTTTGCATAAAAATCCGCAGTCTAATAATAACTATAGTACCCTGAAATGAAAGTTTTGTGTTAGACATTTCGAAAGAGTTTAAAGTGCTATGCATTAAAAACTCATTTCAACCGTGTTTACGAGGAGAAAATTGACCTAAAATCAGTTTGATTCTGTATTCTAAACTATTCGATGTATCAATGAAAAATTCACCATTTACTTAAAAAATTGTGTATGAGTCGCGGATATATTACTGTAGTATTTTGTTTTACTTATATCGCACCCCTGCAAGTGTGACCAATCAAAAAGATCTGTAATTTTTCAGGAAAGCGAAAAAATTGATTCATTACGTAGTATTTCAGATATTAAACGAAGTGATACTAGTGCGCCTTTTCTAGGAATATTGACCTTAAGCCTATGACATTTCTCTAGTTGGTGGATCTATGTATTAGAGGATATTTTACTTGTGAAAATTTTTGACTTGACATTTTTCTGTCGGGGGTGCAATATACTGATGATTATCTGTATAAAAGTAATTCCTCTTTATTAGTTAAACTGTAGCGTGAAACGAACTCCGTCATAGTTAAACTAACGTTAACGTAACGTGAATACTGAAACAAAAGTATGTCAGGGGGTGGATGAAAATAATGATAACACCTATTGCTGTTATATGTTGCTTTTTTTAGCGCATATGAAGGTGGATGAACAGAGTACCGCAGGCAACATGTTAACTTTAGTTACAAGAAAAAGTAGTAATTTCTGTAAACTGTTCTCGACTTTGATTAATTGAATTTTCAAAATGAAAAACTGTTATTTGAATGATGTTTTTTTTAAATATTTTACAAGATATTGCTAATTAACTGATGTATTACAGGTATTAAGTTTGATTATATACATGGTCCTGTTGAAAATTTCAACGATGACCCACAGGTTCCAAATTGAATTGTTTCCAATAGATAATGTGTTTAAATTTGTAACAATTTTCACATGTGTATTTCTCTTTACTCACTGATAAAACTAATAATTATCAAAAGTATCATGTATGTTATTCGATACACACTAAAATCTCATCGATAATAAAAAAAACACGGACATATTAATATATAATTTATTTACAAAATCTCCTTATTTTCTTATACTTTTCAATACATAAAAAAAACGAAAATAAAAGACTGGCGAATACCGGAGAATTCATATAAATACAAAGATAACCACGAAACGCAAGGGTTGGACACCAAAGGCTTTGTGGATCGTTCTGTGATCGAGAACAGTCTTGATCAGGGTGGGTAACGATCAATTTCGATACATCCCAATTTAGAAATCTTAGCTAAACAGCATGGAGATTGAACCCAATCCACAACTCAAATCAGAAATGGGCAGACTTACTATATGTAAAAATAGTTTCGAATGGCAAATAAAAGGTAACGAATGAATTGCCCATATATCATCGAATGAACAAGAGAATCGCAATCTTAAAAAGTAAGATATTTCTTATCCGACAAGAATGAATTGTTTAACATTTTACTAGCGGAACAATGTCCCAATAAATTCCATCTTTTCTGTGTTTCAAGCATTATAAATACAAACATTCACGTGGTTGCTTGTACACTAGTTACTCGAATTACGACTCAGCCACTAATCGTATCTACAAGATCATAAATGTGACCATAAAAAAATTCATCATTTTTCCATACACAGCGGATAAAAAAATATTCGCACATACCGATCTCTAATACTAAATACATTGACCAAACTGACAAGTACACAAAAAAAAAGTACAATTCTTCGAAAGCTTACCACAGAACCCAACAGGTCGAAGCAACGGAATCATTCACGACATAACCTAGAAATCTCTGAAATTACTGAAATATATATCCGTGTGCAAATACTTTTTTCACTTACATACTGCGATTCAGTGGCGCCGCCAACAATCATGGCGATCAATGTGTTAACTATCGATATTGTGACACTCGTACGATGTGTATGTATGTACTTCGTTTCGTTGTGCATTACAGTAGAAGCTCGAGAATCGAGGGTCCGTTAATTGATCACTAGGAACGCCCCTCGGTCACGCGTATACTTGGAAGCTCACGAGAAGCCCTCCAATCAAATTCATACGTTACAAAAACAGCGAACGGGACACACGAGATCAAGTGAGATAGAGCGATAACAGAGTAATCACGTGGTACTAACGTAGCAATGACGTAGCGTCTTGCAGTGCTAACCATTGGTCGGCGAAATACCCATCTTTCCCCTGTGCGGGTCAGTTTGTTGGAGCTGGCAACTCAGCAGTACCCAACTGTATTTCTCACTCACGTGCGCGAACCCCACTCTGTCGTCCAGCAAGGAAGGAACAGAATATATACGACGTCCCATTTAGCTCACACATTTTTCATCACAGAAACTGTAGTGTATATAATATTGTCTCAATAAAATATTTCAATACTCAATAACTTTTGTGAATAAACTCTTTCAATATCTCTAAAAATAACGGAGATAGTAAGGTGATCAAAAAGTGGGTTACATCAAACCCACCCTATATGTAACTACGTCGAATAAGTAAACAGGCGATTAACAAAAAGAACTCGCACTTGTGATTGGAGTCCGTTAATTGATCAGTTCCTGGAAATTTCACCCTCGGAATGATCAATTATCGCGCTTCTACTGTATTTAGAGACGGAATCATGCCAGAATCTGATTCATAGACGCGTCTGTCCGATCTCTTCATTGAAGATCACCGTTGTTCTCCTCGGGATGAGCGGCTATGTACTCCAGGGCTCTGAGGATCTGCGGCGGTATCGGGGGGATGTGGCTGCCCTGGGGTTGGAAGCCATTCTCGTTCGCGACGTAGCTGACTTGAACGACCTCGCCGTTGGGCGCGGTGTAGCTATAGCTGCCCTGGGCTTCGCGAGCCTCGCCTGTGGTGCCGGCATAACGAAGGTAACCGAGCTCTTGCGCTTGGATACCGTTCGCTGTCTCGTAGTTGTAGTTGTAACTGCCGTCCGGATTCGGACCGTCTGCGCTTTGTCTCAGAATAGGAATCGGCGGCTCCGCCGGGACCAATGGAATAGCGACTGCTACCGCGGCTAGGGCGCACAAGACAACTACCTGTAACAACGATAACTCGATTGAAATAACCGTCCTGTAGATCTCTTTTATTTAACAACAATTAAAAGCCACAGAGAGTTCTATTTCTGTTTTCTGTTTGTTCATGGTATTTGAGGAAATTGTGTACAGAGAGTGTCGTTAGGGGAGTCTTTTGTTTCATTGAATGCGTTGATTGGAAAATTGTGGTTTATTATATTAGGTGGTACCGCGGCTAGGGCGCACAAGATAACTACCTGCAACAACGATAACTCCATTGAAATAACCGTCCTGTAGATCTCTTTTATTTAACAACAATTAAAAGCCACAGAGAGTTCTATTTCTGTTTTCTGTTTGTTCATGGTATTTCAGGAAATTGTGTGCAGGGAGTATTGTTAGAGGAGTCTTTTGTTTCGTTGAATGTGTTGATTGGAAAATTGTGGTTTATTATATTAGGTGGTACCGCGGCTAGGGCACACAAGATAACTACCTGCAACCAGGGACTTCTACCGAAACGTAAAATACCGGTATTATACCGGTATTTTCGGTTGTACCTTCGCCATATAAGGTAAATGTCCCAGTGATTGGAGACTATCGTGAATTTTTGTTAACATTAAATTTTTAAAAATAATAGCGAACTCCAAGATAGAAAATAATTATGCTTAGTTATTTCTTATCATAAATCATATACAAATGTTCGCAAAGTGCGATACATTATTTAAGAAAAATATTATCATTTAGCAATCATGAACTTGAGGCGACATGAATGCCTTCGTAAATGTTTCGCTAACATTGAGAGGGCCTTTCTCAAGCTCGTAAATAATAAATAATTCGAGTGTTTCTAATAAGTAAAGGGTTTTTCAATTTATTAAAGTTTCCAGAATTGATATCAACTTTGTTGTAATAAAACCTTTTTCTTTTAATGTCGAAATTACCGAATTTATTGACTGGTACATGAGAATGCTGATTGCGTAGTCGTTGGACGATTGTTCAGTCACTCGAGCAGTATTGACCAGAGAGTTAGTGTATGACTTAAAAAATTATTTTCGTTTTGTTACAGTAGGTATTTTTGTGTTTTTTATATTAATAGCAATATTTAATTCTGGAAGCACATAGTATTTTTTACATATTTCGTACATAAATATCATATTATTTTGATACAACCGTAACCTGAGCGATTCGCGTACTGAACATTCATTAAAAATCACCTTTTTATTTTATTTCTTTTGTTATAGGAATTTTATATAACAATAAGACTTTCAAGAAGAAGAATTAAAGAAGCGTATTAAAAAAGAAAAACTAGAAGAAAGGAAAAACAAAAATTTTCTTCCAAGAAAGTTACAAAAAGTGTTAAATAAAATTAAAAACAAAAAAGGAATAATTTTCATTTTGTTAATTTTGTTTAACTTTGTTTAATTTTGATTTATTTAAAATATATTTTTTCTACAAAACGTTTATAATAAACCAAAGTTAAATCCACTATGTTTCTTTTATTGCATAATTTTCTAAATGTATAAACGTAAATGTTTAAAAGCTTTTACCATATATATAACATCTACATAATAATAGAATGCAATTTTCCCTTAGTGTTATTTATTTATTAATTTATAATATATACATTTATAGATTTAGTTCATAATTTTTAGTATTTTATTTATTTATAATCTTGTTTCTTTTATTTATTGTTATTACTATTATTTTTGTTCTTAAATTCTGAACACAAAACAGAATGTAAAGGAGTACTTTCTCATTAAGAACAATTAGAATCATCTCAATTCTTGTGATTTAATAACATAAACTCGACTATACTACCGCACGAAATTCGCAAGATTGAAATAACAATGTATGAACGTTTAAAGCTGGCTGGGATCTGTTAAACCCTGCGAGCCAAGTCAAAGGTTAAACAAATCAGTATTCTCTGTAAAATTTCCTGTTCCTTCGGAAAGAATTATTTCTGTCATCATTCTTCCGTTCTTTTCTTGGCAAAATGATTTCACAAAAGGTTTTATACTGAGACGTTGTGCTGAAAAGTTGGATTTTAGAGAAACATTGAATCAGACGAGCATTATATTCTTAGACTGATAAGTGGTCCGTCAAATTGCTATTTTAGTAAGATAAGTCGATTTTGGAAATAAAGCAAATATGGGAGAATAGCAATGTATTATTTGTTTGGTACTTTATTCTAAATAAAAAATAATATTCTATTTGCAATTAAAAAATTCTAAACAAATTACTTGTAGCCTTATTGTGGTAAGTTTCGATCAAATAAAAAGCTTAGTCATTATTTACGATTAGAATTTTATCTATCTTTGTTATTTGTCACAAGTTGTTTAAGTACAGTTTGACCAACACTGCTTATAAGAACAATATACTAGCTACTAGCACCGAAAACCGAGCTTTCTTGTAACTATATTGTAACTCTATGTAAATGTATTCCGATGAAAATAATGGTTTAATGGCATCGAGTCGTGGGAATCGTATTCCATCTCCAATATGGAAACTCTCTAAAGATTTCTAACAAAACCTCTTCGAATAATAACAAATACAAAGCAAACATCAATAAAGGTGGAATTTACAAACAACACAAGAAAATATCAAATGTTATTACTACCCAAACAACTACTCAAAGAATGTTCAGATATTCACACACCTAACCACTAAACAACAAAAATAGATACACCTATTTTTGTTTTAATAACACAACTATAGAATTATTCTATATGCTCAAGTGAAGCAATCGATAGATTTATTTTATACAGTTAATTTTAACAATCACATAAATCTTGTACACGCAAAAACAGTACATTCTACGATTCACTAAAATTTTTTGCCAATGGACGAAATATCTGTAATTTATTGTTGCATTTATTATCAACTGTGTTCAGGTAGCAAATAACAGCTTCAAAAATAAGACTGAATAAACTTTAAATATATAAGACCACATAGAACAAAAACTAATAAATCCGAGACCAGAATTTAGAATACCTGTATTACTTCAGAACTGTAATACAGATTTAATAAATCCGAGCCCAGAATTTAGAACACTCTTTATAAGGTATATATGTATACAATACATTCACAATTTCCCCTGTCTATTAACCACCTGTGAAGAACACTCGGATGCTCCTTCACAACACTATCCCCGAAACTCACCGATCGGATCATGATGATACACGATATATCTTTCTCTCACGGTTTTCTCGTCTTTTTCGTTTAACAAAAAAGGGATGTGGGGGGATCAAAAACGTGGTCGTGTTCACGAGAGCTTCACACTGCACTGACTAGAAGCATCGGGCACAGGATCCCTTTATATATCCATCACCTGAATATTCGGGCGAATTTCGGGCAAGGCAATGCCTTATTTAATCCCCTCCACCCTGCCTCCCCA
Organism: Dufourea novaeangliae; assembly: GCF_001272555.1. Taxonomy (NCBI): domain Eukaryota; kingdom Metazoa; phylum Arthropoda; class Insecta; order Hymenoptera; family Halictidae; genus Dufourea; species Dufourea novaeangliae. The sequence goes on along the minus strand of NW_015373950.1, from coordinate 671,497 downwards.
CCTCCCCTCCCAGTCTGCGTGCAGGACACCTTCAAATTTTTACGGATGATCCGGACACGCGAACACCGTGAATCATAAAATAGCAGTCGCCTGTGGATCATGGTGTCGAGGTCAGTAGCTATACCCAGAACTGGGCACTTCTCAAATTATATAATAAAATAATAATTAAATAACCTGGTATTTTATAAATTAATAAAAATGATTAAATTAATTAAATAATATTTAAAATAACATGGCATTTTATTTCATAATCATTTCCATGCCTGTGATCACATCTGAAATGACATGTTATTTTATTTTCTAATAAAAAATGTCAATAAACCAAACTCAAACCTAGTCACCTGACACAATATCGAAGAAAAATTTCACAATTATTTCTAAGAATTATTAATTTCTAAATTCTATTCTAAAAATTAAAAGATTAAAGGCATGACAATAATTATGAAATAAAATAACATGTTATTTGAAATAATATTGTGTCTGTTTCTGAAAGCATTAGTCGTTACCTCTGCATTATTCCAGCCAGATCGAAATTCCCAGAACTTTGGAAACACAAAATAATACTTCAAATAATATCATTTCAAAAGTACCCAGGTTTAGTGCAAAAGTAACACTCAAGAATCACACGTCTGTACTCGTCAAATGGCTATATCATTTTGATCAACATCTGTATCTAAAAGCGTTAGTCATTACGTTTGCATCATTGTAGTCAGTTCAAAATCCCCAGAACTTTGGAAACACCCTTCATAAATGGCGATTTCGAACAGGGAAGGTGTCACGGGAATTGAAGCGGGCGGACGGTGCACTTGATTAAAAGAACGTCTGGAGCAGGAGAAGTAAAAGCGATTTTTCACTTTCATAAATTCCGAAGGACGATATCGGGCGGCTCGTGTCTTTTATTTACAGACCAGGCGATGGATCCTGCAGGTGCAGGAACCGATACGGTTCGGCGATTGCGTAACGTTATATAAGATAATCGAGGTGCAGCAGGTCGCTGCGGCAGTGTTTCAATTCGGTAACGGTAACCCTTAATTTCGAAATTATTCGAGGTGTATATAAAGAATGAAGTTTGTGACGGTATTTGAGTGAAATTTCGTATTCCTTGAAACACCGTTCGGGATGCCCTGTTGAAGTACGGTGGAGCGATCGCGAGGGAAGGAGCAAGTGAAATTGAGGGGCACGCGAGATAAATGGAACGATCGTTGTTTTGGGTATAATAATTTTAATAATAATACTAATTTCGTCGATAATTTGATTCTGAGATGATGTTGTTAGAAATGTCACTGGAAATTGCATATTATGTACGTTCATCATAAACCTAGTTATTATTATTATTAAGTGCATAAGTACGTAAGGTATTATATTCTTTAAAATGTAATAATTATTTCTTAGCCAATTTGAATCTTGTAAACGAGCTAAGAATGTTAGTTTTCATTTCTTGATAAGCGTTAGCATTTTTAAAAGAAAGTGAAGCTGCTGAATATTTTGAGTTATTTGTTGGTGAAAATTTAGTGAAATGAAGCGATAAATTTACGTGAAATATCGAAACGACAATATTATAAATATATAAATATGACCTTTACTTATTATACGTTGTTTATCTCGTTATTAATGGTACATCTGAAAGACGACAAATTGTAGTAGAAAATAGAGAAATTGGAGTGACAATGTGTTGTGGCTATAACAACTTGTGTTTGATGAGTCCTTTATGAGGAAATTGCCACTTTTTCGGTAATCACAAGAATACTCTTCATGTGAAAATATAAAATACGTTTTGCTATAAAAATTGAAATTTGAGTAAAAATTGAAAGATATATTTCTTTTACTAGAATAAAGGAATCGAATAGTTAAACATTTCCAAAACAACATTTCATCGTTAAAGGGTTTAAGAAGCTTCAAAATAATGTATATTTTCACAATAAATCGACAATTGTAAAATTTAACTCCTTACCGTATATCCGTTCTTCTTGAAATTTTCTTTTGACTGCAGTTTCAACACAACACGTGGCCTAGTTAAGAAACTAATAGTACGTTCATGTCGTAAATATTACTATAAACTATTAAATTTAACAAATTAAATTAACTACATCGATGCTCTTGTTTTACAAATTTGAGAGATGTCTTTTTTTATCTCTTATAGTGTTACATTTTTTAAATATAGTTATATTTCATAAGTATAGAAATATAGGTATATATCAAAACAGTGCTGTTTGAAAGTATTTGTAAGTGTATGCATAGCTCACCAGAAGAGAATGATTGACAGAACGTGCTACTTGGTTTCTCGATTTCAACAACACTGCTATTAATAAGAATGATTATTACCGGCTGAAAATTCGAATTTGAGAGTTTCTGCAATCGTGTTAAAGATTATTTTAATACTGAGGGCTTGATACGCATTTATAGACGTTTTCGCAACAGATATTTTTGTGCAGAGAGTGAATGTTATTGCTGAAGATCCGTTGCAGGGAATCAAAGGTGATATATGGACCTGTAGAATTTTATACGGAAAAAGAGTTTGTTTCTTGCTTTCGTCGCTGAAAGACGAAAAAGACGGAGTTAATTGCGGGATCATCTGGCGTATTCTACAAAACCAATATTATATGTATGTTATAACTAGATTGCGGATTGTATACATTCATAGCATGCATGATTAATTAAGGAGTTACATACCTTTGAGCTATTAAATAAAAGAGAAAATTAAACATTTCTTTTTGCATATGCAGAATTATTGTTTATTGAAAATTCAGCATATACATTTTATTTTATGTTATTTCGTTAGTAATTTCTAAAAAATTTAACTATATATCTATCAACAGAAGAAAATTACTGCCACTTAAAAGCATTTTACTCGAAATGTAGTTTTCAAAATCGGTACCAGAAATATTTAAAAGACTACTGAACCAATTTGGATCAAACGCTGTGGTAATATTCTTAAGCCTAAAATCTAATACTGGATAAAGCGAATTTTTAAGTCGTGCATTTTTTCTTTTTTGAATAACAAAATAAGTTAAATATGTATGTTGGAAACAACAAGAACCAGTTCATGCAGCCACCATTTTATGAATTATCAATATTTTGAAAATCGGCTTCGATAAATACTAGTTCCTTTTGTCTACTTTAATATAAAATTAAAAAAAACTTGTTTCAGATAAACGATCACAGAGTTATATCTGGTAACGTACATGGTGTTTTGACGAAACGGGTTAAAATTAAATGACAGCCATTTTCTTCTGTTGATAGATATATAGTTCAATTTTTGAGAAATTACTAAGGGAATAACATATAATAAGATACATACGTTGAATTTTTAATAAATAATTTTTCCTCTTATTTCACATCTCAAAAGTACATGTATAATCCCTTAAAGATGAGTATAGTAAAAAGTTTCATAAAGTTCCATGGTGTTTTCCTTTCATTTGGAATCTGATGCAACTCTTTAATAGAATAAACAAATTTTTCCTTGTCACCGGTTTCTGTGTACGGTAAATCACAGAATTTTATACTTACATAAATGTCCACGGACTACTCGTTGTGAATTTAGAAATTCCAAGAACATACGGGTATAAAAAGTTTATGAAACTGTAATTTCATAATTCTACGTCGCAGATTTTGTAACGTATTCGACAGTCACTAAATAATTATAATCATATTCATCGACGGGAAGAATCTGTTGAGTTCATCCTAAAAAATCGCTTCGGGGCATCGTTTCACCTTCAACGAGCAAGAATTGGCAACTTCCCACGGAATTGTTCACACGAACTTGAAAACTTCGAAAGATTGAACTTCATGCATAATTTTACATTTTTTAACCATTCGATTAATATACAGGGAGTAACAAACATATTTGGATGTCAATGTCGATTCAACATCTTCTCTCTGTGAACTTTAAGTAAATATGCAATGAATTCGAAATATTTTATTATTCCAATTGTAAGTTACAATAATGATTTCAGTTAACATTAATAAGTAATCATTTATTTGGAGTATATGAATACCTAATAACATTAATAATAATAAAAACAATAATAATATTAATAATATTCCACTGGAATAACTTTTTTGGATGATTATTCAATTCAATTGGTAAACGACAGTTGAAAAATAATCAATAATAATTTTTTACGCGTGTAAATCACAGCATTTATATAGCGTCATAATTGAACGTAATCAAAAATAAATTTTATATCATCTCTCACGTATTTTTTTTTACTAACAAAGTATGAATAACATTAATCATAGACAACAAGAATAAACAAGCATATATTATAATCTTGTAAAAAAGATTAAATGGACAGATATTAAGCTAGTTTGCATACGGAACAGTGTATAATTGCGTGAGAACTAACCCCGGTTCTCTGAATCGCAATAATAAAAGGCCGAAAAAATGGTAGAAAGTACCGAGAAACAGCAATTAACTAAAAAAAGCTTACGTAATGGGCCCATTAATAATTCAAGAGGTTGAATAGGTAGACTAACTGTTAGAGATTACTTCTGCGAAACTAAGCTAATTTCTATTCATTAATTATATATAATGTAACATGTAATGGTACATTATATAATTAAATCATCCTCATATTTATACAAGGTGTTATTTTCTTTACCTTTTTGTACAATCACATTTGATGTCGTAGTGACAAAGAAAAATTGAAACATACTATTGTACATGTATTATGCAGAGACTTTCTTCCCCGAGCATTTCATAAGCGGTTGTTGGGACCGTGTATAAAGATCAATCAGTTCAATATTAAAGGAACACGTGTACATGAGCGAGCGACTGGAAGGTTCGACGAATTGAATGTTAAAATATTGTTAGGTAACACAGAACGAAATACTCATAAAATTATCCGCCCACAATGGTGAGATTCGTGTAATACTTCTGTAGCATCCTACTAACGTAAGATCATAGTAGTAATACAGCTGGACATGATTTTCTTAACATTTGCGGGATGAACGGGCAGCTAAAAAATTCGAGAAAAAGAAATATGGAGTTGTGACCACAATATTTTTTTAATGTCGTTAAACATGGTGAATTTATTATTATTGTTTGGGGCAGCATGGCAACCTTTGGTGTAGGCCAGTTTGTTTTTATTCATAATTCTATGGATAAATTTGGATATCTGAATATTTAAAAAACAAATTCAGAAATATATAGCAAAAGTGGTTAAACATTGTTTCCTGGAAAATACTTTCAATTATTTAAGTCCTCTTCCACAGTCACCAGATCTCAGTGTAATACAGCATCTGCGCAAAATATTAGATTCTAAATTGAGAGAAATAAATCTGAATAAATCTCATACTTTCAAAGTGTATACTCACTTTTGACTCTCACTGTATTTAATCGATACCTAGATTGGAAATACTAATGAAAATTGCCGTTATTAGAAACTTTGATCCATATATATTTTAGAGTGAGATGCATTCAGTGGAGAAATCATACATTAAATAAGTTATATTATATTAAAAAAGTATCGTTATTGGTGCAAGTAGCATAAGAACACTCGCAAATCTATCCGTTCAAAGTCAACACTCATTTTATACAAGCTTATTTACAATAAATTATTACTTTGTTGGATATATCTGTGATTTTACTATAAACATTAATCCGTTATGCATAGACTGAACTAGTTTTTTGTAATATTTCAGAGATGAATACTTATACTTTCTTCAATAAATTGTATATACATATATAATTTCACGGTGAAATGCATTCCAATCTAAAGTATACTAATCCAGATTTTCGCTAACATAAATTATATAATAAATTATACAATAATAAATTATACAATAGCAGACATAAGAAATGGACCGATACTTCTGCAAAAAATTCTAGATTCGACATGAAATTGGGTCAAGATGGACATACAGTGACTTACTTCGCTTATAGACTTCGGAAATAACAATTAAGTGTCAAACTTTTATGCAATTTCTAGTTATATATTTTCCTTTAAATTACGTTTGTCATCCTTCTGTGATAAATTCTTCTTAATTTTATGATAAAATTCGCATTTTGGTAAATAATTTGGTAGAAAGAAGTGACAGCCTTTCGTGAACAAACTTGTGAGTTACTATATCTTACTATTCGTAAAATTGTCTTGCAAATTTATTGGGTGTACCAATAAGTAATCGACTAGATTTTGTCAAACTCACTACTTATTGTCGAGGAATTCAGAAGTCTAGCCTGTTTCAGTCATATTGGTCCTCAATCTTCAATGCTCGCAGTCGTTTTGAAGAAAGAAAAGGATAGAGAAATGTTTTAAATTTACACTGTCGTTAGCGGTTAATTAACAAAAATTAGTGGGTTATTTATTAGTACATCTAATATAATGTGTCTGTAAAGAATTTTATTTCTTGTTTATATTAAATAAAAATCTTCATATCCATGAAATTGTATGAACACATTGCGTTAATTCATCATATTATTATCACAATACTTAATCTATTAGGTTAAACGAAAACTTTTTGTTTTTTCTACTGTCACTATATCTTATTACATACTTCGTTAGTGATTGTTCTTTTATTTTCATCATCTTATTTGGTATTTTATCATATACTTTCTCTACAATTGTACATTGAGCTTCTTGTTATAAAAATCATTTAAAATCATCAGGTAAAAAATACATATTCCTCATGTATTGCTTTATGAGTTTTGGAAATTATTCCTGATCAATTACAAAATGTGTGGGTTAAAAAGATGCAGATTGTGCTACGTGTTGGATAGCCAAAGACAATAGAGGCAAATGATTTCTCGGGACATTGAGACAACTAGAGTACATTCGAAGATGTTTAACCTTTAAAGGATGAGCAGGTTTTTACATGAATTTTTCTATTTTTGAGTTACTGATTTTATATATTTATTTGTAGTGTCATACTACTTAAGCAACTCATATGGAGCCCAAAAATAGGCTTCTCGTTCTCTAAAGCTTAATGTTTTCTAATCATAATGCTCTTACTCCGCGTCTCTTCGTTACTCATAAGTAGACTGCGGATTTTTATGCAAAATGAATTCTTGTGAAGTGACCCGTATTGACAAGAAGGAAAGGTCGGCTTCATTTCCTACCTTAAGTATTTCGTTGAGTTAATAACAACATAGAAAACTTGTTGTATAAGATGAAACTTTTGTCTTTTATTGTATTTCACAGAGCCCTATAGTCCATGAATGCATAAAATCCGCAGTTTACTCATAAGTAACTCATTTAATAACATTAATACTGGTGAATGTGGTAAATTAGTAATAATCAACACAATAAATAATTAGTGAATTTGATCTTTCAGAAAAGTCCCTACTATTAAGGGGTTATTCCCATTCGGAGGGCACAAAAATTATTTTATTTTTTTAAAGTATAACACCTTGAAAATGTGTTCCCAAAGTGATATGCTTCAATTCATGAAATGAAGTTATAACGATTTTAAGAGAACGATACACCAAAGAACGGTGTACTGCTACACGAGTAAACACGTTTTCCTCGAAACCATGTTTTCCAAGTTGATTGCCATGATATCTTGATAATGAGTTAACCAATCTATGTCCACTTTGACATACATATAAAATAGACGCTTCTTTATCTTGTGAACTACTATTATGTCAATATCTGCAAGAGTTATTTTTGTATCGCTTGGAGAAGTTGCACACGTAATGAATTTTTGCTTTACCTGACTGCTATTTTGTTAAAAAATATTTTTTTCTCCTTCATAGTAGTTCACAAGATAGCCACTTATATATAGATTAAGATTTTGATTTTTTTGTCCAATGAATACAACATAAATCGTGGCAATTATTCAGAGCGATACGCTGCAAAAAACATGTAATAACTTTGTTAATGTAAAAGATAATTGCACAAAAATTTTACTGTGCTTCCTTCAAATGTAAGCAAACATGTACAAAAAGCTACAAGTCCCTTGGTCCATTACTTCTTAGCTTTATAAATCGCTTAAGAATGACGCCTTCGAGTGGGAATACCCCTTTAAATCGCATTCTCGATGTCAGTGAAGATCGACCGTCTTCACGATTTTCCTGTGATACGAATCGTCTATCTTCGACCAGAGCTTCCAGAAGACCATCACTTCTACTAAATCGAATTCTCGATGTCCGTGAAGATCGACCGTCTTCTCGATTTCGTTGCGACGCAAGGCCTTGATCTTCTGCTCGTCGGTTGTATACTATGCTCTCAACATGATTTTCAGCAATTCTGTCTAACAACAAACCGAAACGAACAAATTTCTCGCCTCGAACCGATACATTCATTGCACAGTTCTGCCGTAGACTTTACCGCTACAAGCTCCTGTGTCATCAATTTATCTCTCAATTATGTCGCGGGTACAAGCAATCGTTTTGCGGTTCTCCAAATCAAACGTCGCATAGACGACCATTCACCGATGATAAAAACGACACATGATATACACACGGATAGGTGAATTTATGGCTGTCAAGAGAAGTCGTAAGACGGGACCGGCGGGGCGTGGATATATAATTAGAAAATTAAAAATCTAACGAGAGGCCGTAAAACTGAAGGCTGTCCCCAAGGCTACGCGCGGCTCGGTCGCGGCAATTTCATCATCGTCTCGGTCGGTTACAATTATTCGCGGTGTGCGACACACACGGGACCCAAGTGTCGGTTCCTTGTGTGACGGTCCAGCGAGTGCGTGGCGTTCGATGGGGGAACGAAATATGGTGGCTCGGGTATATTTATTGCCCCATCACCGACAGATCGTCACGATAGAGCTTTACGTGTCGAAACGAGTGGTAATAACGCGCTGGCTTCTCGCGAAGGACGAAATCTGCATAGCCGTCGAACGAAGATGAGTCGTTGGATATTGACACGTCATAAAAGCTTCATAATAGGGTGGTTCTTAAAATTCAAGTCTTAAAATTAGTATATCGGGTCACCTTGTTATTTACTTCACGTATGGTAAATGTCCCAATTACCGCATGTGTTCCTAATTTTGTCACCTTATTTATTTCACTTAATAACAATGTAACGTGTACAAAATTGTGTACAAGAAAATGTAATTATTAAATCGGGACTTTGATTTACATAAAAACAAAGAAACACATGTACAGTGGACTCTAACTATATTGCCACTAAACATATTGCCACGCGAGGCACTTCCTCCTCACACGTAATCTCGAGCACACAAATTCGTTCTCCCACCACGTTGCGTACGCCGGCGCACCAGCACGATCCAGCTTTTGCGCAGGCGCTGAGGCCGAGGCTATGAAGATGAAACTTGGCATGGAGGGGGCTCCGAGTTCATTGCTGTTTTACTCCCCTACAGCTCCGATCATGGCAATGTAGTTAGAGCCCCCTGGACGTGTGTATACCTGGTGTTTAAAAATTAATGTTGAAAAATGAAAGTGCATATTGAGCGTTAAAAACGCGACTACGTATGTAGGAAATGATGGCGAAATTGTAGTAAAGAAGGAGAGGCAATTTTACTATTCAACATACATCTATTGTACAAAATGAACTGTTACAGTACATTAGAATTCGTTTAATTTTTGTGGTGACAGTTATAGGGACACTGGGATTGCTTGGAGATTTTACTTAATTATGAATTAATTCTTTATATTTAATGCGTCAAACTATTTTTTTTTTTCAATGAAAGAGGTGTTAAATAATACTATGTTTCAAGCTGAGACGATTTTTAGGTTAAACAGCACGTAAAATGATTGTATAAAGTTACACTATAATCTTAAGGTGGTAGTAATTGGGACATCTACCCTATCTGAAAGATGAGTGTATATCGACGTACGTTACGAAATGTGGCACGTTTCATTTGTCTTAAGATGACTGGAATTAGTTTCACTAGTCTTCTTATAGACTAATTTATCCTGAAAAGGAGCATATTTCATCGTTTCCACAGACAAGTAACATGTTTGAAATTCACCATGATAACGAGCACGTGTCACAGTTCGCCAGGAAAAATAGTGTATTTCGAACACTGCGACGAAAAGTTGCATGTGTCATGTGTTCTACGAAGACTGGCACAGTTCAGTTTAGAAACAGTTGAAATACACGGTACGTTCAAACAGTTCCCAGACTAATTTTTTTTATCTGAGATCGAGATAATACTAAATAATTTAGACCTTTCTTAGTGCCCTATAATTTTCGTGTTTCCCGATGTTCATTTATTCATTAGTACTACGCTGTTAAAAGTTACTTGATTTTATACGTTGTCACGATTACAACCATGGAGCAACGGGCCGCAATTAAATTTCGCTTTAGAAGTGGAATAACTGCGATTGAAACTTACAGAATGATGCAAAAAGCATACGGACATGATTGTCTGAGTTATGCTTAGTTTTTCAGTGGTTCAAACGATTTAAAGAAGGTCGTCAGTCACTTGAAGATGACAAAAGAGAAGGACTACCTTCGACAAGTTGCATCGAGACGAATGTTGAATATGTTCGTCTCCTGTTGTCGCGAGACCGTTGTTTAACGATAAAAATAATAGCTGACGAATTAAGTATTAGAATTCGACGTGTGAGGCCCGAGCTTCACCAATCGGGTGAATGGTATCTGTTCCATGACAACGCATCACACATTCGTCAATCATCGTCACAGAATTTCTGGCAAAAAAAAGCGTAACTGTTATTAACCATCCACAGTATTCGCCAGATTTGTCACCTGTCGACTTTTTCTTATTCCCGAAAATCAAATTGCCAATGAAAGGGACCTATTATGAAGAGGTGAATGCAATAAAACAGGCAGTAACCGAGCAATTAAACAGGGTAACACAAGAGGAATTCTCCAAGGCTTTCAAAGCACTCTATAAACGTTGTACCGAGTGTGTAGCTAGAGGAGGGATGTATGTAGAAAACTGAACAATAAAAATTCCTTAATCAACAGAATTCAATTTTTTATTACACCAGTCTCGGAACTTTTTGAACATACCGTGTATATGCTAGACAACCTATCTAATGTTTTTCGTAGGCCGAAATGTAGCACGTTTCATGTCTTCTGCGACGGCTAGCATTATTCAGTTTACAAACAGTTGAAATAGATGCTAGGAAACCGATTAATATGATGTTTTTCGCAGCTAGAAGTGAAACGTGCTACTTTTCACAATGGACTACCAGGACGTGTTAGTTTTCGTATTGAAAACGTACAAGATCCTATTCTTCGTCGCTATAGGTGAAAACATGCCACTTTTCGAGACTAGAATCGAAACGTGCTGCTTTTCGTGGTCACAAAGTGGAAAGTGCTAATGAAACGTGCTATTTTTCGTAACACACGTCTATATAATTTTTCTTTTCTTGATTAGCATTTGGAGATTGCTGTCGGAAATAAGGAAGTCTATATTTTTAATTTATATGGAGAGAATGGAGATTCAAGATTAGTTTCATAGTGATGAAATGTCTTTCAGTTTATCGTTGAAAATATTATGACTGTGAAAATTGACGGAGCTGGATTGTTAATTTTTGCCCTAACTCGAGGTTAAAAGTAACAACGCTAGTGTAAGATGTACTACAAATAGATTAAGCAGAATTGTATATTTCTTTTCGAAGTACCTGTTCTATTAACTTTATGTTAACAAGTATGTTGGTTCATTTCTAAAAATAGGAAGTTCAACTTAATTATATAATACGGTTTTTTTTTTTCAAAATGCCAATTTTCTAGAAGTGGAAGCGAAGCCTGAAATTTATTTATGGAATATTTAAAAAATATTGTAATAGCTTCTCGGGGTATAAAATACATTCAAATGTTGCCAGAATGAAATTTCGAAAAAAAAATTTGTTGATTCATGTAAGACCTACCCACCCTACTTCTCCCTATTGTAGTTCGGTTGATGACAACGTTCACTTATCCGGCTTTCAGTTGACTTATGCTTGTTTGTGCGCAACAAAAATCAGGAAAAGTTAGATATGACAAACAACCTGATGCGCTGCGTCGCTTTCACCTGTCTTTTGGCGTGTCCTAAGCCGTGACGTTTGCTTTCTGGCGCGTAAGTATTTTGCTAACGGTCTGAAATAAGTTCATTTGATGAGTATGCACTACACGAGATACAAGATGATATAGAAAAAAGGTTTAACAAGTGAACGTTTTGTACTGTTACACCAGAGAATGAATAATCTTGTGTGCATGTTGTAGTCCACCTTGTTAGAAGTGAAAAACCGTAAGTGCAGGTTTGTTTATTCAGTCAAAATACAGCTCATCAAAGTTGGTAAAGTGGGCGACATTGTATCAAATGAGGAATTGGGACAAAACAAAAATGACTGCTCTTATTTAATTTTTTTTTAATACAGATACCTGTTAAATATCGATTTCTTTTGTCAAAAAACTGTACTTTGTGAATGTTGTCACCATTCAGTATACGGGTCATTCTAGGCCAAGCGGATTACTGTTGTACACGTCTGTGATATTGCTTAAATTGAAATACAGTATAGTCTATGCGAAAATAGAGGGGGTTTAAGTTATCATTTCGCTGATTTCGGAATTGTCTAAAGATTACAGCCTCTTAAATTGGACAATTTTTATCGATTTGTACGAAAATTACCTTCACAAAAGCATTTTTATCTCTGCAACTGTTAATGGTACGAACTCGATATTTCTGTCATTTTAATTGTAAAGGTGGATGATCCATCTCCATTAAACCAGAAATCGTGGCGTTCTTGTTTAATTAATGCTTGTAGCTGTCTGAAATGCGCACTAAAAGAATCCATGAATGATTCATCCGTCTCACGAGTGTTAATGAGTTACTGAGTTGAATTGAAAGTTTTTGCGGCTTGTTTGTTGTTAGGTACGATAAGGTATTCCAATGATATATGATTAGAATATATTAAATTAAACGTACTCGAGTAATGATGTGATTAATTACGGCGATTGTCGCCTTAAATTATCTGCATCTATTACATTTGCCTGCCAAAGATGCAGGACAGCAGTTTTGGGTGCTTAAATCTCTCGATAAAAATTCGTAAAATCACATTCGCTACATTCGAACGTTACCGACTATAATGTTGGTTACCCGTTTGGATAACATTAGTGACAATCAGTAGTGGAATATGAATTTTATCACCTGACGTTTTTGAATGATTTTCCCCACAAGAAAATAATGGGGATACTTAGCTGAGATGATAGAAATAAAAGAATCATTATTAATGAATTACATAATAAGATGTTATAATGATATTCCGTAGAAAATGTGAAAACTTTGCGTTCAACCGAATACATTAACTGAAATCATATGATAATCATTTTGTGTTTAAAATTACTAAGTGTTTGATATTATTTTCGCCACTATTAACACGATAGAATATATAATGTGCGATAAAAATTATTCCCGTATTGAATATATATATGTTTGCGCTAATGGTAAATATATATTGTATAACAATCGTTATTGATGTGCAAACTATAGAATGAGAAAGTGAAATAATTATCGAAGAAACTCTTCAATTATTTTCAGAGGTTGATGAAAGTTCTTAAACACTGTTATTATGGAAATTAAAAACATTACTTGTACAGGTGTCTGTGTATCTCACATATCTATGTAGTTTATAATATGTTCTCTTACGTTGAACAAATGGGAGGCAATTTCATGTCTTTACATATATTCTGAATAACAAATGTTAAAATTTCTATGCAACTCCCATTTATGTATCGACATTCGTTTCATTTTGATCGTCGCTTTGTGATAAATTTTTCTTAATTTTACGATCAAATTCGCAGTTCGGTATGTAATTTAAACAAATATATGTTACAACTTTCTGTGAACAAATGTGTGAGTTACTGTATACGATCATTCCAGCCGAAATCGGATACTTTTTGGAGCACCATTTCATAATTTTTTATGTCGATCACTGTATTCTTGTAATATTGTAAAGTATAATGCATGGTTTTTATGATTACTTTTTGAGAAATTTATATGTAGGATCATTTTCTCGAAATCTTTCGGAACTCATCGAAACTGTGCCTGTACATATTATATTTGTATTTGTAATCGAAAATAATCTGGTTCGCGTGTACGCGACATGTCGGAATATTAAAGAGACAGTAAATTATTTTCAGGTTGGTCAACATCTTTATAGAACGATATCACTGAAACGTTTCTTCAAATTATCACCATAAACACTCGACAGTTAATTACACGGAAGAGATTAAAATCTGGTCACATTAACGATATACCATATGTAAAGCCTATGAACGTGATTTAATTTTTTTCCACACAAACTTTGACGTCAACAAACTAATTACCGTGGAAGGTAATAAAGAGTAATTTTAATTCAACATGAAACCATTAAATACAAAATTTTATATTTATTTTTTATACATTATATTAATTTCTCATCGTATCGATGTATAGTGCTGAATTGGACAGTAAAGCTTTAAATAAAATGCAAATAAACTGTACTAATACAACATATAAATTAAAAAATGTTAAGTTTCATTTAATATTACATATGTCAAGCCACCTTAAGTATGTACATTAAACTAATGTGTTAATATACAGCGTACAAAATTATACACGGGACACCTCAAAAGTAAACGATTCTACGTGTAAATGCAAGTCGAAAATGCAAAATAAAATTTTAGAACAAAGTCAATATTGAACATTTATCTGTTACATATATAGTCGACTGTCATTATGCAATGACGTAGAATTAATGAGAGAAGAACAGACACGATGTCGAAGTCGCATTGAATGGCACATGAATTTAATGATCCTTCAAATTCAATTTTCACGAAAATGAAGCTGCAAGTGAAAACAAATTTCATTTTACGTTTTCGATGTATTCTTGAACGAGGAATTAGTAATAAGTAGGAATTAGTAATTATATGTATTTGTGTCGTCAGCGCTGTTATGGTCTGTACAAAAAATTCGTAGACCATTAGAGAATATTAACTGATTCCCTGCATAAAAGAAGTCAAAGTGAATATTCATTTCGTCAGAATTTAATGATTGGTTCTCAAGAAAATGGATTTTGAAAATTTGTCGAGTGAAGGTGCAATTGAATAGGACTTGGATAATGTGTCTGTTGATTACTCACTGCTTCTACTTATTGTAAGTGCGAATACATGCGTATCAGATAAATTTTCAAAATTATATTTTTTCGAAAGGCTACGTAAGAAAATATTTTATTCAATATTTTCGATTTGTCTTTACAATTTGTATCACATTTTCTGTCGCGTTTTAGGTATATGCTACAGCAAGTAAATTAGAAAAATTAGATGGAATTAATAATACAGAACTTTAAACTATGGAACCATCCAACTTGTACGATCAATTAAAGAAAAGTTCCAACAAAATATTACACCATAGAAAATTTTCGTTTCTATAGGTGGAAATTGAAGCGCTGTATGTTTGAAAAAAGAAAAATAATTTCAACTTGACGACATATACACCGTTAGGATTAACAACCTTCTCCCATCGATATGTCAATTGGTGTATTATATTTTTATATATTACACGAATTCTTTAAGTACCATACTGCATTTACCGATTTTTGATGAAAGTTATGTGAACTTTCACGGAGAACATTTAATTTTAAACCGTAAATAACATTGGGAAAGCACTATCGGACATTAATCAATATTCATTATTAATTGCTACGTTTCATTGCACGATTATACGTGTTCGGATGAAAGTTTCATTTGTTACACGGTTAACCGACATATAATTACGAGAAAATTGGAAAAAATAAACAGCGTCTCGCGGCGCGATTTATATTACACGTGTTACAGAATCATTAAAGGAACCGATACAAGGAACGCCGGGGGCGCTGACTAATAAATATTGAGATCCATTATCGGGTGAATTTATGAGGCTCGACGCGGAAAATGGTTTCGGGCCTTTCGATCGCGGTTTGATTCGTTCTGGACTCGACCTCGCCGCAAGTGAGCCCTGTTTGCTGGCGTGAGAAGACTCTAGCGATGGGACCAACCACAACCACAAACAGTATTGGAACTTGATGTTCAAATATTGAATGTATGCAAATAACCATTTCTCATAAACTATTTTACAGAAATCAGAGTCATGGAAATATTAATTCCGACAATGAAAAGATTCTATGTGCACCTACATTTATGATAAACAATATTGAATTTATGAAAATAATGATTTTTCACAACCTACTTTGCAGAAATTAGAGTCATGGAAATATTAATTTCTACAATAAAAAGGTACTATGCGTACATACATTTATGATGAACAATACTGAATTTATGTAAATAACGATTTTTCATAAGCTACTTTGCACAAATTAGAGTCATGGAAATATTAATTTCTACAATAAAAAGATTCTATGTGTACATACATCTAGGATGAAAAATATTGAATTTATGTAAATAACGATTTTTCATACGCTATTTTGCAGAAATTAATGTCATGGAAATACTAATTTCTACAGTAAAAAGATTTTATGTGCACATACATCTATGATTAAAAATATTGAATTTATGTAAATAACAATTATTCATAAGGTTATACTTTGCAGAAATGTTAATTTCTACAAAAAAAGGTTTGTTAAGTCAAAAATATATAAAAGATTTGATTACTTCTTGTTAAAACTTTGTTCTTCGCGCACTTTTTACACTTGTTTGTGTCCTAAATGCATAAACATTCACAGTCTATGACATAAATTCGTATCCTCGATGAGCATTCCAGTGACTATATGTATGCATAAATGAAATAGTA
This sequence comes from Dufourea novaeangliae, assembly GCF_001272555.1. NCBI lineage: Eukaryota > Metazoa > Arthropoda > Insecta > Hymenoptera > Halictidae > Dufourea > Dufourea novaeangliae. The sequence continues at coordinate 654,865 of NW_015373950.1, read as the reverse complement.
CCTTTTTTACTTCAAACAACATTTATAATTCTTACTTTGTGTATTATTATTTTGCAACAACATATTTCAACTACCTACATACATATCTGCTAAACATAGAAATGCTGAATTTTTCATAAAAATCGAAAAAGATAAAATGTTTCGAAATTTGCATTTTTGACAAGATATTCGACCCCAACAATGTGAGAATAGCGATTTTTATGCAAATCCAACGAAGTTATGAATTTTGGCTAGCTTTTCGGGAAAAAGGAGCACTGTGTACGCGGCGTCCCGTGTTTGTTCTACCGAGAACGCACGTTGGACTTGGTGCCATCGCTACAAGGTGCACCATAATAATTCGTACCGCATCTCGCTAACCCAAATACTACACAGTATTTTTACTTTCACATGGTAGACGCAGCCGACGACTCCCTTCCTGCGGCATCAACGAGCGTTACGTGGTCAACGGTGAAGGAACCGCGTGCATGGACGGGTTATGGTAATTTATCGCTCGAATTTCGCAGATCCACCTTCGACCGTACGTGACCCCCTTTTTATCGCAGCTTAATGAGCGTGAAAGATTGTGTCCCACACGATTTCGTTATCAATTTTCACCGGTTCATTTCATTCGACGACGGGGATTGTACATATAAGGTGGGAGACGAAGTTTTGAGCGACTCGATTGAGGGACTTTATGAGTTGGAAATATTTAATTATTATTATGCTATTTCTCATTAGAATTACGAGTTAAGATGTCTTGAGAAATCCTACGAGGTGGAATAAATAAGTGGCGATAGAAAAAGAGTTGTCTTAATTTCTGAAGACATTATTATGAATAATTGTTTCGTACTGCTATTTCATGTATGTTTACAATGACCCATGTTTTTTTTTATGAAAACTTGAATTAAATCGGTAAGAAAAATATCGACGGCAAAGACAAGTTACAAATCAGTACCTGAGAAATTCGATCCACGAATTATGTATTTATCATATTTTATTTTAAAGAAATTTGTATGAAATTACGATAATAACTTAACTAATTTTTATTTCTTAGTTGTTGACGCATGGATTTGTAGCGTAGTTGAATGTGTAAAATGCGATGCAATAACAATTTTGATTAAGTTACTGAACCGTTGTCTCACCTTGAACTTAATATTATAGATTTTGTAAAGGAGAAAAAAGAATTCCGTTTAGCTTTAACCGTGATAAAACAGTGTATAAAAATGTGAGCTTGCATAAGCGTCTGTGATCGACTGACTATTATTGTAACAGCAGATACGTTACTATTTTTAGTATACGCGTATATCAAAATACATAAATAGTTGTAATAACTATCAATTGCGACTCACACATTGGTTTATAGAATGCTGTAGTGTATGTCTATTTAATTAAGTTACGTGCCAAACTGCGAGCTTTATTATGTAATTAGGAAAAATTCATCAGAAAAGGATAATCAAGATAAAGAAAAAGTCGATACATAAATAGCAATTGTTACAAAAATTTAAACTTGATTGTTATTTCGAAAATGTATGAGTCACTGTATTTATTGCATACATATCGAAAATGATTATATTTCATATTTGGAGATAGTTTTACTGCATTTCATCAAGAAATCTTTAATATAATTTCAATAATATTTCTGAGGACGGGCAGAAACTTTTCATTTAATAGGGCGATTTGTACAAATATTTAATAGATTTAGCATTTCTTACTGCAAATATACACTTTCGTGACGACCTTTCCAAATATACACAAGCGTGATGTAATAACTACAAAATTTGATTCTGTGAATTGCATACTTGTTACAAATAATTAAAATGCATCTGAATGTTACGTATTGTCAATTTCGATATTCCTATCCTATAATGACGAAACAGTTGCGTATATATTGGTCTTGAAAAATGTTCAGTTATCTGAATAATTCCAGTCAAATTACAGCATTAGGAAGTCATGGTGAGTCATCGTGTTTTGCATAATGTGATACACTGATTTGTGAATGGTCGCTTGTAAAATCGAAGTGTATAATTGGTCAAGGTTTTGCATAACCACCGGATTCGTCTTGGAATATTGCTTTCCTCGGGACAAGTGTTTGTGTTATAATATCGTCTTGATATCTGCCGCGATACAAAAAATAAACCGGTGATTCAAGGATTCGTATTTTTCCGCTGCCACGTTCGCATATCTTCCCTAGTACGAGATGTATTTATAAAAACAAAAAAACGAACTGTATAATAATAAATAAAACAGTCAACATCTGCAAACTATTAAAAAAAAAAGTTTAATATTCTCTTGTTATTGTTTTGAAAGAAATACGTTCTTGTGTTATAAAATACTGAAACAACTTTTAATGCTTTAAGGATACAGATGTGAAAAATGTAAACTCTAAAAAGAATATAAATTCGAAAGTATTATTATACTTGGAATATTAATTGAAATTTTTTGCATAGAACAATTTTTCACGGATATAAAATTATAGGTTCAAAATTTCTCTGATTATATTTATGTAAGACACCCTGTACATACGCGTAAAAGGATCGAGGAGGATTCATTATTATTTCGGGGATGCTTGTACCGTTGACATGAAAAAAGAAAACAGTCGTAAGTTTCTTAACTAATTGTACGAAAGTTAGAACCGTAGGTGGATCTCTGATAAACGTTTATTCTTAAATGGTCAATGGCACGGTGAGAGATGACGACACTGTAAATTCGGTACGCTCTGTTCTTAAATGTCAGGAGTGTCTTGATAATTTTTTCTTGTCTTTTTATTAACGAAGTCATTTCACGCTTATAATGTGCATCAGCAAAAACTTGAAAGCAACGATACTACCTTAATATCGAAACGAAATTTTTTTGTCAACGATTATCTCATCTTTTTTCAAATAACTTTTACAACGTACATGCTTCGAAACAGTTAGTTTTGATAAAATAAAAGATTACTACTTAAGAATTTATGTTTTTATCTTAGGGTACGTTTTAAAATTAATGTAGAAATAGTTTCAGTAATTAAATAATATAATAAGTCAGAATGCTGACAGATCAGATACAATACCATTCATTTTCTTAAAAAATGTGGATTTTTTAGTTCCTAGAGTTAACCATAAATACATTATTGAACTGTCGTTATTTCGATAATTTTAGAAATAAATTCTGTAAGTTATAGAATTGTGACTTAGAAAATAAGTGACTGTACCTGTATATGGAATAAGAAATTATAATATTATTGTAGTAGAAAGATCTTCAATTAATACTTTGTTATCGACATCAATGTGTATGCTTAAATACTTGAATAAATTAGTTCCATCATAATTTATTGGTCCAGTTTGGAAAAATCAATGGTATACCAACAATAATAATCAATATATCTCTATAATTTACTTTTTCATTTTGTCGTTTAACGTCAACTTGACTGCAGTCAATCAGTCTAACAATTTTCACTTTCCTGATTATATAAGACATGTTAAAATCTGGGTTAGTCCAGGATAAAAAAATTTGTATTAAAATTACTTGTAAGTAATAATAATTGAAAATATGATTTCATCCGTAAATAATAATTAAACTTTTTATTAAAATCTGACCTATTTCAATGAATCCAAATACATATAATTTATTTATATTTTCTTATTGACAAATGGATGATTATTATTTTCTTTTTTATTTTTGGGTTTTCGAAATCGTTATCAAATACACATAATATTAGTACTTTTTATAAATATTTTTACGAACGGTAAAATAAAATCATGACAGATATTAGATACAGAATATAGATTTTCTGTGCAACGGCCGAAAAATAACTAATAACAGGCAATGAATAATATTTAACCAACAATAATTAAAGTTAAATTTGTAAATAACAAATGACTATTTCTTCTTTTCGTTTGAATTTCCAAATAAGAAATAATTTTTCATGGAACTACTTACGTAAGACAAAATTAAATTAAGCAATACCCGTGCTTTTGGTCTGTGCTCACGATAGACGGAAAAATAAATTTGAAATTTTAATATAATTGTGGATATTTAATTTCTCTATTAGTTTCATAAACTTCCTATGAGTCCTCGTTTTTCTTAAACTGTAAATTCGAGTATTCTATTAATATCAGTAACAGTACAAAATTAGCTGCTTCCTCGCGATCGCAGAAAATGGAGAAAATTGTAGAAATTAAGGTGGCACACGCAAATTTTTAATAATTATGTCATAAATGTAGTTGAAAATTTAACAGAACATTCTTAAAAGCTTCAGCATTCGGTTGTTACCAAAAGATCGCAAAGTCAACGATAAAATTATTGAAACAGAAACGTTATAAAAATTTCATTTTAACACGAGTCTTATGGAACTGTAGTTGATTCTGAGCAGTTAATCACTTCTTATTTAGTTACAAAAAATGACATTTATGTAAAATATGTTAACGATCAAGTAAAACTAAAAATTAAGATCAAAATGTACAAACTTAGGTTTCAATGAGTTTGGTAGTATCTTCTACGCATGTCAGCTATAAGCGTCAACGTCACTTGTTTTTTTTCCGTTTGTTCGACAAACTTTCCAATTTTTTCTTAGCAATAAAAAAAAATTAAAATTTCCTTATAATAAGGAGAATAATTTCTGTTTTTCTCCACTTATTTCTAAATTTTGTTTCCCATTTCAGTATTCTGAAGTAGTTTAAAATATTAATCGTTCAAATTAAATTGTTAATATTGATAAAAAGTATTAAGTACTATGTGGAGCTCCAGCTAGATACGACACCAAACGTGTGAGCTACCTTAAAAAAAGAAGGAATGAAAAGCGATGAACAATTTCACAAAAGCCCCTTAAACATTTGCAACCAGACTTAATTATTCTGTCTTACCGACGGTAAAACGAAGATTGGCAAATAATCGTACGGGGAATCTGGTAGATGACTCAAAACGACAATTCCCGGCGTGGAATCCGAGCATTCACCGCGTCGCCGAATCGAAGAGCGTATCAACGCGAACTGGGTATAGGAATCATTATTATTCTATTATTATTTTCATTTATAGTAATTTATTTTTATACCTCGGTTAGTATCGGCAAAACGAAATTGATCTACGAATTTCGTAAAATATATCCGAGTGTCCGTTCCTCTCTATGGGAAAGGTCATAGATTTCTAAGTACGAGGCTCTATCTTCCATTAATAACTCCATCAATCAAGATATTTCAGGGGATTAAACGGCAGAATTTAAATACCCCGCCAGAGGCGTTGTTTCGTTGCCAAATACGCCGGAGAGCATTGCCTTTTGCGTTTATTGGTTCCCGAAGACTTTCATCTTCGACGGATCATCGAAATAAAAAAACCAAAATAACCGAAATTTCTAAGGACATCCTGATTGATTTTTGACAATACTCCCACGGAATTGTATTTTGTTTTCGAATACGTTGTTGCACTCGGATTCCAATCAGTCGATTTTGTTTCGATGATGCCCCTGTGTGTCAACCAATGGCAATGGATAAAGACATTTACAGGTGTAAATTGCCATAATTTGTGGCATCATTGCTAGACAACTCGTGGTAAAGTTCAAAGCGTTTGAAAGCAAAAATTTTCCGTTCAACCTAATATTTTATGGTTATACCAATAATTGTACATTATTGTACATATAGTATCGGACAAAATTATAACAACTTGAGCGTAATAATTCTCCGAAGATTAATTAATCATCTCTATTTTCTTTATTATATCTAGATACACATATATGATACAAGATACACTATATCTTATCTAATTATTTGTGGGTACCTGATTTTCTTAAGTTATTTTTCTAAATATTAATAATATTGGTCAAATCCACGCCGTTCGTTAATTGATGTAGGAAATGTTAAAGAAATTTATTCTCAAAGAATTTTTACAGTTGAGTTGTTAGAATTTTGTTCAGTACTGTATAAGACTTCTAATTTGCAATAAAGGAGTAGAAGAAAAAAGATATCCACGTCTACGCGAGTCCGAATCCTTTGAATCTTCCCTCCCTTTATCCGTGAACAGATTTATTACCGAGTTACAAAACGGCGTTCCGATATCTGCCAATTAAAGTTATGCCGTCTGTGGAGGTAATTAAAAAGCCGGAAATAGTAGAAAATTGTGAGGTAGAAATAAATTAATCATTTAGAATGTAAATATTCAAAAAGAATTACACTTCAAATCTTTAATCAAAAGCTGTGCAGGCAAAAATTTTTCTCTGAATATGCAATTAAGTTTAAAATTACATGTATTTAAATTAAAACTTAAGTTATATTTACTTTCGACAAAATCAGAAATTTATGCTGTTTTAATTATATTTATCCTCATTTTTCAAAGCTCACCGCGATTTTGAAACATTAAAAGGGTAAACAGATGTTTTAAATTTTAACTGAGTTATCAGTTTATTGAAAAAAATAGTGGATTACTTATTACAGCTAATAAATTTCTTTCATTTTTTTCGTGTGCCTTGTTCATCGATCAAGTTTCTGTGATATAAATGTTGACACAAATATATTAAAAAAACACTACATACATACATCCATGTTTGAATATAAAAAACCAAGGAAGGAAGTTAAAAGTACATTTATATTTCACTGAAATTACTGAATCACATAAAGATTAAAATGGCGACACGCATACTCTGTTGTATTGAATGGAAAATAAAAGAGGTTCCAATTTGTGACAAATGTAATGTAAAATTAACTGTCAACCACTAAATTATATACTGCGATAAATATTCAACAGTACGACAAAAAAACAACGTAAGCTACAACACAAAAGAGAACTTCTCCAACTATAGAAAAATACATCAATTGCTGCAATTCCTCAAAGAAACACAAAATTATTTTCACACGGTAATATAACGCAATATTGCCGTTGCTAATAACCTTATGAGAAGCTTAAAATAAATTAATTTGTAAGTTGATGCGACATAAAAAAATGAGATGAAAAACAGAAGGGATTGTTTTAGCAAACTATTGACAGGGTATAATAGCTATCATGAATATCGTAAGAATTTTCAAGAGAAGGTAACAGCATAAAATAAACAAGAATTATGTACTCGAGTGGAAGGAAGTTAAGGGAACTTTCTCATTAAAACGCTCAAGAAATAGATGATTTTCCTGTATAAAAGTTTACAACATACATGTAGTAAAAAACGTTGTGACATTTATTTATACATTAATCAGATATGTAAAAGACATTTTTCTTTTAAGTTCCCGTAGAGGTGCAATTTTTTAAATACCGCTCAGTGCACTGCTGCAAATAAAAAGGCTTTCACAGTAGTCAACGTTACTCGACGTAGAATTGTTTGAAACTAAAATACCAAATAATTTCGTAAATGTTATGTCAATGACTATCGTATCAGCCTTCGATGACATATTTCGCAGCATATATCTTCTTGATACTAACATTTTTATGTGTAAAATTGTCCCTCCGTTAGAACTTCTATTTTAACGTTTATTTTTTTTGCGTTTTTGAAAGCTTATAAGATAGTCATTGATATAACATTTAAGAATTTATGTGTTTTCTTTTTTATTTCAGACAATTCTACGTCGAGTAATGTTGGCTACCATCAACGCCCTCTTTTTTGCAACATGTGCACCAAGTGGATATTATAAAATCGCACCAAAATGACCAACAATGTTAAAAAATAACATTTTTTCATATATCTGAATAACATATTATATAAAGAGGGCTTGAAAACTGTAATGATATCGATTTAGGTTCTCGAAACAGTTATGAAGAACCTTTATTCTGAATAACTGTTATGAAAAACTTCAATTTCAGACTATATCAGTTTCAGTTAAGGTTCTTATATCAGCTCCTATATCAGTTCTATAACTGTTATTTTTTAGATTCTGTATAAGTTCCAAAACGTTATAGAACTAATTTCGTAATGATTGTTTAGAATCTACAGTAAATGAAATCACAACACATTACAGCTGTAGATTACTATGTATTAGCACTATATTTTAAAAATTATTATGAATAAATCAGTAAATATAGATGTACACATTTGTATACATACAATTATTTTGTAATATGAAAAGTGTTTATTAATATAAATTTTTAAGTGTTTAACAAAAATGTATACAGTAATCTATATGTATATAAGCGCAATATATTACAATTTCATTTGTTGTAAAATTCTGTTCAATCGCTACGAGAATCGGTACTATAACTGTTTTAAAACTTATAAGGAAGTTAAAAATAACGGTTATAAAATTGATATGGAAGCTGATATAAAAATCTTAATTGAAACTGATATAGTCTAAAGTTTAGATTCTCCATAACAGTTATTCAGAATAAATGTTCTCCATAACTGTTTCAATTGGAACCTTTATATAACAGTTTGAAACAGTTATTTTCTTCCTGTATGTTGTATACTTTTGCACCGAAAAAAATCCTAAAAACCACTTATTTTTTGAACGTTTTCATGGGAACGTCCTCTTAAAACAGAGGAATATATATAAAGAACGACGACGGCGACGTGAGCAGAAACGCCGCTACAGTTAAAGGCAACGCCATTACGCGTGCGCTTAAAAATTACTGAACGACTAGTGCATGCTTCCTGGAATGAAAAAAAAATTTGGCAGTCAGCCCCTCGCACGGTCGAAGAGATAGAGATTAACTTATGTATTCGGTTCGCGTGCTCTGGCCCAAGGCTCTGGAGATTTGTTACAGGGCTGTATTTATAACACACGTGAAATACGAAAATTCGCGCAAAGGGATCACCGGGTCAATGGAACGTTCGCAAATGAATTCCATATTTGGCAGAACTTCGAAATCCATTTAAAAGTATGAAACGTGGGGCGCCATTTCCTTTTGTCTCTCCTTCGTCGTCCGACCCCTTACGTTTCACGAACTTTCTGACTTTTTTATATAAATTTTCAAACACGGTTCACATGTGTGTAATTCCTTGCCTCTAGATTTATATCGTTATATTATTTTATATTATATTTTTATGTAGATTTATAATGGTATTTATATTTATATACATATTGATTATTATAACAGTATTATGTTTGATGCTACTTAGTGAGTAAAAGTAGATTTAAGTATGTAAAACCATAGCTCCACGAGGTCCGAAAGGACAAAAGATGTATTAATAAATAAATAAATAAATAATACTTGCAAAAGTCACACCGTAGATATAACGAATTTTACATATTTGATCAATGTTAATGGTCGATGCACTAATTGTAATCTATATTTGTATGAACATTGACTGATGTATCTTAGATTAGGATGAATTCAATTGAAAAATCATAACACAATTTTAGATACAAATATTTAAAAACTAAAATAGGACAGAATCTTAAATTCTGTACTAGAGGCTTCACTATATTAGTAATAACACACAACTAATAATAAATTTTATCAAACTCTTTACTTTGTTGCATTATCCAAGTTACGGAATGTGTTATAAATGCAGAAACATCCTCAGTCTAATTATAACGTGGTTTATTTAAAACAGTCTTGTCTGTGGAAGTAGCAAAAGAATAACATGTCATAGTCTTTCTCAAACGTAACGTTTACTTCATGTAACCTTTTTTGCAATAAATTAATGCTTTACTCGCGAAAGTCAGTTTTCGCATTTATCTGTCGTTGGCTGTGTTGGCAATATTTTCATCAACTAAATTGTATATAACTTGCTGATTGAACGCATAATAAATACTTCATTCAAAGTAGATTAATCACCATTTCTATTAATATGAATTATAATTGGTCATACCAACTTTGACATTGACGAAATATGTAAAATATATTATATTTACCTATTAGAATAGGCAGATACTTCTGTGGACTAACTGTGACTAATTGAAATGATTAAACGCTTCGTAGGTTTTTGATAAAATAGTTAAATTGAAAAATAAAATTAGAAATAAAATTATATCTATACTGAATTCAAGACAGGTGTACTGTTTCAGGTGAACAAAGTTAGAGAATTATCCCACTAGTAATACCGTTTATATAATTAATTTTAACCTTACATAAGGTCAATGTACCTATTTCTAATTACGTCCTGATGTTTACTCAGTGTGTATATTTGTTGTTTAATGTAGATAGTTAAACGATAAATTAGTTATACAAAAAATCGTTTAAATTAGTTTAGTATTTCTGTACAAAATGCTACAGTCCGTTATTCAACAGATGGCAGCATTTTAATAGAAATAAATTTGAACGGTTCCGTTGCAATCGTGACTTATAAGTACGTGGACGCTGCGTTTTTACTAAAAAAAACTTACGGAATCTTTAATATTGTTTCTTCAAAGTTTGGTTTTGGTACTTCCATTTTCGCTGAGCAGAAGTAGGGACATTTTATACTTCATATTAAATGAACTATTATTATGTTAACATGTTTTTAAAAATCATTTTATTTAAATTTAATTATAAAAGGAGGTTTAAATTTTATATCTATTAAGTTGTTTTTGTCGATTGTTGCATAAATAAATAATAAAAATCAATTTCTGCAATAGCAGAGCTGTTACATGATTAGAAATAGGGACATTGACCTTAGTTTATACTTGTAGTTGCTTCTTTAATTATCGGCGAATTCGCCACTTTTTCCTATAAACATACTTCAACACTTAATCATTTTCAAATGTTCTTTTACAAAAAAGCAACTACTGCCTCTTCTTTTACCAACTGTGAGAGGTCAAAGAAAAATTATTTACGGAATGACCTGATAAGTTCTATAAAACCAAGAGTAATATATCATAACTAAACCGCAGATTTTATGTGTTTACAGCACACAGGATTATTTTAAACTCAGTGTAGTAAGAAGTTCGAGAAAGTTTAATGGAGTTCTTATTTAATTTGGAATCTGACGTAACGCTTGATAAAGTAAATAGACACTTCTTTGACTCCGGTTCCTGTAAATTCAATCACGAAACTCATATTTCCATAAACATCCACAGTTTAGTCTGCATCTAATGAACTCTATTAAAAATCCTACCAGACTAATCAATAAATTAAAAAAATTATTTGCTTTCTCAATAAGAACGTCCAAATAGGTTTTCATCGTAGGATTTATGGGTTACGCTACCTTGACACGTTTAAGAAACATGAAAAACGTTTGTTTTAACGAAACAATAATTTGAACCTTTAATAATAATGTACCGAAAGTAAATACCATAGCACAATTTGTTTTAACAACAAACGTTTTACTCTTATAAAAAAGAAACTATAGTTTTCAACCTTGTGTCAGGAATAACTCAAAGGCCATTCATCCGATTTTAATGAAATTCGGTGTACGTATTCTTAATAATTAAATAGACCGTTGATATTTACGCATTTATAGCGTTTCCTGGCTTGCAACATGTAGCGAAATTAGCATTTTCAGGAAGTTCAATACTATTTACTTGTTATTATTACAATCATCATCAGAAAAAATAAAATTCCATTCAACATTGACTTTTAAAACTATGAATCTACATAAACATTCGTAGTTTACCAATGACACTTTTGTGGTTGCCAGGAAAAACACCACATGTCACGTGGTTTCACTTTCAAGATATTGCCGTTTAAAATTCTGAACAACAATTCCCCTTATTTTTACGATATATATGTTTATTTCCTTCCCTTCGCATAATATTCTTCTGTACATTGCATTCTTTTTGTAAAACACAAGTTAAATCTGTTTGTATCACTCGTATGTAATAGCATACTAAAAATATGAAATATAAGTCTATTCGTTTTATATTATACAAAATCAGTTATTGGATAAGCAGATTAATAGAAATGGAAAATCAAAAGCGAGCAATCGATGTATTCTCCAAACTTTGTGGACTTAGGTATGTTGTTTTGTTTATTGCGTATATGAATTGAATGTTGAATTCAGGTTCCTGAAATGTTGGTTCAGGAAGATTGAACTTCGGTTAAATTACATTAGTCTTTTGAACATACAAAATTTATTTTCATGCTTTTTTTTTCTGATAAATACATAAATCCTATATTATACAGCTCAGTTAGTACACAACCTCAAATTTTGTGAAATTATGACGTGTGTGCCTAAGAGCGTTTTTCGAGTCCTTTTCAATCCATCGCGAATTAAATACCTTAATTTGAAAAAAAAACTATCGTAATTATGACAAAACTATAATAAACTCGTTATTAATATCTTTATTTCTCCTTCTGCACTGTTATATTAAAGAGCTCATTTTGTAAGTTCAGTAAAAATTGTTACAAACTAGATCATCGGGTCCTTTTCGCCCCAGCACAAACGAGACATTACAGAATGACAGAAATAAACTATACTCAAGTACTGTAACGTAATCAGCGAAGATAAATTATTCCTCGCCGGTGGTTATTAATTATTCCTCAGGACATAGAAATTTTGATTTAAGAAGCTAGTATTCCGAGAATTTACGAAATCTTAAAAAGGCCCTAACTCAAACAGTAAAGACCACCTTTAAATACGAGAAACCACTTATAGTTTGGCATTCAAGTGTACTAAGAAAGTGAAAATCGCTGACGCGAGAGTAGCACGCGAACTTGCGACGTAAACGGGAACGTCACCATACTTCCGTCATTCATAAATATAAAAAGAAAACGAAAAATTCCGTTTCGACGTTCGTAAAATACCTCGCGTTTCAATGAAAACCTTTTTTTTTCATATTAAACCCGTGGATTTTTCGTAAAAAATTCGTGAAAATACTTTTTCGGCCCAGTTTGGGGTGGCCGTAACCCTTTAATTAATACTCACGTAACGAGGCCGTGGGAACTTTCTGCGATCGATGATTTATCGGGATGACGCACAGTGGTTTTTAAATCACGAAAACGTGGCGAAAACTAAAGGAAAAAATTAATATTCGAAAATCGGTGTTTCTTGGTTATAGATCAATGGCTGAATATACTGAGTGGCCCATGTAAGTGTCGTCACAAAATTTCAGAATTCTCCTTGAACTTTACACAAAAACTCTGTTGAACTAGAGTTGAAGTATGTTTAAGTGTGCCTAACTTCAGTAAATAAGACTTTCTTTATCTGCACTTTTTTCGGAGACTCAATGTTACCTTTGTTCTTTACAGGCAGAGTTATAATCTATATATTTGAGTTTACATCGTATTATTATTGACTAATCTTTTTTACAATTTCTTTTCATTTTTCAGTTAACCTCATTCTACCAGTTATATGCAACTTCGATTATATTGGTTAAAGAAACTTTTCAACCTGCTCCTAGATGGCTATTCTTTTCGACGTTCTTTCTCGACACATGATATTCTAGCGATCTAAAGGAATAATCATCTAATAGGACAAAGTCTAGTTAATTGGAAAGATGCTATAAAATTGTACTGTCAAAATAGTGTCATTTTCTTACAACTTTGATAGACCATAAGAAAACTGGACTTCGTGCATATTGACACGTTTCGTCGGTATTTCTCACAGAAAACGAAAAAGAAAACGACGAGTAACTTATACATTAAATCCATTCAATCCACACCTAGAAAAATAGTACACATGTTCACCAGATCAAACGACTTTTCCTTTGTCCAATACAAAGGTAACGAAGACACTGCGAGCTCAAAATGCTATAAATTTTCCGAACGATCCAATATAGTAGTTACAAATGCTGAGAAAGTTCTGTAACAACGTTATCGATTTTTTTTTTTAAATAGATTGCTTTACATTGATTTTCAAGTGATTATAAAATAATTTGTAGAAAATGTTACACCTTATTATAGTTTATGCCATGTTTCTCGGATATCGAACCACTGTTACGACGTGAATACGAATTCGTTGTTCAAGATGCTTTCGGGGACGCGGTGTTGTACGATTGACGGGACGTCGCGTCTCTGCACTGGCGGTCACTGTTCCGAGTGCCCCTCTATTAGACCCCCCCTGAAAATTTCGTAATGTTTGCCGGTGTCTAAGCATTCGGCCAGAAATCTATCAATGAGAGGGAGGTCCTCGCACCTCGCAAGGTTTCGGCGTCGCTATATAAACCCGCCCGTTAGACTTGCTCTTTACAACGAGAAAACAACTCTGATCATCATGAACACTTTGGTGAGTTACGCAGAGCATCTTCATCTACTTTATCTTGTGGACGTGACTTGTCCTCGCAACTTCGTAATTAAGTAGCACGTTCGACTAATCAATCTTTTCGATAGGATAAATTCTTTCAAATGTTACGTGTAGGTATCACGTACACATCCGTTTGGATTTTTCGGTATTACTAAATTAAATTGTATAATATAATAATGTACAGAATGTATAATATAATCTAGTACAATCTAGTATAAAATAAAATGTGTTGTAAATTAAAAGCCAACATAAGTTATGCCAAAAAGAACTATTATAATTTCGATAAAATTAAAATAGTAAATATGTAATTTATCATTTTGTCGGGTTTGATAAAGCTGTAGCGTTAACCTTGGTGCACCGTTTGGCTCAATTTCACCCGAAATCGAAGTTTGATTTTGTAACTGTACTTTGATTATAGCGATTTCGGAATTAGTTTGACACCGATTAACGTATGTTACGATCTAAAGGTGAACATATTCTATTGACAAAATTTCAATACTCGACCTACACGTTATATAATCGTTACATTACATTTTCATTTAACGATAATCGATTATTACTAAGCTTTTCGGTGTTACATGCATAATAAATGGGTGTCACTTTTTGAGCTGCAGAGTTTCAATAATCGAAAACTTCAAGTTACACGGTCATAAACGAGTTATAAGCTTGTTGATCCCAGTTTCGTGACAATTAACACTACAATTACCGATATACCAAATTTAGAAATTGACTAACTTCGTCATTTTCATATTGCAGTAAATGTTGTAAACAGTCTAAGTAAGGAAATAAATATACTCATCTTGACTGTTTTGGTAGTTCTAGTGTTGTGCATTTATAGCATCTCTGAATTTGAAAAATGTAATAAAATACACGTTTCGATACAGTTTAATAATATTTTGTGTGTTTGTTAATGTAGTAAAACCTCTAATACAGAATTCAAAATTTTGCTCCATTTTCATTTTTATATGGCAATATCTAAAACTTTGATTTTGCATCAACTTTCACACTTTAGTTTTTATGCAACAATTCGATTGTATCACCGTAATTTACTTTTTCTTTACATTATACCTTCTCCATTTCTTCACTTCTATTTGCATTCTGCTTTTGTAGAACTCTTCATTCCCTCTTGTTTACACGGTTTGTCCCAAAAGTTTCCGAATTAAAGTCAAAGCAGTCATTTTTTATAAATCGTTAGTTTCTTTGTCATACATTTCCAATTTGGGTAACAAGAATCAATTTGATGTAGCTGAATTAGACGAATACAGTGGATAATAAATTTGTAA
This sequence comes from Dufourea novaeangliae, assembly GCF_001272555.1. NCBI lineage: Eukaryota > Metazoa > Arthropoda > Insecta > Hymenoptera > Halictidae > Dufourea > Dufourea novaeangliae. The sequence goes on along the minus strand of NW_015373950.1, from coordinate 639,610 downwards.
GATACCTTTTGGGACCAAAATTGTTACGTAAAATCATTCAACTAAAAAGTTTCGACTGTCGTCCTTTCCACCATCTCGAAGAATAATATTCAGAGCCATTTCCAGAGTATCTATAATTATTGCGAACAAGTACATCTCTTTAACACTAGAACTACCAAACAAGTCAAAATGACTTTTGTCAATACACTCTTCGAACGACGATCAAAATGTTATAACAATACATTTTCTTAGATCTTTTGCAACTTTTATGATCACATCAAAGTAAAGAAATTAATTTATAAATTCTGTAATTTTCAAAAGATTGTTATCTTTATCGACCGATCGTGCTGCCTTGATTTCACTACACAAACTTCTGGGACAAACCGTATAGAATATGTTCTCATCCGTGCATGGCAAATAGTACCTATTTTCAGTATTTTTTTAAATAGCTTCATTTTATCATTAAAACGAAAAGTCAGGCCGTGGAGATCGAAAAAATAATGTATTTCCTCAGTTATTCCCAAAAATCTGCTGCTACTACTGCAATGAATCTTGCCTATACGTGCACGCCATTTCACTACGCTTTTTCTAAAGAGCTTCATTTTATCACTAAAGCAAAAAATCAAGCGGGGAAAGTCGATAAAATAATGTATATTTGATATTTTTGCATAAAAAAGTGTGGGAAATTATCCAGAATCATACACTCAACACCAATTTCAATGACAGTTTTGGATATTTTATAAAACTCAATATTTTAAACTTCTTCCTGTACATGTTAGCACCCATTGAGTTCAGTTTCCAAGATATTTACAGCTAAAATTGAGAAAAGTGGCTAAACTGCATAATTACCGTACAGACTCGTCTCGATTATCGTCCCGAACTTGGGTCCGTGCCAGGACAATAATCTTATAGGGAGAAATGCTTTAGCTCCTCGTAAATTCGTTTTTTGCCAAAAGCCCGAGCCTCGGCAACAATAGCAGAGGGGAAACAAAGTATGCGTTTGACAGGTTTGACGCCCCCCTCCCAATGGTGGGGATAACGCTTGGACAATAATCGAGAGGAGTCTGTATTTTCCCTTGAATTATACATCAGCATAAATAAAAACCCGTCAATCGATTCGTTAACCATTAATGGAAACAACATTTAATTCCAGGCTTGCGCTGTCTTCGCCCTCCTCGCGGTCTCCGCGTCCTCAGCACCGGCGGAGATCCCCACGCCCGTCAGCATCCTGGCGTACACAGCCGACGGGCCGAACCCAGACGGCTCGTATGCGTTCAGCTACGAGACTGGGAACGGCATCAAAGCGGAGGAACACGGGCAAGCGAGGCAGCTGAACGAGACGAGCTCGGTGATCGCCGTTCAAGGATCGTACAGCTACGCTCTCGAGGACGGTTCTCCGGTAGCCTTGAGCTACGTCGCCGACGAGAATGGCTTCCAGCCACAGGGCGAGCACCTTCCTACACCGCCGCCGATCCCGGCTGGGATTCTGAAGGCGCTGGAATATATTGCCGCGCACCCACCGCAAAATACAGTATAAACGGACGAGAAATTCTTATAAACGAATATATCATCAAGAGTAACGGAATCAATATTTTTGAGATTGAAAAGTTTATGGTCGGTTCGAATAATTTCTGATTAACTTTAATCAACGATTAAACCGATCAGCAGTGTAGCTAACTTAATCGTTGGTTAAGGTTAATTAAAGTTGGTCGAAATGGCCCTTAGTACCGAATGAATGAACGAACATGTGGCGCCATCAACCGGCCGGGCGGCCATCTTTGGAAGCGTTCGCTTGTTATCGTGGCTCTCGCGGCGACGCCATTTTTATTTCTCACGTTTATTCGTTTGTAGGCTTTGTTGAACGACGAATGGAATCTTATTCGATCGAGTCTAAGGTCGAATAATGTTGCGAATTTTTCGCGTGTATTATATGCAGGATAGATTTGTGTATCGAATTGAATGGTTATTTTGTTGCTCGAATGAAAAATGTTTGATTGGTTCTCTGAATGGAAGCCCGCTGACCCGGCCATTGAAAGCGAATTACGTACACAGTAGAAATAGGACACGATTGACGTGACGGTGGGTCCTTTGAGTTCGTTGAACCCACGGTGATCCATCGCGACAAAGTTTTTTTTTTTCTTGTAGACTTAAGTACGCACGCCTACACTTATTCTCGCCGTTGTAATTCGTCTCGATCGCACGCGGAGGACTCGCGACGATCGTGCACGGTAGCTGTGTATAACTGTTTGTAAAGTGCAAACTACTTGACATTTTCGCCCGCGATGATACAGTGTCAGATTGTACGTTTGTAATGTTACCATATGCTGTAACGGATTGCGTTGAACGTTGACACCAACCGCAGAATAAATTTAAGTATTTTAAGTTAAATTGTGCTTTCTTGTTCATTGATCCTTCACGTTTCCCATCGTTTTACATTCTATAGTCGTTCATATTATTCTATCCTTTGCCATAATTGATGTGATCGATGCGATAAATAATAGTTATTGATGCGTTAATGGGATTCAGCTATTTGTTGCCATAAATCTATGTTGCATACGGAATCGTTATATCAAATCTTAGTATTTTTCATTCAGAAATTATAAAAGCAGCTGTTATGTCACTGAACAGTGATTTGTTATATTTTTCGAGTTGTTTTAATGTAATTAACGTGATAAATAGCAATGAACGATCTTTAATTTGATTCAATTGTTTGTGCCGTAAGTTTGTATAGTCTGTGAAATTATTCTATAAACCTTTCTAATTAATAGTTACAATCAACCGTTATCATGTCACAGAAGCACACTTAGTTGTTTCTTTCTTTTCATATTAATGTGATAAACAATAACGTGATTTGGTTACTCGTGACATAAGTCCTTGTTATTCTTGAAAATATTGTATTAAAACCTTCTAATTCCATCGAATTGGTATTATATCACAGCGCAGTGTTTCATATTGCGCAATAGTGTAATAAACCAAGATCGTGATTACATAGACATATTTCTTGGATTATTCATTCCGATTAGTCGTGGCTCTTCTTTTCGAAGAATTAATTAGTACACGTTACATCATCCGTGTAGCGAAATTAAAGATTTGACGACTGTTAAGTGAGAAAGCGGAGTTTGCAAAAGACAAGAAACAAAGTGTGCATATTCCGTTTTCCACTGATTGTGAGTCGGATAATATTCATAGATCTCTTTAATGTTCACACTGTGAGAAATAGTTTTCTAATTACAATACAAAAGTACATATGATAAAATACTTCATTTATGTATTAACGCTTTTCTGTCCGAAAACCTACTATATAATACGCTTATTGATTTTATTATTACTAGACTGTGGATTTTATGCATTTGTAGCATAAGTGAATGTATAGAAGTGAATAAAATAGAGACTTCAGTAATATTTAGTAAATGTATCAATTTATGTCCAACGTAGTAGAACCATTGATAACAAAAATTAGTCTTTGCTTGCGTCTGGTTTTCTAAAATTTATGTACAAAAGCTTGAGTTTGCATAAACATCCGTAATCTAATTATTACTGTTAAACGATAAGTAAAAATTGAAGAAGGAATTGTTACCCTATGCTATTTATTGTTAGTTTGTTTTATTACTCTACAATTGAGAGTATTTATAGATATAAATTTAAAAAAGCATACATCCTCAAAGTTTCATTCCAATATTTTTAAAATTAACGAGAATAGATCATTTTAACATATAGCTTGACTACTCTGATTATTCTTTGAACACTGTTTTCTTGTAACCAATTTTTCATACTCACGCCTCCTTTTCACTCATCACCTCAATTGTAATTTGGTATTGCAATTGATGAAATTATGAATAAAAAATTGGCTATTAGTCATGGAGTCTAGAAAGGCTGTTTTTGCACTGATGCTTGATTGTTTTTTTCTGATATTAGACCCAAACACTACCCTTTTCTATAAAGATAATAAAAATAGGGAAATTCTATAACACAGTGTACATCTGAGGTCCCAATGCGCGAAAATTATGCTTCTTGCGTTCTAGCTATGCAGCTTGATTAACCCTTTCATTCCCAAACTATCTAATAATTACGAATAAATATTTGTTTTTGTACTTTTGTCTGTATTACACGAAGTATAAATGATTCACTAGAATATTTCAACATTTTGAAAGCATTTAGTACTATTTCTCATTTGTTACCATTTGGCAACCTCTTTATTTGTTTCACAGTTATGCATAATAATTGACATTGTAAAGTTATTGTACGTAAAAAAATCCACTGTTGTTGCCATTGAACAGTGAACGCTCTTGAAATATTTAAAAGAAGTAACAGTTTTATAAGTTCCTATTGCATTGCTAACAATGCTGAACTCTGGAATTCCAGCAAATTGAAAAAGCAAAGGACAATAATGTCTTACTTTACCGATAAGTCTTTGAAAACATATATAAAAATTTGTGTCATGCAATCTATACAAAACTAAAACAAATTATTATATGTATAATTACAGATATGATAAAATATACGATACTAATATTTTATTTGGTAATTTAGAATGCTTAGCCATATGGCAACAGTGGGAAGGAAATAATCAATCTCTCAAGTATCGTGTTGATAATTTTCAGCACATATTCTTCAAATTCAAATGTTTTAGGAAACATAACAACCAAAAAATCGATATTTTTATCCATCTAGATAGATGTAATCGGTTAATCCTTAGTTACCATAAATCATCATTATTCCCTTCAAGATAGTTTCCCTGGGAAATCCATAAACCGCTACGGAAGCCACATCTACAAACAGTGTTAGAAGTATTTAACCTTTGCATGACGAACACGAGTCACTTGTGACCTGGAGTTCAGCCTACGCTAAAACACAGGCCAAAACTTTTGATAAAACGTTTACACGATATTTCGATGTGGGTCAAAAATTACCCGGCTGCGCCTTCCACGAGTCCATCTTCCGAGGGTTAACTGAAACTGCAATTATTTACATTACAACTGCAGTTATGTAGTCTCCAGAATTCCAAGATGACGACCCTTGTGATGGGTTTCGATATTTGGGAACAAAAAGAAGTCACATGGGAACTCACCACACTATATCTCTCGTCGAGGACAATACCATGTCTATTCGTCCGTCATCTATCGGGAACATAACGTTGATGGAAGCGTTTCAAACGCACTGAAATCCTTGTTATTCAATTTCCATTGTTGTAAATAATTTTCCTCGCATATCTCAATTTCAGGTAACGTTTCGAGCCATTACCTCTTCGCGTTCTGGTTCGTGTCCTGGTCTTGAAACCACGCGGTTTCCACGGTCCCCTCGGCTGGACCATGCACGTTCCACGAGAATTACAACGCAAACACGACGGAGACATGAACAAAAGCGAAGAGAAAAAAAGATGAAGGAGACCGAAAGGACCAGAGTGAGATATACGGGTACATTTTGACATACGTGTTCAGCGTACGAGGCTTATGACGTCATTAACCATTGACCGACATTGGTTCAGGCTTGTCACACATTACACGTAAAAGGACAGTGATGCATGTCCAGCGGCGTGCGGAAAAAGGCAAGGTTTGCATACAGTACCGGACAAATGTTTTCGGACCAACACCTTTTGGTTGTGATATTTGAATTATGGATATCATTGACCAAGGTTGTTGTTACACTCCTTTGAGCTGTTAAATGAGAGGGAAAATTTTTAAAATTATTTTTGTATGCAGAATTATTGTTTATTAAAAATTCAACATATACATCTTATTAGAGGAAAGGTGTTTAAAATGATCCCTCGGGGTAAAATGATTCCTGGCTGCTCTGTGGTTATTAGTGGTGCTATATCGTAATGTCGTTCTACAATAGTTCTCCCCGCACGTCACTAGTCGTTGCTCGAAGTGTCATGCGAATATCAGTGTTTTGTGTATTGTTCACAAGAAAAATTTAAAATTACTGCAATTTATTTAAGATAAGGTCTTTTTCAATGTTGTGTAACTTTTGTCGTAAACGGTTTAATGTGACAACTGCTTATTGCGTGGATGTAACCACAATTCAATAGTAAGTTAATTAATGTTTCGTTACCGCATGTAATAAGTCGAGGTTATATTCAACCATTGAATATGAATTGGGTGTTTGAGGTCATATGATCCTTCTCTAGTAGGATAAAATGATCCTAGGAATCATTTAACCAATATGCTATATTATTGTTTTTGGTTTCAGTTACAACAATGCCCTGTCAGTATGAAAGGAAAACAGCGCGTCAAAGCTGTTTTCATTTAAATAAAATTTAATAAATGAAATGCTTTTTAATGTTCGTCGTATTTACCTATATGTCGTATATGCCTTCAAAGAAATATGAATAAAAAATATAATTGATCACGTAGCTAAATTTCATTTAAGCCAATGATAAGATAGATAGACTAACTTACAAAAATTACTTTACTTTTATTTAAATAATGAGAATTTGTATTTTTTATATAAATTACGCCTTAAAGGGATCGTTTTAGACACTTTTCCTCTACATAGGACGTTTTTGTGCTATTTGGGCTGCAGTGACGTGTTAGAACCAATGGAACCGATCTTCTGAAAAATTGAATCGGGATCGAACATACCTAGTTTACGTGGGCACCACTGTATCTAGTCGGCGCAGCGATCATCTGCGTCCTCTCCGGGGCCGTAGGCCCCTCTCCCACCTTCGCGGGTGTAGACGTCACATCATTTCGCAGACAGGATAGTCCCAAAGGTCGCGCGCGGCATAACCGGTATGCCCGGATCGCGCAACCGCAACTAGACCAGAGCATCTAATTGCTCGTATCGAACGACCGTTCGAATCGTGGCAACAACACATAGGGCCCCAAACGGAGAAAGTTGCCCGTTTTTCCATGATTCAGCGATTCTCTCTTCCTCGTCACGACGCCCGCAGATTCTCCGACGCGAGAGTTATATTTTCGCCTCGCGACCGATCCCTGCCCCAGCAATTCGTCGCTCTAGTTCTAATTGTTTTATCGCTACTAGTTTCTGAACTGCGAAAACTGTGCTTTGAGTTTACGAAGTTTAATATTATAGAAACAGGACAATGGTGAAATAATCAAACGCATTATAATATCATCTACCGAATAGATATTTCTTACAATATTCAACAGAATTGTATTTTATTAGCAACATAAATTTGTAATTGTTATTTGTATTTGGTGATACAATAATTAAGGGGTTAGAAACCTTTGAACTGTTGAATGAGAGGGAATATTAACACATTTTCTTGTATAGGCAGAATTATTGTTTATTAAAAATTCAACATATATATCGTATTGTATGTTATTTCTTTAGTAATTTCTGAAAAGTTGTGCTATATATCGATCAATGGCAAAAAATGGCTGCCATTTCATTATAACCCGTTTCATCAAAACACAATTTGCGGTACCAGATAAATCTCTGTGGGTTTTTATCTGAAACAAGTGTTTCATATTAAAGTAGATAAGCGGAACTGGTATCTACTTATCGAAGCCGATTTTGAAAACATGAATATTTCACAAACTGGCGGCTGTTTGAACTGAAACTTGTAGTTTCCGACATAAAGTTTCAATTTCTATTGTTACTAAAAAAAAGAAAAAAATGCACGCCTTAAAAATTCGCTTCGTGAAGTACTAGATTTTAGTCTTAAGAATATCACTACAATGTTTGATACAAATCGATTCTGTAGCTTTTTAAGTATTTCTGGTACCGATTTTGAAAACTACATTTAGTGTAAAACGCATTTAAATGGCAATCATTTTCTTCTGTTGCTCGATATGTAGTTCAATTTTCAAAAATTATTTAATTTTCCCTCTTATTTAACAGCTCAAAGATGTGTAATCCCTGAAATCAAATGCGTTCGGGCTCATGCTGCAGTGCTCTGGATTCTGTCGTTTCTGAGGAAGGATTTATAGCACTAAAGACTATAGATTTACTTCGTTTCCGAGTTATTAATTATTGAAAATACGGGTGAAATACGCGTGATAGAAATAACTTAAATGTTAGTAATTAAAATGTACCGTTAACTAAAAATAGTAACCTGTAATGTTTAGTTATTTTCAAAAACGGGTTGTCAATTATGTTACTACAATCCTTCTTCTTGTAGACTTTCTTTCTGAATGACCTTTTCTGATTTTTCCGCTTCAATCTTTTTACATCATCTCTACGCCGATCGCTCATACAAGAGCTCCTGGTTATGACCACAATAAAATTCATGCGTGTTCATTGCCTTGAAGCAGCCAATGCTAATACGCGTGAAATACGCCTGACGCGATGGATTATACAATTCCAACAGCCGATTTTCACCTGATACACGAGCTCGATCGATGACCCAGTAAATCTAATGAATGAGATATGAATGAAACCGTCACGCGAAGTAATTGAAGAACGCACTTCTCAAGTAGAATAACCCATCGCCATCAGACGTATTTTGAAACGGTTAATACTCCTTTCCCTTTTAGCGACCGGAAGAAAGGTGATGTTTAGGATTTTTTTTAAAGAAACAAAGAAGGTGTGGTGAAAAAACGTCCTGGATTTTAGTCATTATACATTCAGGTAAATAAACAAATTTCTGTTTTAATATTCCTGCATTGTAGGTGGAGCTAATCGTGTTGATCTGAAATTGCACTGTATTACTGGTGCTCATCATAACGTAAAAAGCTATTAACTAATTGTCAAAACTTCTTGTTGCGTTCTTTTAATAATGGAATCAGCTATTGTGTAACCTACTATTGAAAATTTTGAAGCATAAACCTTTTATAATTCATAATAATATTCGTAAACGTTCCTTCTTTTTTGTATACCTTTGTTAAGACTCATATCAAATGCGGCCATTTTATGTTTTCGACTTCGTGGTAGGTTATGCGATAGATGTTGGAGTAACATTCAATAATATTTTTGAAATTTTGATTTCGGTCTACTCTATATCGAGATATCGTGGATACCGTTTGTACAGTGTAATTTTGGAACACGATTAGCGCCATTTACAATTTGCCACGCTGCACGAATATTGAAACAAAAATTTTTTTTATTTACTTGAAAGTATAATAAATAAAGACCAGGAAGTTTTTTATCATATCTTTAATGTATTCTTTAAAAAAAAATCATAAATATCACCTTTTTTTCGGGCCGCTAATGGGGAAAGGGATTTTAATATTTGGACTACCATTTCATCCAAATATGAGTAATACGTACATTGCAAGGACGCTGAATTATTTAAATACCGTTTCATAAGTTTTACGTAAAATTAATTTCGCTGTATAACTTCAAACAAGAGGTCAACAGCCTCTATTAATTAATATGCATTTATTTCTGATGAATTATGTATTATTTAAAAAACGAAATAAAGTGTGTCTGCCTACGTGCGGTCTTTTCCACTGTCGCAGTCAACGTGTTAATAACACCGAAATGAAGTCTGGAACGCAATTTTGTTATTCTTGATTTCCTTGTTAGTTTGGCATGTAATATCCACCCTGTGAATGTGTCCCACAATTTTTATTAACCCTTATCCATTCGTCATTTTCCCAACTTAATTTGTTCCTCCGTGTCAAATCGACACAGTGATAAAAAGTTAATATAATGAAGAGATACATAGTTCAATTTACAAGTTCTTTAACATAAAAGTCACGGAGCCTCAGCTACATTTACGTACAGATAACAGCATAGGATTTCTTAGGACAAGAATGTGTCAAATTAACCCTCCCTGACTCCCCATTAGTTCGACTGTATCCGTCACCAACACCTTCAAAAATAATTTTGAATACGTACTTACTATCTGGAATCTATAGGTGCTCGAACTGATGCCCCTCAAGTTCAGTACAGCAATTTCAATGCAGTGATTATTTTGTAAATATCTCGTTAACTATTAAGTTAAGGACGTATGAAGGTCAACATATTTTTACTCAGAATTTCATACTCTATCGATCTATGGTACAAAAAATAGGTCATTCTGTTAAAAAAAATCAAGGTGACCTTGAAATCTCTGAAATGCTTCCACCCACAAATAGAGCACGTACTTTATAAGATGTGTCTCTTAATGCCATTTAAAATCCAGGCCTCAAAATTTTCATAAACTGTACCGTTAAATCATTATTTGAGATGATCAAGTTAGTTGAGACACCCTGTATACTAACAAGGACTTTTGAATACAAACTTAAACATGTATACAACAATACATCATTTCTTTAGAATGTTTTGTAGACGGGAAATAGTTATAATTTTACGCTATTCGACTTGTGGGTTCAGGGAGCTCTCCCCCCACCCTTAGGCGTTCTAGGATTAATAATTTCTTCACAACAAATTTCCTAATTCATTCTTAGCCCATTTACACCAGGCTTGCCCCTTAAGTTAAGTTCCAATAATACCCAATTCTGCGCAGTTGCATAAGATTGACAATTATGAATGGTCGTAGAACGGCCATAGAAGTCTCCCCTAGCTAGAGGGACTTTTTAAGAAAGCCGCCTCGTTAATCGATGCCAGGCTTGTTGTACATGAAGCTGAGATTTCTTGGACAATACCGGGCCGTAAATCTTGGGGGTTCCGTTAGTTTGATACGACGCCCAAAGCTGATGGATTTTTACGAGGTTCACCGCGGTAGGCTCAGGTCTGTACTTAGGAATAAAAGGAAGAGAAAAGAGTACTTTTCTGCTTGTTGGTGTACCGTTTTTTCCTTTCAACGTTTTTTTTCTCTCTTTTTGCACGGTGAGCTAGCGCGCGCATCATTGAGATATCGTGTCGCAACGCGGCGCTTGTCGAACGTGTTACGTAACGTAGAACACGACGTAGAAAATATATTGTAACATTATGCAACGAAGCAAATAACGAGAAGCTTTAAAATTACGACGCCTTCGCTGGAAACGAGCCGGGTTTCGCGCCTCGAATCTGGGGATAATGCCTAGGGACGAACCGTTCCGAGTAAATACAAGTAAATAATCGATACTTTCGTTTCGATACCGAGTATTTTTAGTATCGATACTTTCGTTTCGATACCGAGTATTTTTAGTATCGATACATTCGGTTACGATATATGTATACACGGTATGGAAAAGATGTATTCGTATCGAATGAATCGAGTAATCGATATGAAAGCAAATGAATGTCAAGGTGGTTGTCAATCAATAAATGTTAATTAATAAAATATATCTTCGTTAAAATTAGAGATGGGCATATTCATTATCTAGATACAGAGTTTCGAATAACGAATAGAAGATAAAAAATGTACTTCGCCATTTTTAATCGTTTAAACGTGGAAATTCCAATTTTTATAACAAAATAATACTTCTTCCTGAAGGAGGCGACGTTTTGCAAACAATTATTTAATCTCATTAACTGTTTACAGCTCAGGATGACACCCTTAGATACTGCAGCTTTTCTCTATGTATTATTCGAATAAAATTTTGTTCAATTCTAGTTAAAATATATTATATTAATAAATAAGAACAATGTATTTATTTTTCTTCGATACAAGTAGGTATCGATACTTTTTATGCGATACTAAGTAGATATCGATACTTTCTTTCGATACAAGTTATGAGTAGAAGTATCGATATCTTCAGGTTATCCTTCAGTTTATCCATAATAATTTCCAACCTTTTCCCCCCTTCCCACTGGAGTTGAAATTTCAGGGATAATTCCATGCGAGCGGTGAATCTTTGGATTTATCCGCTTAAACGGGGAACACGTAGTTAAAGCTGATAGCGCGTACGTGTTCCTCTGGGATAAGAACGTATTAAGGAAGACACCGTGCTCGACGGTGGCACGGAATGACATTATAATGTTAGATTGTCACGTGATACATCGAGTCAGCGCGAAAGTTTCGAGGTGACATTTTCTGCGGGTGATAGGATCGCTCTGGTTTTGTGAAACTAATAAATAATTATGTTAATATATTATGCATCTATGTCAAACCTGGCTAAATTTTATTTGAAAGGAGAATAAGAAATAACTACGTGAAATAATTTATTTCGGAACAACATTTTCATTATTCTTATTTGAAAATAAAAATGTTATCGATTGATTTGAACTAATTGCAATTTCAAATGATGAATTATTTTATTACCTTTGTATTTCAAATTTGGCAAAAGAAATAATATTCAAAATAATATGCAACAAAAGGATTTTATTTTAAGAAATTTTTACAGCAGTTTGCTTTTGGCAAAATCCGCTCCTCAAAAAGCTCATCCATGACAGATTTTTGTTTGGATCCATCTAATATTGTCGCGAAAGATAATAATCGTTCCACTGGTGTGTAAGATGGAAGAAGGGTGTTACTCTTCCGAAAAGTGTCAATAAACCAAACTCAGATTTAGTCATCTGATATAATTTCGAAGAACAGTTTCACAATTATTTCTAAGAATTATTTTAAATCACTATAATATAAAATAGTAATTCAAATAGTGTTATTTCGGACGTGAACACAGGCATGGAAATAATTTTGAAATAAAATAATATGTTATTTGAAACAACATTCTAAATAACAGCATCTCGGAAATACCCAGGTCTGGTTCATTTAAATGGTGGTAACACAATAGATTATTTAGAACAAACATTGACGTAAATGAATGGTGTTCTTTTGTCTTGTTTGAAGTAAAATTGAGATTGAGCTTTTGAGAAAATTACATTTGAAAATGAAAGGAATACACGTTACAAACACTGTAGAAAAACATTTTATGAACTGAAATGTTGAACTGAATGTGAAAAACATTTTATGTTTCATAATTTTTATGAAACATCACATTTTCTCTTTATATAAACCAATGCAAATTCAGAATTTCAAACGTTTTAAACCATTTTAGTTTTGATTTCTGACAATCCTATGTCGAGTACTGTTGGCTACCGTTAACGCCTGGTTTTGTTTGCAGCGGTGCAGTGAGCGGCATGAGAAATCACACCATTAGAGAAACTTAAAAGAAAAAATATTTTTTATATATTTGAGTATTGTATGAGCAAAGCCCACAACGTTTTTTAAAAATCACTTATCTTTGCATATGTCACCTGAATATAGGTGAAACGTACATTGCAAAGAAGCTGGATTATTTAAATACTGTTACGAAGGTATTGGGTAAAATTAATGTCACAGTATAATTTAAAACACGATCAACAGTCTCATTAACTAAACGCATATATTTTCGACGTTTCATGACTTAAAAAACGAAATAAAGTGTGTCTGGCTACGTACAGTCTTTTTCACTGTGACAGTCAACGTGTTAAGAATTATTTCCTTCCGAGTGCTATTGGAACAAGTGAGCTTTATATTAGAGTACAGCCTGGTGGAAATTGTTTTTATCCTCCTCTTACAATAAATAGAGAAAAAATAACTTCTCAAATGATATTGTTTGAAATATTATTTCAAGTAACATGTTATTTTATTTCATAATTATTTCCTTGCCTCTGATCACGTCCGAAATAACATGTTATTTTATTTTCTAATCACGTGAAATAATTCTTAGAAATATTTGTGAAATTGTTTTTCGAAATTATATCAGGTGACTACAGTGAGTGGAAAAAGTATTCGTACACCCTTTAAAACGGAACAACTCTTTTAAAATTGGTCCAAATGACGAAGTTAATTACTTTATCTATACTAATTAAGAGACGTTAATTTACTAAATGATGTGAAAAAAAATTTGAAAAAGTTGCAATTGGTCCGAATCGCGAAGAAAATATTAAAGGTTGTGTTTTACAACTTTTTAATCTGAGGCTATAATGAAAATTGAATAAATACATATCGAAGATTTATGTTAGTTATGTACATACTGCAACTTTCATTGAAATCGGTTAATACAGAAACGAGCGACAGACATCAAAAGATGTGAGAATTCTTAGATTTACTACAGTTGTAGATCGAAAGTCGGGAAAAACTACGATTTTCAACATTTTTAATGGTCTGTATCTCGTAGCAACATTAACCGATTTTGATGAAATTTTCAACATGTATATAACTAACATAAATCTTCGATATGTATTTATTAAATTCAAATGAATCGATAATATTTTTATTGTTAAATATCAGTACCTATTGAAAATAAAGTTCCGAAATAAATTATTTCGAATAATTATTTTTTATTTTCATTTCAAATAAAATTTGCCCAGGTCTGACAGATACTCTTTTTCGCCACTGTAGACAGAATCTAACGGATTTTAGCGAGCACGCCGGATCCGAGAGAATCGTAGACGGTAATGATCGTACCGTCTCATTGCAAATAAATCGTAAACCGGCGAAGAAGTTATGGTAGAAGGCGACCTTGACATATAAGCATATACCGCAGGAATTCTAAGAGAGCGCCTACCCGGAGGCTAGAAGACGTAACGCACGTAAAATTCAATTTTACTTTCATCTCCGGTGCAGGTGGCGCGAGCGCACGCCGATGATTTGAAAATGTCCCGTTGTTGGGAATCCCTGCGACCGATATCTGTTTACTGTCGTTGACCTAATGACAGAGAGAGGGGACATCATTTTACTTAACCGTTACTTATGTAATTACATACTTCAATAACAAATTATTTCTCCATTCGATATTCCAATGAAAATGACAAATAGGTGTTTGGCGTCTGAACGAATTTAAATAAAGTGATTAAAATAGTAATGTTATATCTTATTTACAAATCTAGTATAATTACTTTTTGTTACTTATTATTTGAGCCATATTGTTTTTTCTTTCTTGGGACTGGTATAAGTCCCCTTTTCTTTATTTCGAGATATTTAATGTTTTGCATTTTAAAATATTGTTATTAAAAATATTGTTAGACCCAAATAAGCTTGTTCGATGCTTTTAAGATTCCAGACATGTTTAATTTTACTATGTCACAATTTTTATAAATATTGTTCGAGTGAAATAACGTTCTTATTAACTGTTTATGGACTTGTACCATTTTAAAAAATAATGTTTCTGCACTTCCATTTAACAGTCAAACTTGTTTGGCTAATTCATGAGAATATTGTACTGCATTGACTTTATTATTTTAAATATGTACAAAATGAACACATCCGTCTGTAGCCAAAACTAGTATTAATTCATTTTGTTTTAAATTCTACGTATATCACCTTACAAAAGTATCGTTAGTTTATGGCTGTTAGACAAAGATTTTATATCAATTCTGTGTTGCTATCTTATTCACACCGTTTGTAAAAAATAATTAGAATAACTAGTGATAATCGGTGGGCAAGAAGCGTTGAAATTATAAAGGGAATTATGGAAACAAAAAACTATTTAATATTTGTTTTGTACTATTATAAATAAAAAATCATCTATTTGAAACAAATTTCGAAAAATATCGGATTTATGTATTGTTTACAATGCATTTCGCAATTTCATTTCTTATTTCTTTAAAATGTGTTTGAATAAAAATTTGCCCAACTCTGCGTGCAATTAACTTGATATGGTTAAAATAGAACAGTTTGTTTTGTAAGGGATTCGTATAAAAGCATACTTTGTAACATAATAAATGTTTCAGTTTACAAATACATTAAAGGTACGGAAACAAAAGCATTTTATTTCATTACATGGTGTTCATGAATTCTTTGTTAGTAAATTTTCTGTATGCTGTTATAAATTAAAAACATGGAACCATTTTGTCAGAATATAATACAATATTTAACTTGTTGATGGAAACATAATATAAAACAAATAATATGGGACTGTGATGTCGACCTGTATGTTTCTTGTTTGAAAGTGTATCATAAAAGAAGCATTTACGAAAAATCACATAAGCCAAATAGAGATATATACAAAAAACGTATATTTTCATACTACTTACAGCAAACTGTGTTTCTTTTATGAGATGAGAAACGTTGCTGGAGTAATTAAACAACTCACGCCATTTCTGCTTTATGAAATTTCAAATCTATAAATGTATTTTCACAATCGCAAACTCGCCTTGACTGACAATTAGACCAGACTAAGAATTTTTAACCAGGTTCTTATTTCTTTCGTTACTTACAGGACTTGAGAAATTAAAATAAGACAACAAATTTTTAAGTCTTTGTGTAAATCAAATTTCTTTCATCGTTTTACGCGCATGTATATTTCATAAAAGCATAAAATTCGTCGTCTAATTGTCATGTTTCAAGTTTCTTAACGTATGTGTAATTTTTTTAAATGCATAATGATTGTCCGATT
Organism: Dufourea novaeangliae; assembly: GCF_001272555.1. Taxonomy (NCBI): domain Eukaryota; kingdom Metazoa; phylum Arthropoda; class Insecta; order Hymenoptera; family Halictidae; genus Dufourea; species Dufourea novaeangliae. The sequence goes on along the minus strand of NW_015373950.1, from coordinate 623,534 downwards.
AAAATGACATTTTATGTGACACCTTATGTAGTGTTAGACATGACGTTTTGTATAGAGCAGGCCTCGTTTTCATAGTTTATGTTGTAAAATCTCTATCGTGTCATGTAACTTTATAAATTCTTTGCAAAAGCAGATTGATGATATGAAAATTTAGATATGAGAACCTGTTTTATTCCAAGACATCAAAAGACATCAATCAAAGAATGGGGTATTACTTTTATGGTGAAGTTTAATGTACACTTTACGTATAGTGATGAAATCAATGATGAATCAGACGTCATGATAGATATGGCTATATTTTTTTATAGCTCTAAGATGTACACTTTCTCTCTACTTTTTCACAAATGATTTTTTAATGTTCAATAATAGCTTATTTAACGATATCTCGTTGTAAGAACATTTTAAACGCGCACAGTTTAACGATATTCTGGAATAGGATGCTCAAATAGTAAACTTCTATATCTTTACTTCGCCCGAATAAAATCTCAGCATCTTTTCACGATAATATTCTTGAATAAAAATCGAATAGCTTTTTTTATTGTTCACTCGCATAATTCTCTAAATCATTGTTTCATTTGGTGCTATAGTAAGTTCTAATTGTAAATATATAAAATGAACTTCGGCTACGAACTTATACGTTTAACTTGTGTGATTATTAATATTTAGATTATTATTCGTATTAATATTTTTACTTTTGGTACTAAGTTGTTACAGCTACTTTGTGTTTGTATTTTATAAACACAGATAAATAATAAACATCAAGTAATACATGATAAGGGGAGCTACATATTTAAGCAATAAATAACGATTTCTTATTTTCATTTGAATTGTCAAATTACATATATTGAGTTTGAATAATATTATAAGGAGGAATCATTTCAAACACAATCTTTGTTTTAGTGTGAAATCCAAATACATTAAGAATATTATTTTTCTTGTGATCTTTCTTCAAACAAGTATTTCATATTTGCTTGACAAGTCATACACATAAACAACTCATGTCGTAAAGAATCAAGAATATTTAAGATGGAACCCTAACTTTCCCATTTCACAACAATTTAATCCCTTTCTAGGTAATAAAATCCTTCCTTCCATGCCTCATCCATCCAAATTCATGGTTATTTCGTGAAAATATAAAAAAGAACAATTACTGTACAATAGGAAAGTTTTATACACTAAATTGTATTTATTCCATTTTTACTTCAACTAAGGCTGTCAGAGACTTCAATTACATTTCCGATTGCTAAAGAGATTCAAATAAAACTTCTAAGCATAAGAATTACTTTGTACCAACAAATAAATGTTGCTTATGAAGGGTATCGTGTAATTGGTGGTATATCTGGGTAGAGCAGGATTTTACATGAAAAAATAAGTCTCAAATACAGAATAACGTTTTTTCACGCGAGATTTCGTTTTTGAGAAAATCGACTTTGCACATGTGCTCGATACGTGTGCTATTGAACAGGACTTGACTACCGCGTCTGTTCATTGCATTCCGTTTCTACTTAGTACCGTGACGAATACACGAGTTTCAGATTAATCTTCAAAGTAGATTTTCTGGAATACAAAGTATGCAATGAAAAAATTTTATGTTACATTTTTGTTGTACTTAGTTGTACCACTAGTTACGTAATACCCTATATAAATATTACAGTAAAAGTGTTACAGTGATTGCTCGATGAATGCGACACGAACAAAGGAGTAATTTCTACAATTGGGGAGGACCCACTAAAGAACCATTCCAAACAGAGTAAACAGAAGCTAAGCAAAGCCTAGGCTTCCGGCAAAAAAACAAATTTATGAGGGATTGAAAACTTTTTCGCCTTGCCATGAATGCTGCGAAGTGACAACCCGAGTACGTCACACTCATAGAGACATTACTTTAATTCACTAAATGTATACATTTCCTAGTTAATATATGCACTTCTTGATCTAGCTAGTAAATATAATCACAAGGAACGAAATTTATACTTTCATGCATACAGTTACACTTCTGATTTAGTGAAAATTTGCACAAACAAAAATGTGTTAATTTCTGTAAACACTTTAGCTAGCATTTGTTCACATGAATCACATAACCTATAAATTTTGGTATAATAGGGACACAAGACACTTAGAACAGTGGCAAATGAACAGTCCACAGGATCAGGGCAAGGTTTTATGAAATGCCAATGTAAAACAAAATGTAACTCAAAACAATGTATGTGGCTGGGAAAGGAATGTGCCACCATAGTTTAAACCGTGTTGTAATAAGTAAATAGAAAAGTAGCACTTATTTCTTCTTAAAAAAAAAGTTACCTATTTTGTTTAAAAGATATATTTATGTTAATTCACGTAAAATATAATCTAACCCAACCTATGATCTTATATTTATTGAATAAAACTGACTAAAAAGAGTTCTTAAAAATATCCATCAATTATCAAATGAAGTGTCAAATTTTTTAGTTTTCATTTTTGTTCTTTAAATATACCTCTATCGTAGAAAATTATACTTTCGACATTATACTTTTACTACTGTGTTATAAGAAATGTATGCGTTATCTAGTAAATGAATACATTTACTAGAAACAATATCCATTCTTATATTCAGTTCATACTTCTGCTAAAATCGTACGTAAATGTATACAGTGACTAGTAAGTGAATACATTTACTAAACTTCACGCTTTTACTGTGACATATACGCAAAACTAACAATTTGAAGAGAAATTGCATTTTTCGCAAGATCCAGGCTTTGTCTTACAAAAAACTGTGTACTCGGTAAGAAAAATCTGATTGCAGAAGTGATCACAACAGAAACATCTGTAAAGTAGGGGAAAGGTGTCTAAAACGATCCGTCGGGGTAAAATGATTCCTGGCTGCCCTGTGCTTATTAGAGGTGCTATATCACAATGTCGTTCTACAATAGTTTTCCCCACACGTCACTAGTCGTTGCTCGAAGTGCCATGTGAATATTAGTGCTCTGTGTGTTATCCACAAGAAAAATTAAAAATTACTGCAAATTATTTAAGATAAGGTCTTTTTCAATGTTGTGTAACTTTTGTCATAAACGGTTTAATGTGACAACTACTCCTTGCGTGGATTTAACCACAGTTAAAAGTTTTATTCAAAGTTAATTAATGTTTCGTTACTGCATGTAATAAGTTGATATTATATACAACCACTGAATGTGACTTGGGTGTTTGGGGTCATATGATCCCTCCCTAGTAGGATAAAATGATCCCAGGAATCATTTTACCCATATGCTATATTATTGTTTTTTGTTTCAGTTATAACAATGCTGCGTTACCGCCAAAATGTAATAACTGAAATGCTTTTTAATGTTCGTTGTATTTACTATCAGTAGGTATAAAACGATCCCCGATGATCATTTTATACACATACATTACAAAATGATCGTTAAGTATGCCTTCAATGAAATGTGAATAAAAAATATAATTGATCACGTAGTTAAATTTTATTTAAGCCGATGATAAGATAGATAGACTAACTTACAAAAACTACTTTACTTTTATTTAAATAACGAGCATTTGTATTTTTTTATATAAATTACGCCTTAAAGGGATCGTTTTAGACACGTTTCCCCTACTCTACAAATTTTTGTTTATGCAAACCGGTATTATAATCGACATTAAAGGAAAAACGATCCTCTCGACCTTGTATATTCCTTCAATTTCGGTAACTGCAATTACGAAAGAAACTCTCGAAAGCGATAAGATGGAATAAAGAGCACGAAGAAAAATGGCCGCATAAATGGGGGTGGGGCTCGATTTCTGGATTTCATTGCTGAAACTTTCGTGGGCAATAAAATCGCGCTTTTGAAACTTCCCGGGTGGAATGGCAGTCGGGTAAATTTGAAATATCAGAATGGCAGGCAATGTATTTCCAACGGCCTTATAAGCACGATATGGGGGGACTCGGTTGTTGCAATAGAAGTTGTACTGTACTCGCGGAAAGGTTACACGCGGATGCACTCACGAGTCACCGCGCATTCTGAAGAATGCGTACTTGAATGAAAGCCCCACAATGCAGCGGGTATAGACGCGAAGAGAGAGATAACATAGAAAGAGTCTTGTGCAGCGAGGAGCCTGTACGAGAGAGAAGAATGGATGGGTAGTGGACAAGTGAGATAGAAAATGTATTAGACTATACAAGAGAAAACGTGAACCAGCGAGATAAAAACTAAGGAGAAAGAGGACAGCGACGAGGAAAGCGGTTTTACATATATATGTAGTTGGTCGTGAGTGAGTAAAAGGATGAATCAGAATACGAAAGATTAACGGAAAAGGGGAAATACACCCAATTCTGTTTCTGCACGATTTTGGTATAACAGGAATTAGAAAAAAATTTTCATTCTCTTTTTTCATGATCTGTTTTGATTTAACACGATCGATCCAAAGTCTAAGAAACAGTTTTTTATGAAAGATCTTGAAGGTGGTCAGTAAATTGGGTAATCGTTTTGTCAAACATGATCCCAATGAGGAACTAGCTGGTAAGTTCCAACGTGATTTGAAAGGATTGATGACATCATGAAGTGAATGATTTGAATTGATGAACATGCAGTCATTAAAGACAATCAAGACACGTACACAAGGATTAATAACTGAATTCGTTCTTAAAACGAGTGAAACATCGATGCCACAGGACACTAGTGCTAATATTCTTTAAAAGATCATAGAAAGAATTTCATCAATGGAGCAAAATGTTTTGTTAAAGTATGGCTTGGAGAGATACATTATGTAATGTATATATTTTTTATCTAAGTGGAGGCGTTTCGGAGATTTGAAGGTCAACTTCGTTTTTTTAAATTGAATGCTATATTTTGTATGCCAAAATATCAGAGAGCGTTAAATTTTGAGTAATGAAATATTGAAAGTATGCCGAGAAGAATTTAAGCAATTATAGATGCGAAGAGTAGCGTGACGAAATACTGGTACATATTTTTTGAGAAATTATAATCGTTGTCATATTACAGCAAAAATATAACAATATATTTTGTGATAAAGAAAGTACTATACATATACTATAAGTGTATTTTCAATTCCCTTTTTGATTAAAATTCAAATGGATGTTAATTCGAAGAGTTCATAATAATTTGAATCTGTACTTCGTGTAGACCGAAAAGAAAACTCGTGATTATTTATAAACCGATGTAAATTCGATTCAATCGTGTACGGAGGACGATAAAAAATAATTAAGCGTATCCGTGGCGGGTTGCATGGAAAGCACCGGACACCGAAGTACTGAAAAGTGATGCAAGTAGGTATATTTGATCAGTGTACACGCGTCGTCTGTTCCCTCGAAAGACAAGATAATGCCTCGAACTGTTGCATCAGTGGGAGGCGTCACACGTTTATGTGCCGCGTACGTGTAACCTTTCGGTGTAACCGTCGACTCTTAAATTTTAATCCTGCATTTAGTAAATATTTGCGTAATTTCGACGACGCTCGCTGCGACGAGACGTGAACGAACAGCTGGAAGAAAGTGAAACGCAAATGAATAATTGAAACCGATGGTAAATAAAGGGGAAAAAATGAGAATGGCACGGTACAGCGGTGTTACGATGACCGTTTTGTAATTTCAATTTAGGCATATTATAATTATTATCTGTCTGTTTATATGCTAGGCGTGGATTTGAAGAAAATTTGTTGCGAAACAACATGGCGAATTTACTTTTGTCAAAATTACTTTTTGTCAAATCGGTCCAAGTGTCGGAGTTGGGATATTATTTAAATAATCCTGACTGAAATATTTCTTTAAATAGGAAATTATTTCTTATTTGAAAATTTGAATGGAAGGATGAAATAAAAATAAATTAGTTAACATGATAAAGTTATTTGTCATTCGTATGTGTCACTTTTATTGCTATTTGTTCGTTATTGTCAGACTGCGGATATTTATGCATTTATAACACGTTCGGACCTGGGCAAAACTTATATGAAATGAAAATAAGGAATAATTATTCGAAATAATTTATTTCGGTACTTTATTTTCAATACTGTTATTTTAAACATAGAAATATTATAGATTCATTTGAAATAATAGCAATTTCAAATAATGAATTATTTTGTTATTTTTGTATTTCAAAGGCGAAAGTAATAATGCTCAAAATAATATGCAACAAAAAGATTTTATTTTAAGAAATCTTTACAGCACCTTATTTTAAGCAGAGCCCACTCTTCGAAAAGCTCATCCGTGAGCGATTTTTGCTTAGGTCCATCTACTATTATCGCGAATGAAAATAATCGTTCGACTGGTGTGCAAGATGAATGAGGGGTGGTACTCTTCAGAAAAATGTCAATAAACCAAACCCCGATCTAGTCACCTGATACAATTTCAAAGAACAATTTCACAATTATTTCTAAGAATTATTTCCAATAAATAGATAATAAAATAGCATGTTATTTGAAATAACATTTCAAATAATGTTATTTCAGACATAATGATAAGCATGGAAATAATTAGAATAACGTTATTTGAAGTAATCTTTCAAATAATACCTGTCATTTGAGACGTGCCCAGGACTGATATCGTCCTCAGACTCGCAAGATGTAGCAAAATAAAGGTTTCAAGAAAAATTAATAGCATTCATGTGTTATTGTTAACATATTAAAACCCCCAGTATAGAAAATATAATTTTGTGCAATTCTGTTTTTCATATATTAGTGACCAAATTTATAAATTCACAAAACATCCACAGTCTAGTTATTGTTCATTATTTATTTATCGAATGTTAGATAAATGTTTTATCACACCACTTGTAACAATTGTATGTACAATTAAAAAGAAGAAAACTGGACGATTCGTTACGGGAAACCAAAATTCATTGTAACTATTAATCGTTGTAGATTCGATCATTATAATCTCGCTGGTTCACTGTCACGTGTAGACTTTTTAAATGAAGCTAAGTACTACTGCAAGTACGAAAAACAAGATTTGAACCACATAGTTTGGCAATGCACCTTGTACGACACTTAAAGATTGAAACTAATTAAAAAACCAATAAAATGCCAACTGCTCCTACCACAAAATACAAGGTCACTAGTCACTCAGGACTCAAAGACACTCAGTCAGCCAAACATTGCAGCGTTTTCACATGTATATCACTTTTTAAGAAATTGTAATCTACAAATATGAACATGCAACATCTTACACCATCGAAATCCATATGTAGGGGAAAGGTGTCTAAAACGATCCCTTTAAGGCATAATTTATATAAAAAATACAAATTCTCATTATTTAAATAAAAGTAAAGTAGCTTTGTACGTTAGTCTATCTATCTTATCATTATTAACATTTCTTTGAAGGCATTTTAAGATTTCTTTGACGGCATATTTTAGGATCATTTTATAATGTATGTGTATAGAATAATCCCCGGGGATCATTTTATACCTACTGCTAGTAAATACGACGAACATTAAAAAGCATTTCAGTTATTAAATTTTATGTAAACGAAAACAGCTTTGACGCGCGGAATCTTAGATAAATTGCAGTAATTTAAAATTTTTCTTGTGGACAACACACAGAGCACTGATATTCACAAGGCACTTCGAGCAACGACTAATGACGTGCGGGGAGAATTATTGTAGAACGACATTACGATATAGCACCATTAATAACCACAGGGCAGCCAGGAATCATTTTACCCCGAGGGATCGTTTTAGAAACCTTTCCATATCTCTAAATATTGTACATACATATGTAATCTAACAATCTATATTAAAACCCATGTAAAGCCATATAACTTTCTTTGAGAGTTCCTTTGTGCTCAAATAAAAAAAAGAAAATTTACGATGGATCTTCCACGTCGGTGAATTTCTTGTTATTCCACCAACGGTTTGCTTAACCTTACCTTGGTAGGTAATTCACAAACCATGAATTCGATTCCCCGAAGTGTGAGTATTAATCTCAAAGAACTTATTTCGCGAGGGAATCACCGACTCGACGCGCTGAATACCAAATCGCTTGCCGCAATGGCTCCGGAACTTTTTTCGCTTGAGAATTATAGTAGCATACAAGTATACTGTTTCTTAACTCGGTTCCTGTGGGACTCACAAGGGAACTTAACTTTGGCAATCTCAAAATTTCGATTTTTTTCTTTAAACTTTGTAGGTTTGTAGGGTACCTCAATAAATGTATCGGGCAATTCTTTGTTCGTTATCGTTTGATTTTTTTGAAGGTGAAAGCATGCTTTAAAGATTAATGTAAGTTTTCTTATTTTCCTGTAGATCTTGAAAACTATAGTAGATATAAACAAGAATTGATGCAATGAAAATTTAGTAACATTTTACGCCCTATAAAATTGTGTAACGAATTGTTAAGAATTTGTTGATTGAATAAATAAATAAACAAATTTCTAACAATTTCTTTACAATTTTATAGAGCATAAAATGTCGGTAATATTATATCATGAATAGATACTATTGATACTAAATCTATTTAGAAATTTTTATAACAAACTGTGCAATTGAAAGTTAAGGTTTACTTTTGATGGTTAAATTATTTCGACGAGTAATAATGCTGCGTATATCGTAGTCTCTTGGAGCTTTTACTATTTTCACACTAAGGATTAACAATACCTGATGGACTTGCTTGTGGAGATTTTCTACGTGGTGGAAATTTAGATTATTCGGGTCATAGTCCATCTTCAAATGATGTTCTTTTCCGGTCTTAACGCCACTTGACACGTAACATCTTCACTTGACAACGGTCACACACTCATGATGGTTGAGGAATATAGGAAAAGAAAGGACTGAGGAATGGTAGTAATCTACTTAAGTTTTGACTTAGATGAGAACGTTGAAGGTGCGTTGAAATGGATTGGAACACAACCGTCGGACCATTTTCAATGTCTTTGAATTCCACTCTGGACACAACGAGAGCTCCTCGAAGACTAATTCTCACGTATAAAATTCACCAATATATACCTGATAATGGTATCTAGATCTTAGAAATCTACAGAACCTTAATAAAACGTCTTTGAAATGTTATTAATACTTTTTACTCATTTCCTTTCCTACCTTTTACAAAGGGGTCATAGGAACATAACACACGAACAGTAATAATGAGACAGGAAAATAATAATAATTCCATTTCGTCGACTACAATACTGTACGGCTTAATCAATGTCGTTCGTGGTACAAAGGACATCGGCTGCTCCGAGACTACCTGAGGAGAGCGGCCTTTCGGGTGGCGTCTTTACCTGAATCGCCAGACGCTGCGACATTTGTCGGCCTGCTTCGACCACAATTTTGAGAGTGTAAGCGGATTGAAAGAACGAATTTTCAAGAGGAAAGATTACAGAATACGGCTACATATTGTTCAAATTTTTTCCAGATATGAACTGGGTGTCAAATTTACAAAACAAAGGTATTTTTAATATTTTTGTATAGGAAAAATCAACATTACGTATAAAACAGAAAATTACTTGAAAAGAACGATCCTTTACGATTAAAATGAAAATAAAACCAAGTTTGTATCTTTAATAGTTGCGGAAATAAATATCTTTTGTTAAAATAGTCTTCGTAAATATCAGTGAAAATTGCCAAATTTGAGGGTTCATAAATGTCCCCCCCAGATGGATTGAAGTGTGTTTAGGAGTATTTTTATACAGTACTACCTAACATTTAGTCAAAGTTAACTTACATTATTGATGATTTCATTGGTTCATACATATATACATATGTATCTCGGTATGAATCTAATACAAGTGTCTTTAATCAACCCTTAAAATGGTGCACCTTGACGGTGTCAAATAATTGATTCCTTTTTTTTAATTATTTTACAGTTGAAGTGAATATGTTATTATGTCGAAGTGATCCTTCAAAATTCGAACACCTGGGGATATTACGGCGATGGGTACAGAAATAGAAATTTACTTCAAAATTGAAAAAATCATTTTTATTCCAGAAGAATTTTATCTTAAAGCTTTTTGTGCGTTTACCTCGAAACTATGATTTTTGGCAAGGCCACCAGAAAATCTCTGAAATTATACAGCCTATCTTCTCCATAAATTATTCTGTAATCTAGAGTGTTGGATTTCTTCCACATCTGAATTATTTAAATTTTTCGAAACGTACAAAGTTGATTTTTCGCAGTCAAAAGAGGATTTTCCTCATCAATTCCTCTGAATTAAAATTTTGGAAGAATCCTGTACTACATTATAGGTAATACATTCTCGTTTATAAATCAAAATGCATCTTTTATTTCGAACGTTCCAGTCCTTGCTGGCAATGGCGGCCAGAAATCGATGTTCTAGCAAAAGAGGTTCCTGAATTATCAAATAATTCCATCATTTTGTAACATTTTTATTTTTAAAAGATTAGAGAATATAAAGTTACATTTTTATCCTTCAGAAAACTTGAAACTTTTCGTTTAGTCATTACCTATAGAAAAATTTCCCAAAGTTTAACCCATTTTTAAATGCCTCAGGGTGGTTATCCTTTTAAGAGCGGGCACACTTCGAGTATGGTCTATAGGATTCCAGCGCTCCGAAATGATGTTACCTAGTCGGCCACTTTCACGAGTGATATTTATTTGCAAGTCTTTTGTATGCACTGCACATGTTACGTAATGCAGCTAATTAAAAGCCCAAACATATGGCGCTGACTTTCTCCTATATTTGCCATACCACTGTCTGACATCTTGCGAACAGGTGACTATTTGCTCTGTATCGTAACGTGTCGATCACCGACATAAGTAAGGGGGCAAGGCTGAATTATAACGTTCGTAATTTGCCTTTATCAAAATTTGTCTCTGACCAAACGACAGACCTATGTATTTTATGCGTTTAATAGCATACTTAGTTGTTTAAAATTCGGTATTGCAACAAAATTCGATGAAGCTTAAAATTGTTATTTATTATCGACACAATTTTGATGACCGCTTTTTTTCGAGAGTAAGCTGACATTTTGGCGGATGAAGAGCAAAAAAAAATTGTATAAAGTATTAAACGATGCCTGGCCATTTTTATGGAACACGACTTTAAACATTAAAATTCATAACAATCTCGTATGGTATCGATTATTCGTGCCAGCGAAAGATTATGACATCACGAATAAAAATATTTTATAAACTTTTTACCGAGGGATCGACAGTTTCGTTTAAAAAAAAAAAGAATGAAATATTTGTTCGAACCGACTTTAGGAAATGTATATTATACTAACCCTCATTATTAGTGCCTACGTTATACAATGGCCGACACTTTTATACAGTTTTAAAAACGTTTTTTGATGAATTCTTATAATTATTCCATACCAATGAAAAATCTGTGTTTGGTAGCATTTTTGGATTATTTAAAGAAAGCGTATACATTAGATTTAAAAAATAAATATAACACTTAAAAAAAAAATGTAATTCAACAGAAACAAACTGTGAAATTTGTATAAAGGCATTCGCTTTTTACATAAGTAAAGTTGAAATTAACAATTTTTTGTCACTATTTCTATATTAATATTTAGTGTATCTTACATTTTTTTGAATGAAAATACAAAAACAGATACGATGGAGTAATAAAATTGATGGTGTTTTGAAAATATTTGAGAAAATAAAGATGACTTTAAAGAAATTTCGGCTAGTATATTTTCAAGATACCACCAACTTTATTGCTCCATCGTTATTGTCATTAAAATAATTATTAATATATAAATAGTGAAAAACAATTGTTAATTTCAACTTGACTTGTGTCAAAAGCGTATGACTATAGAAATTTCCCAGTTTGTGTCTGTTGAATTATATTTTGTTTTTTTTTAAATAAATGTTATATTTATTTTTTGAGATCGATGTGTACGCTTTCTTTAATTAATCCCAAAGTTCTATTCATTAAGAAACATGGTGATTTAAATAGAAATTTCGGTCAGTGTAGTGTATTTTTAGCCGCGAACACAAAACATTTCGAATGACGAAGATACTAACTTCGAACCAATTAGAAATAAATGATATTTATATACAGAATAATAAGCCTTAAAATACAGAAATAACAATACGGAATCAAAATTTCAATCCATTTTTCTGTACGTTCATTATATATCGCGTGGCATTTCTAATGAAACACATGCAAAATAAAAATTGTTATAACATATACGAGTTTCCCTCTCATATATTTCGTTCGACTAGTGCACTCGAGATTTACACGGTTTTTTTGCCTCGTAAAAAAGAACCACGTGCCACGTATACTCCTCGTAAATCTAGAGACAGGTGTTTCGTTTGCATTTTCACGAAAGTACTGTATAATTTTCAGCTTCAGGTTTGTCTCCAAAACAAGAGTACAAAGCATCAATGGATGCTTACTTTGAATGGTATATTATTGCTTTTTCCTGTTAACATACAAAGTATTTATTGTTAATATATAAAGTGAAAATAATAATAAAAAACGGTTTATCTTATGTATACAGAGTAAGTTATTTGAATCGATCTCCACGAATATCTTCGAAATCATGAATGATATTGAAAATTGTTTCAGATTAAAAGTTGAATGATTTCGAGGGGAAAATAATTTGGTGCAAATAATCTTTTATAGGTAGGCGTGTAGAGGACATATCAAGGTCAAACTTGTTCCTTTAAATGGAATTATATATTTCTTAATGCATCAGTCGACGCAGTTCGTCATTCCCTGCAAAAGAAGTATTAAACTATATATGTATGCTAAAAAAACTATTAATTTCGGAGATATTTTAATTTCAATATTGCGAAATAGCACTAGTAATACAATTTGTTAGGCAATGACAGGCCCATTCATACTTATGGTTGCAGCTCATGACAAGTGTATCAATCAGTCTAAAATTTTCAGGGTACTAAGCACTTATACTAACAAATTATACTTCTAACAACTTATACTAACAAATTACTTCAAATTAATTCTTTTCTAGACCTATCAAACATTTTTAGGATATTTAATTCGAAATTTGTTGACATGCTATTTATACAAGCACACAATGTTAGATGTCATGCGTACCGGCTATACCAAAATTGGGTATCACTTCGCAATATTGAGATAAAAATATCTCCAAAACTAATGGCATCTTCTTATAAATAGTTTATAGGGTAAAGGTGTCTAAAACGATCCCCTTAAGGCAGCGCTGGGCAGCGTAGGGGCATCTCACGCGCCTGTTTCCCCTTCCAACCATTCTTTCGCATCGTGTGCCTTCGTAGAAACAAAGAAGCACAAATTCTTGTCTCTGTCACTCCATGGTAACGGTGGACGATGGTGGGGACAAATTTTAGCTTCCGGGAGCCAACTTTACCCACCGCTGCCTTAAGGCGTAATTTATATAAAAATTATATAAGGCGTAATTATACAAATGCTCATATAATTTATACAAGGCGTAATTTATACAAAGGCTCATTATTTAAATAAAAGTAAAGGAGTTTTTGTAAGTTAGACTATCTATATTATCATTGGCTTAAATAAAGTTTAGCCACCTGATTAATTATATGTATTTCTTATTCACATTTCTTTGAAGACATATTTAAGGATCATTTTGTAATGTATGTCTATAAAATGATCCCCGGGGATCGTTTTATACCTACTGATAGTAAATACGACGAACATTAAAAAGCATTTCATTTATTAAATTTTATTTAAATAAAAACAGCTTTGACGCGTTGTTTTTCTTTCATAATGACGGGACATTGTTGTAACTGAAACAAACAACAATAATATAGCATATGGGTAAAATGATTCCTGGGATCATTTTATCCTACGAGAGAGATCATATGACCCCAAACACCCAACTCACATTCAGTGGTTAAATATAACATCAACTTATTACATGCGGTAACGAAACATTAATTAACTTATTATTGAATCGTGGTTAAATCCACGCAAGAAGCAGCTGTCACATCTCGGTATCATCAATGGTTTCGAAGATATTGGGGGGCGAGTGGGCAATTTAACCCTTTAAAAGGCTTGAATTACGTTATCTTTATTTTTTTACCGCAATTTTTATTTCACATACCTAAAAACTCTTCAAATATGTTTTTGCTTCTAATTTTTATAGTTTTTGTATTCTCTTTATTCAAGTAGCTAAATATGGTGGCTCTGAATGCTGGTACCATTTTATAGCATCTAAGTGGACTTGAACGAAATGGTAACTCCTTATAAGTATTAGCCATCTTCTAAGCGTATCGGTTCATGGCAGCATTTCATTACAATATAAGAGGTAATACAAAGCACAAGTCAGAAAATAAAGGGTTGCTCACCTCATATGTCGGTAATATCGCAATAAAAGTGTCGGAATAAAGTAACATATCCCGTATTTAAAGGTACGGCCGATCTATCGCTCCATGGAACTTCGAGAAAATTGTTCGTAGATATCGATGACGTGCCCCAGCGAATCATGCACGGTCGCGACTGTTGCCTTTAACAAGGAACTTGACATTCCTAAGGAAACGAGAATTTATTATCGTTTCTCGCCGTATTCCTCGCGCATTTTCCGTAAAAGAAGCGGAGTAACGTGTCTTCCAGCAGATAATTCATTGCTCCACGAACGATTTAACCGGATGATTTATTAGTTGCTTCGTTTAAAGTCAAGCCCGGTGATTGTACACGCGGCGGATGAAAGCTCCTCTCCTAAGAAGCGAAGAGACATGATTAATGCGATCGGACATGATTCCCATGCTATTTCTTTTTTTGAACGGTACATACATTTGCGTTGTTACAATACACTTCCTTGTTTTTCTGATTGTTCGCTTCAAACCCGCTAAGAAGTCAATCGTCGAGGTTTCGACATCTCTGGCACGTTTTCGAAGTTACGCCTTTTATTACTGCGGTTATTAATCGAACGTATTTTGTAAATGTCACAACGATTACGATGCACGTAGTCCATTTGACGTTTCTTACAGGGTAGACCCATAAGCGAGTTAGCTACAGGAGGCACTACAGACACTGTAATAAGAGTCTGGACACGAGCCCATTAGCCGTTATTTCTTTGCAAAATCCTACGAGAGAGAAAGAAATATATACTATTTCATTCTTAGCTATAGAAACGGTTATAATGGTATTTTACTTGGCGTGGCTTGATATGGTTTTGTACAGCTTAGTGTGGCGGGGTTAAGTGTGTAGAAATACGTACAGTACCGGACAAAAGTATTCGTACGCCCTTTCGAACGGAACAACTTTTATCAAATTGGTCCAAATGACTTGAGTTCTTTTGTGAAATTAGCGACATTAGTTTACTAAATGATGTGTATAAAAGAAATTGAAAAATTTGCAATTGGTCGGAATCGCGATGAAATAGTGAAGGTTGTTTCTTACAACTTTTTAATCTGAGGCTATAATGAAAATTTAATAAATATAATAAGATTTATGTTACTTATATGCATGTTGAAAATTTCATCAAAATCGGTTATCGTTGCTACGAGATAGAAATAATTAAAAATGTTGAAAATCACATTTTTTCCCAACTGTCAACCTACAACTGTAGTAAAAGCCAACTTCAATTAAAATATAAATTTAAAATTGCTGTTGTTCATATTTTTCATAATTTGTTATTATAGAAAGTGGTAGTAGTTCATTTGTAGCTGAAAAAATCTTTCATTTTCTGTAACAATCTTATTAATTATTATCACATAATAAAATGTAGCAATTTTCTAGTTTTAAAAACATTACCCGAATCTATTAACGTTTGCTGATATTTTGTAGTCGATTCAAACAAAAACCCTTAAATATCTGAATGTATGAATAAATGGACTCATACTACTTTCTAAAACACTGGCTCATATAAAATCACAATTTGTGACTATACATAATTACTATCCAATTTTGCATTTTAAGATAAATAAATATTATAACAAATTAGAATTACATGACAAAAACTTGTTTTCACAAACTTTCAAACATTTACTTTTTTAAAATTGTGTTACAATTAAGATTACTATAATTAATAGATTTAAAAATCAGCGGGAATAGCAAAGTTATGGCGAACCAATCAAAAGTGGCTGCCTCGAGCTAGACTCTTATTGTAGTGTCTCTAGGAGGCACGAATCATTCGATTAGATAGGTATCGCGTATACATATACTAAAATGGTTTATGTTGCAAGAAGTTTTTTCTGGTTTGCTTAAACCAGTCGTCGTTAACGTGAGATTTTATAATAATAATCAATATACGATCGATTACTGAATGAATAACCAGCTAACATTCCAATCGGGCAACTTTGATCGGTGATTAAAACAGACACGCGTCTACAAACTTGATTCAAGGTAATAACCATGCGACGAGTATGTATAAAATAGGATGGATAGATGGGTAGAAAGTTGACGGATGACACGTTCACTGTTGCCGAGGAAGTACAAGAGTGGAGAGCATGATATGATCTTAAAGATTAACGTATAGTGACTCGATTCTTATCAAAAATGACCTACTTCAGCTCATAAATATTAGGACAATTATTGCATATACAGTCCCCGGTCAAAACATTAGGGCCATCCATAACTTTCCAAATTTTTCGCGTTAATCGTAGAATTAAAAGGCCACAACATAATTTAATAATAATTCTTCTTAACTACAAAAGTACGTACATACACATTACAGACATATTAATAATTTATATATTATTGTATGTAATGTCTTATTATTTTTTACTTTTGCGAGTTTATTTTCCAAGGGATCTGAAGTCTGGAGTTTACTCAAAACCTTTGTATAAGTACGCAGCACTTGTCACCACAATAGATGGTTTAAAAAAAATTGAGGACATTTCGCAAAATCATTCCAAAATAATGGATACGATAAAACAATGCATAAGGAGAATTGAAAGGGTGCATGCTGTAATAAAAGCAAAGAGGAGAAATACAAGTTATTAATATGTAGGTATTATGTATGGAGTATATATGTACGTACTTTAGTAGTTAATAAAAATTATTATTCAAATACGTCCTGGTCCTTTAATTAGACGATTACTAGGAAAAATTTGGAAAATTATGGGTTGCCCTAATTTTTTGGCTAGAGATTGTACATGATGAAACAAAAACAGGGTTCATAACTTCTGCGGTAGATAGAATTTGCCAAATGGTGGAAGAAGCCCTAATAAACAGGGGTCGAAAAATTAATATTTTCGAATTTATAAACAATTCTTTGTTTCGGTTAAAGCGACTGACTTTCTTTCTTTGAGGGTTAACGTACCGTATAGAAACAATGGATTACCTTATTATTCCTTCTTCTCCCAGTTAAAGCAGATTTCTTATCATTTTTATTTGTTTTCTCACAATTGTCCTTATTGTTTCCATACGGATACGATTACTTCCGAGGCGAAAAAGTCACTCGCTTCAACCGAAACCAAGAATTGATTATAACTTCGAAAATATTAATTTTTCGACCCATGTTTAATAATACTTACATTCATAATTTGGCAAGTACTATCTACCCCAGAAGTTATGAAACCTTTTTCTGTTTCATCGTGTATAGTAAATATTATAAGGCATTACGAAGTTGCTAAAAGTTTGAAATAAATACTGTTCAGATGATATTGAAGCTCAATATACAACGCTTATGCTACCATAAAGTTAAAACAAATGGTCTAAAATGTAGACATTTGACAAAATAATTTTCTTCATATCGGCTAAGTGTCCTATTTATGATGGTAGTGTATGTTAACGCAGCTACAGTGTAATAGCAATATTAAATAAATTGAATAAGCTCTTTCTGCACTTCTGTATAGATTAAAATTGTTCTGACATCTCAATTTTATTCTCACTTCTCAACCACATTTGCTTACAAATCTGTTTTACGGAAGGCAGGTCGTATTTATTGAACAAAATGTCTCACCAAATTCCGAATCATACTTGAAAATTAAGAAAAATTTATCACAGAAGAATGATAGAACGGAAGTTAATGGGAATACATAAACAAGAATTGCATACAAATTTTTTCAGAATTGCCGTTTCGAAAATATGTAAACGAATATGTGAGTCACTGAATGCACGATAGTGAATTTACGTGTGAATGAAACTACAAAGAAATACATGTAGTGAAATTTTTGCAGCCCCCTCTGCTTGCCACTTAAACGGTAAATTTCATAAATTTCAACCTCGTCGAAACTGAATGTTTCGAATTTCCTTCAATAGATTGTAATAAAATTTTATTGTACGTTAATAAAATATGTCCCAAAGGTAAAGTAGGAAGAAATGTACCAATGAATTCTTACGTACAGTAATTTCGACTGTAGAACGCTGATATTCGAGTCTTTCATGTACATATATAAAGTACAACGTGTTTCGTAGATATATTGAACCCTTAAAAATTAAATGACATACAATTCCTTTGGTCAGAAACCTTGGAAAAGAAGTGAGTTTTTCATGTAACGGACACTAAATTCAACTGTAAAAATACTGTTCCAACGGTGTTTCATTAATAATGGGTTGTTCGGAAAGTAGCGTTTTTAAGGGCAGAGTTACAATCTATATTTTTCAATTGATATCATACTCTTATGGCATACAAGTTCATGCATACATAGAAACTGCACATATAGTTTATAGTGAAATAAATTTTGCTTCCAACTGTTCCTTTGTAATAATATAAAGGGAGTAATGTCAAAAAAAGTTTGTTAAATCTCGTATGGTTTAAAAATCTACTTCAGTTAAGTTTAAGAAAACAACATCCTCAAAAATTGAAAAAATAACCACAAGACGTTCAGAAATTTTTCAAACAATCAGACATTACCGATTACAATGAATTTAATTGAAAAAAAAAGGTTAGTTACAGTTTTGCATTCAATTTTGTTAAAGTGATTTGTTAAAAATACAAATTTTTATTAGAAAATCATTTTTCGAATGGTTTGTCGTCTTTAATATTTTTCACCAGTACGCGCACTCAATGCACAGTAATTACTAGACTGCGGATTTTATGCATTTATAGCTCATAGGGCTCTGTGAAATACAATAAAAAACAGAACTTTCTTCAGAGGAAAAATAAATTTCTTAAAATAAGATACTTCAGAGGAAAAATAAATTTCTAGATTTGCTCCTGTCTTAATAAATTACTTTAGAAAATGTTATTTTGCATAAAAGTCCGCAGTCTAGTAATTACTAACGCGGAACCCCATTGTAATTAGCGACCGTTCGCAGCCAATTTAACTGTCTTACAGTTAAAAAGAAAATTAGCAACAAAGTAAACAGTCGGTACTTTTTTTACGGAGCATTGCGTGTATCGTGTAATTGCACGTTACTAAATGAAAGGTTGCCTTCGAGTCATCGACTGACGCTTCCCCGCGTCCTGCTTGCCGACTATTCATGATATTTAAAATTAGCTGCCGGTATCTCTTGACATCGAATCCGGGTACAAGGAAAATTTAGATAGTCGTTAATTCCGCGACAGATTATCTCTCTGGGTGGACGTTAATAACGACGTTTAAGTAATCGAACAATTGAAATCATTATCCACGAACTGGCAGTGTGTAAACACACTACTTGTAAGAATTCAATTTCGCAATGGTACGTTAGTAATTAAGTAACATGTTATCTGTTGAAAACATTTTAACCTTTCGATGAACTAGGGATTCATTGGTTCTGCGTGAAACTATTAAATACTGAATCATGAATTTATAAAATGTTTCTTTTCGTAGTATATTATTCGATATACTAGCTGTATTAATAAAATTCAAATTTTCTTTTGAAATTTGGAAAAATTCTTGAAAATATTTATTCTAGGTGACATGCTTGGAAAAAATTTATTCATACTTCGACTGTGTGTGTCGTTTGTATTGTAGAGGAAAACCAAGTCGGCTGATCCAGGTACAATAGACTCACGTTAAAGTAGCGCACGTTAAGCTATCGGTGGCCTTCTGCAATTATAGTTCTGATCAATTTGGTTGATCGACCGATCTGCCACGAGATCCTGCTTGCCCATTGGCTCACGTTAATGTACCGTTTCCAGGAAAAACCTACCTCGAGGGCCCCAGCAGCGCTACTTTAACGTGAGTCCACTGTATGTACGGACCGTTAAATGAGCCGTTCATTTGCCAAAATAATAAACTCCGGAAAATTTAGATGTTAAATTTTGTTTTAAATATAAAACGTTGAACACCCATTAGCTGTTTTGGCACTAAAATTGGAAGAAATTCAAAATTATGGAGTTAATAATTTTTGACCTGTGATAGTGAATAGCTCAAATATGAGATCAAGAAGTTTGTAACTCGTTGGCAATAGCGTGTCAATTTAAATGTATCTTATTACAATCAAAAGTCGTCTTTTCAAGGTAAGATATAATTATTCGAATTGCGTAGTTCAAAAGAAATATTTATTATGCAATCATCTAATACTTGCTTGTTAAATAGTAATTCTTAAGGTGTTACGTACTTTTGAGCTAGTAAATAAGAGGGGAAATAAAAAAATTTTGTTGTACATGCAGAATTATTGTTTATTAAAAATATCTATTAACAGAAGAAAATGGCTGCCATTTAAAAGCGTTTTACTCGAAAAACAGTTTTAAAATTAGTACCAGAAATATCTAAAAGACTACTGAACCAATTTGGATCAAACTTTGTGGTAATATTCTTAGCACTAAAATATAGTACTTGACGGAGTGAATTTTTGAATGGTGTACTTCTTCTTTTTTTAGTAACAATAGAAATTAAAAATTTCTGTCAGAAACGACAAGTTTAAGTTCAAACAGCCGCCATTTTGTAAAATATTGATTTTTTTTAAATCGGCTTCGATAAGTACTTATTTCTTTTTTCTACTTTAATATAAAATTAAAAAAATTTGTTTCAAATAAAAGCCCACAGGGATATATCTGGTACCGCAGATGCTGTTTTGATAAAACGGGTTATAATAAATGGCAGCCATTTTTATCTTTTGATAAATATATAGTTTAATTCTTCGGAAATTACTAAGGAAATACATATAATAAGATGTATATGTTGAATTTTTTATAATTTTCTATTTTACTTAACAGCTCAAATGTATATAACCTCTTAAATAATAATAATGAAAACATGAAAACTCTTGCGATTCGCTTCTAACATTAGAAAACGGAACACGAAGATTTAGGTATTCCGTCTGCAGTATATTAAGAAGCATAAAACAAAAGGCCAATAAAGTTATAGGCATAAAAGGAAAGTAATGTTCATAATGAAAATTCCCCAAGAAAAATATCCAATAGGAAAGCTCTTATGGTTAACAGACAAAATACAGGGTGTCTCAGGTCGGGTAGTATAAGATAAAATAAGGCGGAAAAGAACAATAAATTCTTGTCATACCAGGCTTCTTTTTCGAAAAACACCATTTGGAAATTCCATCGAATACGCCTGCATTCGCAGTGGCAATAAGTAGAAACGGAATGTGATGAACAGACACGTTAGCAGGTCTTATTCAATTACACACGTGTCCAGTAGATTTTCAAAGTCGATTATCTCGGAAACAAAGCATCACAGGAAAAAAATTTTATTCCATATTTTCAATTTGTCTTTGCATGTAGAATAACCTCCTTCCCGGTTGTACTACCTGACCTCAAACACCCTGTGTGTGGTGACGTAACTATTATTATTTGTAATTGGTTCCGAAAGCCGCGATGTTTGAAACGTTTCTGCGAACATTATCATTGTGCTCATTACAATGTTCCTAAAGTTATACAAATTACTCGTTCCATATTAAAATGATCAATTTAATTCATCTGCTCTGCATACACTGTGTGATATAACTATACAACTACCCTGAAAGTTTAAATCCTTATATGTTGTGGTTAAAATAAAAACAAACTACTTTTTTTGTAAGGAATATAATCTATTTTTTTCTGGAGAAACATTATTTTTCAACACGATTTCAGACATGGCATACTTGGTTCGTTTTTATTTCAACCACAATATATAAGAATTGAATATTTTGTGGTGGTTTTATAGTTATGCCATGCAGTGTATATTATGCAATATAAATTTAATAAAGTTGACTGTTATGTGTCGCAAAAATAATTGTTTTTCACTCACGCGTGTAAATAACGTCGGCTGATAATGTAATATCTTCCGGTACGATTCAATTTAGTATCGTCTGGTGATTCAGCAAATGTGCGCACGGGATATAAATAATAAAAATCTGCGAAACTGTAGGAGGCAATTTCATAAGTATATACATATAAGTAAATACCAATGGATTGGGAATGAAATGCTCGTCAATTTCTATCATTATGTAAACTCGTAGTTATTCTCTATTCAAATCTATTCCTATACTTCTCTAGATATTTCGTACTCAAGTTCATATTGTTATAGGTCAGTAAGGTGGTCTTGACCTCAACTATTACGTCATTATAATAAAAATATGTGGTCCCATTTATAAAGACATCCATGACCTTGAAATTTCCAAAAATATAACTTTGAAAAATTTGGTTTGCTAATTACAATATTCGGCCCTACCAATCAAATAATATGTTCCTCTCACATTTTTTTCTATCATGAAAAAAAGTGAGATATTTAAGGTGCTCACGTTAGGTGGGACACTGTGTATGGGTCCTATCCTGACAAGGTTCAGTCACCATTGACAAAGAACACAGAAAATTCGTGGTGGCTTATTTCCATCATGAAATGCAGTATATTTAGAGCAGAGTTGGGCAGAATTTTATTCGAATAATACACAGTGAAAAGCAGCAGTATCTAAAGGTGACATTCTGAGCTTTAAACAGTTAATGAGATTAAATAATTGTTTGACAAATGTCGATTCATTCATAAAGAAGTATTATTTTATTATAAAAATTGAATTTTCCACGTATAAACAATAAAAAATAACGAAATACTTTTTTTTCTCTTTTATTCGTTATTCGAAACTGTTTATCTAGATAATGAGTTTGCCCATCTCTGAATTAGAGGCAACTTGTAACGATGCATAGTACTTTGGTATGTCTGTCGTCAAAAAAAAATCCATCTCAAGAGTGTCAGAGAAAGTCCGATCGTTTCCTATTTTCGTCCAGCGAGATTCGCATAAATGGACCACCCTGGTGACGTACTGCTCCCCAGACTACACTTCAGCGGTCATTGTTTTTTTCTCGCGAAGGGCCCCGGCACGCGTTGCGGCGTCGTTAAAGAAATTATGACAATTGAGTAAGCATCCTATAACGGGGACCCGATGACATTTAGCGCAATGTGACATGCTGATCCCCGGGAAGGTAGTCTCTCTCTGGGTGATGTACAGTGTGTTGTTGTCCCCGTACGTTTTCACCAACACATACAGGCATACATATGTATATAGGCACCGTGTGCACGGATCCTACCGTGTTAAATGAGGATCCGTGTAACCCCTCTTTAAGCTCCCTCCGCCTCTCTACGTATGTGTCACTGTACCGTACCATTGTCCCTCTCTGTCCCACGGCCTTTCAAACGCCACTATTTCTCTCTTCATCTCACGGTTCTCTCCCCCCGGGGCCCGCTCTGGTCTCTCTGGTGTCCCATACGCGAGTCCCTCTTAGGTGGCTATCGGTTACTTAGGCAAACGATCGTATTGGTGATGCCTCCAGGGGTATATATACGACGAGCGCTGCGGGGCTTGATAAACACTTGCCCATCAGCGATTACTGCTGCAGCATGTACACGTCACTGGTAAGCGCAATTAAAACGAGCGAGACGCGATTTTGTAGAAAAAAAAAAGAAACAAAAAAAAAAAAAGGAACGGAAAAGTACCGAACGGGGTGAAAGACTCGTGGGGTTACGGAAGTCTGGAACGTTAACTGGGAACCGTCTTCAGTGAGCTACCGCGATTTGGAGGATCGTCTAAGTGCCGGGAATATCCGCGACCATAATACCTACACATACACGGTTTCTGTGCGTGATTTGTATCGGGGGAATCGTGTGACAACGCCGTTTTACCTGTGACTTTTTTCTCTTCCGTATATATTTTATTATTATTTTTTTCTTCTCTTTCGTCTGTTCGGTACGTACGGTTCGACGATCTCCGGGGTGGTTGATCGAGAGGAATCGCGTCGAGGTAAGTAGGGTGAATACGACACGATGGAGGGAGGTTCCCGCAGACCTTGAGGGGTACCGTGGGGTGTCTCGATAATGGGAGCAAGGTGTATCTGTGGAAACAGTCCACCTGAAAATATTTCTATAACGTGTATGGTATTACTGCATTCCATATATTTCGACGATTATTAGAGTTCGATGGTGTTAGCCACGGCTTAATTGGCTCTGTTTGCTAAATATCCGTTACGTTTCGTATAATTACCGCGAATAAAGGTAACGATTGACCGTACATCTGTTGTATTCCATGGATATTCGTGGAACGTTTAAAATTTATTTATAAGAGTCTATTAATTAGTGGAATTTGTCGAACATGAAATTTCGGAAATTTCTGCTTCAATGTCCGTTTTTGCCATAGTGATTAATTCCACAGACCTTGCATTATTGAAATATTTTAAATATAAAAAGTTATGCACCAATCAACTGCTTTGGCACAGAAATTTAATGAAATTTGAAAAAATGGAGTTACTCGATTTGACCTGTGAATGGAAATATGAGATCAAGATTCAAAATGTATCTTATTGCAATCAAAAGTCTGCTTTTCAAGATATACCATAATTGTTTGAATTTGATACTTCAAAAGAGATATTTATTATGCAAGAATCTAATACGTGCCTTTTAAATAGTTGTTCTTAAACGATTATAATGAAAACATGAAAATTCTTGCGATTCGTTTCTAGTATTAGAATACAGAACACGAAGATTCTGATATTCCAACTGCAGTATATTAAAAGGCATAAAAAAAAATTGTAAACTAACCGGTGAATGATCGAACTATTGAATTTATGTACGTTTCAAATTAATACTTGAATATGTTTATTTAGAACAACAAAACAGCTGTTGAAATTGCAATAACATTTATTCTTCTTGAAAATTCTATAAAAATAATTACTTATTTTTATCATAATTTGTAAAAAATTATTTACCAAGTGTAAATTGTGTAAAAGCCATACATGTCTGAAATATTTATAATAAGAATTGTATAAAATTCTAATTATAATTAAAAGTGTAACCTCTATTTACAAACATCTAATCCTTTTAATTTTATACCTAATTTACATTTCTGTGCCTAATTGCCATTCACATTTATGCATTCAATTACTGCTTGGTTTACTATAAAAAGAATTAAAGACATAAAAGAGTAATGTACATGATGAAAATTCAACAAAAAATATTCAAATTTCCGTTTGTTGATTTCCATGGATATCCGTAGATCGTTTAAAATGTCGATGCTCGCAATCGTTATTTACGACGTTTATTAATTAGAGGAACTTGTCGATCGTGGGATCGAACGTGAAATTTTTGATCCAATGTCCGTTTCGGTCAGACTGGATCCATTACGTCTGACCTAATATCAGTCGCGCTACCAGTCGACATGGCCGACTCTGAAACGATATCGGCTACTGGCGGCGAGTTCCCGCGTCCGTTTTCGGCGAGAAGGACGAGCACGGAACGAGCCTTCGCGATCGATTCCTGTAATTGATGCGTGGTCTGACGAGCCGTGTAAATCGCACCCTGCAGACGCCCGTGATTACGCTGGGAATCGATCTTCCGCGACGTAATTTATAGACAAGGTTCAAACACAATAACGTAAACAACGAACGAAGAAGCGAGAGCCAGAGGCGAGAAACGCTCGTGGTCGGTTTAATTCGCGATTACGTATTCACGTGGAAATTCCATGTGTGTTTATTTAGGATGCGGCTTAGATCTAAAGACGAACGTGTTTAAAAGATCCTTAGCTAGAGATAAACCGATACCGCCACGGTATCGATACTTTTACTCATAACTTGTATCGAAAAAAGTATCGATATCTATTTACAATTAGAAAAGAAGGCGCGGAGGTGTCCCCCTCTGATTTTGATAAAACTTTGTGTGTCTGTTAAGCAGTCAAAAATAAGGGATACGTATTTTTTTTATCGGCTGAGACGCGACTTTAAAGGGTGAAACCACCCCTTGAAGTTTCGAGCTGGACGTACTATCTCGAAAACCAGAGGAGATACATGAAAACATCTAATGGATGAGGTTTGCGGTTTTTTATGTAGAATAATATGGTGCTAACAAATTGTCCAAAATATAATTTGTTTATAGCAAGAAAATTTCGGATTGAAGCTTCGAGAGGTGGTTTCACCCCATAAAGTCGCGTATCAGTCGATAAAAAAAAAATACGTATTCCTTATTTTTGACTGCTTAACAAACATACGAAGTTTCATCAAAATTGGAGGGGGACACTTCCGTGCCTTCCCTTGTTAATATCGAAAAAAAGTATCGATATCTACTTGTATCAAAGGAAAATGAATACAAAATTCTGTTCTACTAATATGGTATATTTTAACCATAGTTGAACAGAATTTTATTCGAATAATGCACAGTGAAAAGTTGCAGTTAGGGATACACCGATACCGTCAAAGTATCGATACTTTAATCATATCTTGTATCGAAAAAAGAAAATGAATACAAAGTTCTTTTTTGTTAATATAGTATATTTTAACCAGAGTTGAGTAGAATTTTATTCGAATAATGCATAGTAAAAAACTGCAGAATCTAAATGCGTCATCCTGAACTTTAAACAGTTAATGAGATTAAATAATTGTTTGCCAAATGTCGACTTATTCAGGAAGAAGTATTATTTTGTTATAGAAATCGGAATTTCCAGGTTTAAATGATTTAAAATGACGAAGTATTTGTTTTATCCTTTATTCGTTGTTCGAAACTCTTTATCCAGATTATGATTTTTCCCATATCGGAGTTTAACGAAGATATATTTTATTAATAAATATCTATTAACGGAGACGTATTTTACTAATGGTCCACCTTTATATTCATTAGCTTTCATATCGATTAGTCGCTCCATTTGATATGAGTAATTTTTTTCCATATATATATACATCAACCGATAGTATCGATACTAAAAATACTCGGTATCGAAACGAAAGTGTAGATTATTTACTTGTACTTACTTGTATTTACTTAGATCGGGTCATTCTTATCCTTAGCGTTGGTAATAGTATATTTAAGTAGGACAACGACGAGGCAGAAAAAGGATACGCGGATTGTCTGTAAAAATAAGTGGAATTAAATTGAAATCGTAGAAATTGTCTTGTTAAAATGTAACTGTTTTAAATAAAATCACTTTATTCGAACCCGTGAAATTTTGAATAGGTTCACTGATTTTACAAACTCATGAATAATTCGTGTTCGCAGGGTAAACACGCCAATGAATGAACACTTAAGAGATTTTGTAACTATTAAAACCAATTTGTTACTATCTATACTTTTGTTTTAAATATATATATTTCTACATTATGAAACATTCGAATAATGCAATTAATTGAATTAAACAGAAAAATTCAGATATCACGAGTAAGTGAACATAATTAAATTAGTAAATGTACATTTTTAATCGATGCTGCAAAAATTATTTCAATATGAAAGGAATTGAAAAAATCAATACTGAATCATTTGCTTAATTTAATAACTTAATTCACTCGTTTTTGTACATAATGTTGGAATGTGTTGGATCGTATAATTTTGATCTGTTTTTATAGAATTGTTATAATCATTCGTGCTAAATTGTTTGTTAAAACAATATCGTTCACTATAATGGTGTCCTTTTATTACATCGAATAAATAAGCAGTAATTTCTAGTTTTGCAAAAAATTCAAATCTTCTATGGATACATAACAGACAAAATTACGTATTCGGTACACAAATACACAATTCTTGATCTTTTTCAAGTTTTTAAAAGAATAAGGAATAAGGGATGCATAATCTTCTGATAACATCTGTCATTAATTACTATATCCCGTCATTTTTATCGTGCAAGGGGGCGGAAAAATGTATCAAATTTAAACGGTATTGTTTGACACTTAAGTAAATAGTGGATTATTGTTTATATTACCACGATTGGACTTACAACACTTGATTCACCTGCTTCAATGTGATATCTAGAACATGTATTCGCCCTACTTATCCTGAGTAAATATACGCTATGATTTCATCTCTGAAAAAGAGTTACTTAAGAAATAGTCTTCCTTCGTCTTGTCGATATGTTCGTTCAGTTTTCCTACATAAGAACAGAATACTCAATTCAGTTTCTCTTCAGGTTCAAAGATCAAGGTATTCAAGATCATTGATGCACAAAAACCACTGCATCCGTTGCAGTTTCGAAGCACAATGGTCAGCGAAACCGCGCTTAACCTATTTGCATCCAGCAGCTAAACGTAGTTGACACTGTCTTAAACGTGACGATCGAGACAAATTACTGGAATTTCGCTAAGTGAACGATTTATTTTAATAATTAACTATTAATTAAAATATTTAGTTCAATACAATCTTCAGTTTAAACAAACCATTTGTGATTACTTTACAAAGTACACCCTCACACTGATACACGACATGATTCTAATTACTTTCTAAAGTACATCCTCCAATCAGCGATATATGCAGTTGTTGAATAGCTACTGAACTTTATCTGTCCCAGATATTCCGAACCGTGCTTTAAGTTTCAAGTCAAAGCAAATCTAACTGAACATTACAATGATTATCGCCGAATATTAATATCCTTGCAATATTATTATTATTCTTAGATTACAGATTATTCGGTTCGTTGGAAAACTTCTGCCGTTTCCTGTGCTTTTTATTTAACTTAATTCGTGATATATTTGTCGTCGTTATCTATGACCCTTTTCACGTTTCTAATAATTTACGAACTACTTTTGCATACAAGTTTTTATCTTAATATTAACGTGCCTCGAAAAAAAAGACAGATCTGTTAAATAGACCTAATGTCATTCTTTCTGAGATATTTAAAACCCTATAACGGAAATCAATTCCGTACATACTATACTCAATTATATTACCTAATCGTCGTTAATAACCACAAATACAGTATTAGCACTATAAATTATTTTCTGGAGAACCATAAAGCGTTACAAGAATTAATGCATTCGCTAACAGTGAATCATAAAAGTTGTGAAAAAGACGCGATCTCTATG
This sequence comes from Dufourea novaeangliae, assembly GCF_001272555.1. Lineage (NCBI taxonomy): Eukaryota > Metazoa > Arthropoda > Insecta > Hymenoptera > Halictidae > Dufourea > Dufourea novaeangliae. The sequence continues at coordinate 594,611 of NW_015373950.1, read as the reverse complement.
AATCAACATTTTCTCCAGTCGAAACAAGTATCTTAATACTTATAGGCGAGAATGAATATGTTCTTGACGCAACATTAAATGCTTAAAAGAACAAGACTTTCCAGTTTAGGTATTATTACAGTAAATTCTTAACGTATTAACGCTTGCAAAGAGCTGCACGTTAAAAACTTTTGCGTTGCCACTACTACTAGGCAAGGTCTTCCTTAGAACCAGAAAATTGGGGACTAAGGAATAATTCAAAGCTCGTGTATCGATGAAACCACACTAATGTAGCAATAAAACTTCTTTATTCTTGCTTATTCTTTTATGAAAATTTCAGAAGAATATTTGTAAGATACTTCTAATTAAAATGATTCCAAACACGGTACAATCTGGATCATGTGTAATATATCAGAAGCAATAATGAGAGAAAAGGAGTTAATCTGAGATAAGTAAATATAATTCAAAAAAATATAATTCAAATATATTTTTCATTAACACATTGGTATCCGTTCTAACATATCTACGTCACGGGCAGAAATTATAGCCAAAGAGGCCAAAAATCGAGCGTCAACGTATTTTAAATTATAAGGGGCAGGAGACGGGTGGGATTTTTAAAAATACTTCTATGCGGTCCTGAGTTTCGACCACTTATCAAGAATCTACTGTACCTCCAAAGTCTCTATACTGCAATAGTGCTAACTAAACACTGCTCCCTTCATATCCCTCTCCAAAGTCTCTATACTGTAATAGTACTAACTAAACCCTTGATTCCACCATTTCTTATCTCAGAAGTTTGTATACTAAAACAGTACTAACTGAATCCTTGATTCCACCACATTCTACCTCCAAAGTCTGCATACTGAAACATTGCCAACTGAATACTTGCTCTCTCTACTTTCTACCTCAAAAATTTGTATACTGAAATAGTCCTAATTGAACACTAGCTTCCTCCACTTCATACCTCCACGGTCTCTATACAGAAATAGTCCTAACTGAACACTAGCTTCCTCCACTTCGTGACTCCAAAGTCTGACGCAGTACAAATATAGCACTGAAAGATTACACCTTCCAGGTGCAAACGGGGTGAAATCTGAAGCGTACGTGTGTGATCAGTAGACTGCGGATTTTTATGCAAAATGACACTTTTTAAACTAATTCTTGCAAACGACAATATATTATTGGGTTCAGAATAAAGTACAAAACACATTGCATCTGACGAAAGTTTTTTCTCTATTGTATTACACAAAACCTTATTGGGTATAAATGCATAAAATCCGCAGTCTAGTGATCATGGTTGGAATAGCAAAAACGTCTGATCTCCTTCGTAATCCGCAGGTAGCCGTGATCGCGTTGGCTAGCTGCGTGGCTGCCGCCCCAGCGGAGGATGTGGTACCCATCGTTAGCCAAAGCCAAGAGGGTCCAAACCCGGACGGTTCGTACAAATGGAGCTACGAGGCCGGGAACGGGATCAAGGCGCAAGAGGAAGGCAAAGTGGAGAACGCAGGCTCGGAGAACGAGGCGATGAACGCGCAGGGAAGCTTTAGCTACCCGAGCGACGACGGACAACAGATTTCACTCACGTACGTCGCGAATGCTGACGGTTTCCAGCCCCAGGGTGCCCATTTACCGACCACGCCAGAGATCCCACCGTTGATCAAGAAGGCGCTCGAATGGATAGCGGCGAATCCATCCAAGGAGGATCAGAATCAGGTGTAAACGACAGGACGGCCAGTCGTCAGTGATCTCACCGAATCTTTCTTTTCGTAACTCTGTTCTGCCCACGAATCACGATGAGTCTGCTCCGTCGTCGCTTCTCGTCGTGTCCCTCCCTTCGACCGGCTCTAACGATACCACGTGCACACTCTGGTTCAATCTGTTGTAAATATTTATTGTATACTTACGGAGATATATATGTATACGTTTCTATATATATATATATATGTTGTATCAATGTATCGTATATTATTTTATGTGTATTATGTATTAAGTCGCCCATGCAGACGCGAGCATGTACCTACTCTGCGGGCAACGACGTTATAGGTAATCGTTGTTGAATATATGTCACCGGTGCATACGCAATAAACGTTGCAATTCAAGAGAGAGAGAAAGAGGTATCGATTTTTTACTCCTACCTGACCGTACTAGTATTTTCGGGATATACAGGGTGTCATGTTACTGGTGGTACAACCGGATAGGTGGTGATTCTACGTGAAAAATAAGTCGAACAGATAGAATAACATTTTTTCTGTTGTGACTTCGTTCTCGAGCATGAGACTTTGAAAATTAATCTGAAACGCTGGTATTCGCCATTGTTAGTACAAATGGAATGAAATGAACAGACACGCTATCCAAGTCCTATTTAATTCCACGCGTATCCTGATGATTCACAAAGTCGATTTTCTCGAAAACGAAGTCTCAAATAGGAAAATGTTATTCTTTTTCATTTTTATTTAATTTTTTCAGTTTTTATGTATATTGAATGCGGAGTATGGGTTTCCATTTACGGTGACTGACCTTGGAAATTACGAGATTATTTATGAAGAATTTTGGTGTTTGCAATTGATACTGTTACGATTTGAGTTTGGATTACAGGTCAATGTGCGAGGAACAAATCATACACAAATCTAGCAAAGTTCCAAACATTCAATAAATCATAACATTTGATAATCCCAGCTCGTTTTCGAACAATCGTACTGAAGATTTCGGTTGAATTTTTAGTGCTTCACGCACTTTTGCGATGTCTTCTTCAAAGATTCCTATTTTCGGACGACCTGTTCGATTATTGTTGTCAATGTCTTCTCGACGCCTTACCAACACTTACACTTAATACTTTTTTTAGATTTAGAAACCTAATTGTTATTTCAAAAGAGTCTGTGAACGAATGTAGGATTCACTATATCTATAATTTGTAGAGTAAAGACCATTACCTATTGTTTACAAGTGCAGTAAATACAGATAATTCTGTGGAGAAAACACACTTCGTCAGTAAAAAGTTATAACCTTATTAGGTGTTTTTCACAGTAACAAAAGTTGAGTTAGGTTTAACCTAATTAAAAAGCATTACCAATTATAAGATTGACAAGTAATAGAACCATATATCTATAATTTCTGAAGTAAATACAGTTATTTGTTTCTTTAAAAATCTACCTCATGGTAATCAATGTTAACTCGACAAGAAGTTCTAAATAATGCCAGAAGTTAAATTAGTATGAAAGTCAATCGTAAATTCAATTTGGTGACGCGTACCGTGAATGTACGAAGTTAAAGTTATACGCTTTGAATATGTACATCTAGAATTGGAGCAGTAACGAGAAAATTTTTCAAATAAAAATTACTTAGTTCTCACGATATTTTCTCTTGCTTCAATAGTTCCACAAACGTTTAAAGTTTTTATTCGCCCATCCTATATAATATTAGCATCGAAAGACGCTTGTTTCCTTATTGCGTTCCTTAACTTCTTCAAGCGCAAATTTTTAACTGCAGAAAAACATTCGTTTTACGTAGTTAACTGTAATACTTACCGTTCCACAATAACAACCTTGCACAGTAAGATATATTTAATATATGAACTTTTAACAACTCCACGACATTTCTGTTGAATTGCTTTTAAAAATCGAGAAAATATTTCCCAACGGAAATCTTATAAACGCTTATAATTTACAATTTTATTCGTTTCTTAACTATATGCTTTTTTTCATATATTTAAATAACACGTTTAACATCGACGTTTCTTTACCCTCGATTTTTGGTTTCAAATTTGAAAACGAATTCTAAAGTCAATGTAGATTTAAAAGTTTATTTTAATTTAATTCAATCTAGTCACCCCTGCATATTATAGTATTGGTCAACCTCGATCGTAAATCAAACGACAGCACGACGCAACAGTTTGCTCCCCGATTGAGAAAACAAACTGGTCGAACTGTTAACGTAATGTTTAGCTGCCGTAACTTTATATCAAGACGGTATTTATTCTTTGCCATGAAATTCCTCCAGGTCTGAACTGAACGACCGTCCAGATCAAATACAAACGCGGATTGGGTTAAGGCTAGTTTACAAACACGTTAGCAAAAGGTAGGTCAGGATACGTCAGTTACGGGCACGGCTTACGTCTACAAAGTTTCAGTGTAAACGAACGCGCGCCAACTTCGATCGCTATTTTGGCCCGTCAACGATCTTCATTATTATTCACGATTCCTTTATGATTCTACTGTATAATGCAGCATATTAATTTGTCCGTTAAATATGACAAATTAACGCTAAAATTACCAGCGTTGAATGTATGCGAAACTAAAGTGTATAAAACGTAGATACAGTAATGTCAATTCATGGCTAGGCGGAAAAGTTTTTAACCCCTCATGAATTTGTTTTTTCCCCGAAGCCGAGCTTCTGCTTAGCTTCTGTTTACTGTGTTTTGATTCGTTCCACAGGGGGACATTCATCGAATGTCTAATATATAGGGTGTAGTACAGACCTGAATAAATTTTATTTGAAATGAAAATAAGAAATAATTATTTGAAATAATTTATTTCGGAACTTTATTTTCGATACTGTTATTTAAAGATAAAAATATTGTTGCGTGGGCGCGGCATGACTCTATTAAATAAAGACAATGTTTATAAAAAGGAAGAATTATTTATTTGAAGAAGAGGAGTACTTATCTTGACACATCTTTTCTGTTCTACGGTCGTACCACAACTCTAAGTTGTCCCTGTTTTGGACATCGTTACCAAAACGACGCCGCTGATCTGAAATCTCTCGCTTTAACATTATAATATTATTGATTCATTTGAAATAATAGCAAATTCAAATATTGAATGATTTTCAAATTTGGTAAAAGACGTAATACACAAAATAATATGCAACAAAAAGATTTGATTTTAAGGAATCTTTAAAGCTCATCCCTGAGAGATTTTTGCTTGGGTCGAACTAATATTGTAATGGAAGAAAATAATCGTTCCACTGGTGTGGAAGATGGGAGAGGGATGTTGCTCTTTAAAAAAAGGTCAATGAATCAAACTCAGATCTAGTCACCTGATACAATCTCGAAGAACAATTTCACAATTATTTCTTAGAATTACTTCAAATGATTAGAAAATATAATAACATGTTGTTTGACATAATATTTCAAATAATATTTCAAATAATGTTATTTTCCACGTGATTACAGACATGGAAATAATTAGAAAATAAAATAACATGTTATTTAAAATAATAGTTAAAATAATATCATTTGAGAAATGCCCAGGTGTGATGTAGTACATAAAGGGTTACAAGCTGTTTCCTTCGATATCACTGCAGATATCGACGTGAATTTTTTCTTATATTGAATGGTTCAGTAGGATTCGTCATTTAAGGTGTAAAATATTTGGACGGTGGGAGTATCCTAGGTGGGGAAGGGGACAACATTCATGGAGTTATTGCTTTTAAAGTGCTTTGTATTCTTCTCTTTATTTCTCCTTTCGATGTAGGTACTACTATGATTATTTGGTTATAGTTAATAGTTGTAGCACTTATAGCGAATTAAGTAGTTATAGAAGAATACTCTTCTAAAGAGGAACTTCAGGAGGCGTCGAAAGATATTAAGAAGAATGTGTACGGTTCAAATTCGTTTAAATAAATGTTCAAAATGATGTCCATTTCCAAACATTTATTTATTCGTTTTACGATATTATTCCGGATATCTGACATCATTTTTGGAGTCTGCAATTATTACTTGGTGCTGTACATAACCCCACAGAAAGATTTTATGCAACAAAATTTTATTTACAATTTTATGTCAAGCACGATGTAACGATTAAAAAATGTTGTGGGACTATGGAAAGCAATAAAAGCAATAATAAGACATGTAGAAAACAATACAAAACGCTTGAACATCGATAATTCTAGGTATCTTGACAGATGACTGCAATAAATGATTGATTGAAGAAACCTATGCTAGAGGTGACGAATCTTCAGACACATATAAAAGATGGTTCCAAATATTCCAGAATAGCGATTTTGCCTTGAGAGACAAACAATGCAGGTTAGACTACCAGCAGAAATGGAAACTGATGATTTTTAAGGGTTGATAAAGAAAGACCCAGATCAATTCACTAGTGAACTTGCAAAACAACTACCGGTAATAAAATTGAAATTAAAGAAAAATTGTAACGGTATTATTTTAGTAAATATTTTAAGGTAATCCGTAGAACTTAATTAACGACCCAATATTTATTTACAATAGTTCAAGTGACGAACAACCGTTTCTTCTTTTCATTTGAATTTCTATACAGAAAGCCACTTCTTACTCAAGCAATTGTTTAAGTAAAGATTAATTTACATAATACCTACCCCAACACTCTGGTACGTACAATGTGGAATGCAAGAACGGCTCAGGCATTCGCCAGTCAGTTCCAGCACACGAAGAGATCAATCGGCCGAAATAGAATAATGTATCGCCGATTTTCCAACTCCCACGCCGCTCCTATCGACAAACCGAAGGAACGTAATTTCACGGAGCGACCTGATCTGTTCTCGGTTCTGTGAAGTTCTTGCTGATTTACGATAGAAAGTTCCAACGCGAGGCAGTGCCAGGCGTTTTGAGCACGTGCCCGCTGTAGATCTGCCGTGCCATCGTTAATCAATCACGATACTGTGACCATACAGCTATGCCCCGGCGTAATTTATTCAGAGGTACGCCGTCACGTGGACAATGTAAACTTAGCTAACTTCGGCAGCCCTATGTCGCCGCCGGAACAACGAGATCTGCTTCGTTTAAATTAAAGCCGCCAGGTTAAGAACCGCTAATTAACTAAACAAGTAAGAACCACTGAATAACTAACTAATTAGATGAGAAACACTAATTAACTAGCTAGACAAAAAACTGTAGGGATAGATTTTATATTAGACGCGATATTTAAAAAGAACTGCGTATCTGTTCACAATAATCAAAACTAACAATATACAGGGTGTTCGCGATAATTTGTACCATCGTTTTTTTCGTAAACAATAAACATTAGAAAAAAATCGAAGTGGAGGAAGTTGTAGTATATTTTACTAGTAATATGATAGCGTATCTAAAGTTTTTGGTTTTTTAAATATTTTTCTAGAAACATAGGTGACCTTACTTTTTTTTAATGGAATACTACATATTTTTTTACATCATATGAAAGCGGGCATTAAGGCGAGTTCAATCATGTAGTATACTATGGTCGTCAGGGTCATACAAGGGCATAAATAAAATAAATAAGTTTAACATTTCGTAATGCATTCTTGCTAATGGAAGTCACATGGAACACGAGGTGTAGTCTTATTAATAAATACAATATTACGAAACGTTAAATTTATTTATTTTATTAGTGTCAGACTCCATGGATCTTATTATATTTGTTTTAATAAGTTTCCTGTGCCTGTGAAATTAACGAAGATAACTTGCAACAGGTGTAGAAATATTATATTCATTAAGACATAACTTATTAGTTCTTCTTTTATCTATTTTTTCATAATTGTTTAGATTTGTTATTTTATTAACTATGATATTATATATCTGATTTTATAATGTTTTGATAAACTTTGTCAAAAAGTCTGGCATATATAATACTTCGTCTACTTAATACATAAATCCGTTAGTTTTGATTACAATGGCATACAGTGACTTACGTATTGGTTCACAGACTCCGGAAACAACAATTAGGTGTCAGAACTTTTACCCAATTTCTATTTATATTTTCTCCTTACTATTACTTTTATCATCCTTTTGTGATCAATTTTTCTTAACTTTGTAATAAAATTTACATTTTGGTAAATAATTTTATCAAATAGAAGTGAGAGCCTTTCGTGAACAAACTTGTGAGTCATTGTACGTCGTCATATGTCTGGATATTCGATTATTACTTTTCGAAACTGAGCACACAAAAATTGTGTTCCCACGAAACAGAAAATTTGAATAAACAGGAAATAGTGAAAGATACGACATTATTGTCATTATTGGTAACCGTTAATGTTGAACGTATCTTGATTGATCAATGCATATTACGTAACTGTTTCGAGGGGATGGCCCATGTCAACGTGACAGGCCGTATTCATCCTCCGTGGTTCAGGGAATCGAAACCGATCAGATCTTGAAGAACTGTCATTGAACTTTCACAAATGCCAACGTCATACATTGGCTATTTTAGTAGCCGGAGATGTTCTCTATTTACAATGGAATTACACAATGATTAGTTTCCTACATTGTGTCGTGAATACAAGCTATAGATGTTGTTTCTATCGTCAGCCTATCAGAACTACAAATCATAAATGCTCGATAAAACAGAATTCACAAAGATCGTAGATATTTTTCCATTTATCTCGTGTGGGAGTTTTCGTTTAATCCATAGAGTGTTCGGCAACAGAAAGTTTGAAATTCATACATCTATTAATTATATCGTAGTAAGTCATAAATATTATTTTCATGTAATTAACTTTCACGAAAGAATCTATTCAATTTCTGTAGCTGATATTTATTTACCGATAGAAAATATAAATGGGAAATACTAAATCTATCATAAATACCCTTACCATAACTATATCACTAAAATATCTCATTGTCAGAGGCTACATGGTGTCATAATAAATACAGAAAATACAGTAATAAAGAATATTACTGAAACTGGTATTTCCCAAAGTAGTTTTTTTTTCATTTCATTCTTAATATTATGAACAAAGGAAATACGTAGTTTGACTTTTTTTTTACTCACTTATTATTGTCTTGATCTTGTGTACAGTTGCACACAAAAGAGTCCGACCATCCCATAAGTATAGGGTGCCCTGTATAAATCGACCCACTCGAATAACCCCAAAACTGTTGACGATATTAAAAAATGTTTCATACAAAAGTTAAATGATATCAGGGGGCACACTTTCTGATGTAATTTTTTTCTATGTGGACGCGTGTACGCGTGGAACCGTATATTTTTTAATGCACTATTTCGCCATAAGTTGATTATTGCTCCATGTACGGAATAACGTGTAGCATCAAGTAGTGCATTAGAAAATATAGTAGTGCATTAGAAACATTTTTTAATATTGTGGGTCAATTTAAATAGAACATCCTGTATAAGTCAGAAACTGTACAAGGTGATTCTACATCTAAACACGAGACGAAAATCAAGAATGACGAAATTGTGTTGGAGGCTTCGATCTCAAATTATTAACCATCAAAAACTGGGGTCAGAAGCAGCTGAAATCATTCTATCTGCGTAAAAACGGTAAGCGTTGGGCATGGCAGTACCGATGTGACTAAAAAAAAAAGAGAATACACTTTTACCTGGCAGCAAAAACTGTGTAACCACAATATTTTCTCGCGGCAGTTCATAACAAAACACACACGAATCGTTGCACAAAGTTAAACTTTATGACTCGTTTAATTCCTCAAGGGAGAATACAACACACACAGTCACAGACTAAGCACTAAAAAAACAATTTAAAGTGAACTAAAAGTCTCTATAATAAATTAAATTAATACTAGAAAAAAAATCCAGATGCTCTTCTTCGAGGGCTGTATCGCGACTACTAGATGCATTCCCATTGACGACTTCCACTAAACTAAGGAACCATTACTTGAGTCCTATGCAAAGGACAGAAAAATAATAAGAAATATGTAAACAGCGCCAGGCCCGTCGTGCCCTACCGCTTACCGTTTGTACGCAGACTGCCTGGTTTCAAGCGTTTCTGATCCCAATTTTTGACAGTTACTAACTTGAAAAGAAAACCTCTATCACGATTTCGTCCTTCTCGATTTTCGTTTTATTTTCACAGGTAGAATTACCCTTTAAAATTTCTGACTCTAATAACGGAACACTGTGTATTGTACACTTAAACAATATGAAAATTACAAGACTAATTACTACTAGACTACGGAAGTTTATGCAATTTTAGGTACCAATACACAAAACTGAAATTTGTGGCAATTTTTTATTATACTAATGGTAATACATGAATAGTATCGAATATTATTAAAATCTCTATTTCATTATATTTTGCGCAACTAGGAAATGCTATACATACATGAACATCCGTAATCTACTAATTGCAATTTGTATTGGCACAAACCCTAATTGTACTTTAGATTAGAAAACATTCAGTTCAGAAATTACCCACAGTTTATTTGAACAACAATTGGTATCGGTGTAAGTAGCAAAAAAAGCGAATATTTATTTTGTATGAACTTATTTACAATAAATTAATACTTTGTCGGATATATCCGTGATCCTACTACAGCTTTTACTCTACTGTCCACCGATTGAATTAGATTTGTTGTAAAATCGCTAGATATAAAAATAATAGTTTTTTAAATAAACTGTCTATAATTTCTCAGTTGAGTATATCTTAATCTAAAATATATTAATTAACTGTTTGAAGCACGGTAGTTTGAAAAATGTCCCACCTTTTTTTCATACCCAACTCGTATGGTGGGACGTTATTCATACCACTTTTAAATCGTGAAATTACTAAACATAAAACATAATTTAAATAAAATAATATTTTGACATATTTTATACAAAACGATGTCTGAGCAACTAGGCATATTTATTATTGTAATATTCTATGTTTCAAAGGGTTAAGGTTTATACTGGTAAATTCTAATTTTAACATTAATAAACAGGTGAAACGTGAGTGGGCGAGTATTTTAGTAACTGTACACGTGTATCCTCCATTATTTATGTATGTTCTGTACTATTATCTTGCATTCGTCTGATTTATACAGCGGAAAAACCAGACCACAGGACGATGTAGCGTTCTTTATGTCACTCGATTCAATATTTTGCGATTGTACTATCTTTATAATACCACACTGGTATGTAAAATAACAGGTGCCTCTCGTACGGTCGTTTTAATTGAATGCTATATCGCCCTCATTCATTCTGTCATTCGATTGCAACCCCCACGCCTCGACATAAACATGCCACAAACAACCCATACCGTAAACTAAAACTTTCTCCTATCGTCGAGTCTTCCTTTTCTCCTGTCTAACTCCACCATTCAATTTTATATCCCGATTCTTTCTCATTCTGCTCTCTTATGCTAGCCTAATGTTTCTTTATACGTCGTGTACAGAGTTTCTGAATTATAAATGTTACCTTCAAAATATCGTTGTATGAAACAAAAATATTTAGCAAAATTGATTATATTTGCTTAACCTTAACCTCATTTATTTACTGATATAGAAACTACGATGAGGAACAGTGTATATTTTTACTTATTATAGATGTATTTGTATAGAAATTGAAACCACTTACGAGAAATGTTCTCGAAAAGTGTTACTTCCCCGATTTTGATAAAACTTCGCACAGTTATTTGAATGGTCCGACCTACGAATTTTGTCGTGTCTGGGCAGTGCTCGTTTCAGACTATAAAGGAGAAACCACTAATATTATTGGAATCACCCTTGTTACCCATTCCTATACATATAACTCCTAGTCTACAATAGATATGAAACAATGTTTCGCTGTTTTTAAAGGCCTATAAATGAATAACAGAGAATTTTTAAAAGAAATCATTTGGTACGAAAATTTTATTTTGCGCTCCGATTTTTTAAGGGGAGACAGAACGGTTTCTTATTCTAAAATTCATATCTTCCTCGGTATGGAAAATCAAACTTTTTAAATTATATTTTCATAAAAATTTTTCGAACATATTTTGCTATTCATTTATGGTAATAGTTATTTTTATAACGACTTTAGGTAGACTGTAAGTTGAAATACAGGAAGCGTATTGTGGATCAAGTAACACTGCGGCGTAAATGTTTCCAAGTAGAACTGGTACGTAATGGACAGACACAATAGTGAATCGTATAAATACGATTGAAACTTGGGATTTAATAAATTTATTAAATCCTACGTTTGACTACGTTCGACTTGGTTTGGCTAGAAAGTAATGGCAGATTTCTGCAGTGACATGATATTGGTTTTATTTCAATACAAAACACTGCCTCTAATTAATAAAATATATAGTAATTTATAAAAGTCTTCGTACACCCCATAAAGAAAGTCACTTTTGTGAGAAGCATAATTCCTTATTTCTTATGTGTTAAAGCATTCCTATAGACTAATACTTATTATTATGAAACAGTTATTACCTCATATGTTAATAAATAAACATGATATTATACAAAGTTATTGTTTATATTAAACTGACCATTATATGGGAAGTACGAAGACTTTTGCGCGTAACTGTTCATATCTTGAAAGGTGACAATTCAATGTGTCATTTGCATAAGAAGACCCTAACGATTACGTTAAAATTTCATAAAATCTTGTTTTGAAAATGTCTGACGTCAAGTGTACCTTCGAGTAATTCTGCTTCTTGATTTCCGTTCGTTTACATCAGTATCACCGTGCACATAGGAAAATCTTTTTCGTTGTTGGTTCCGCATTTTTCCGAATCCCAAAATAGAAAAGCATAATTCCACGAAGGTACATATTCCCGTCACTCATTTTCAAAACGGCAACAATTTCAGAAAATTCAACTAAATCATAATGATTACACTGCTGATTTTATGCATTTATAGCGCGTCCAATTGTCCGAAATTCAGTAGAGTAAAATGTTTAGTAAATTTTTGTGTAGTTTTTATTTTACATTGAAGTTTATAAAGCTTCTGATGCAGTAAGTAAAGTTTCGGTCTTTTCTAGTTTCTGTAAATATTTGAAAATTGATATTTGCATAAGATTTTGTCTTTAAAAATTGATATTTGCATAAAGATCCGTAGTCTAGTAATGACTTTTTTGTAACCAACGCGTTGAAGTGTCACCTTCCAGAACATGTATGCACCCCATTCTGTTTTTAGACGATAGAGACGTTCCGGATGAATGCGTGTGAACAAAATTCGTGTACAAAAATATACTATATCCATGGAAAAATGGGAGATTGATTCCAAACCGAAAAAATCAGCAAAAATAATGCAATAAACTATATGAAAAATTCATATTACAATCTTATAATTTTTACGTGTTTGCACTTTTTATTTTATAAAGATTGCAAATGTATATAAAAATGTAGTATATAAAGTAAATTTTCATATGAAACGAAGAAAAGTGGCTTGGTCACCGTCTTTTTGTTCGATTGGTGAAATTCTTTCTGTGATCTCTTGAACAAAATTAGTACATACTAGTCTCCTGTGGTGCTATTTCAGTGGTTTTAAGAACGAATCCAGTTATTAATCGCCGTGTTCGAGTTTTAGCTAGACTATTATTTGATTCTCTGTAAGATGCCATTAATGACTTCAGATCATGTTCAAGCTTATCCCTATTAGGATTATATTTGCCAACGTGATTACTCAATCTACTGATCAATTTAAGGCTTTCATTTAGGACCTTTCATTAAAATTTTTTTCTTAGAATTTCGGTCTATTGTGTTGAATCAAAACAGATCGTATAATGAAAGAACGAAATTTTTTATCTAATTCGTGTTAAAACATCGTGTACACAAAGCTTCTATAAAAACAGAATTGGGTGTATATTTTATTAGTTAGGAGCATTGTTGTGTATTGAAAAATAAGAAAATGCATCATCTGCTGCAAAAATCCGACATTACTTTCTGGCCAACCTCATACATTGGAGACCTACAATCAACAATGTATATTAGGTACTCAAAATTTACATTAATATGAAGGATAATTGTTAATTCTAACTTTAATATTAATCAAACACATGAGACATGTCATACGTAGACTGAGAAGATACTTCCGTGAGTAAATATAAACTATTTAGCAAAATACATCTGTAAGTATACAGAACAATTAATGTGTGTCTGTGTTATTTACGGAGGGAAATGATTTTCCACGTGTACCAAGCCGCCTGTAATCCAAACGAACGAGGACAACGCCGTCAACAGTGACGACGCAGCTGCTGCAACACGGAACTTTCCTACTCCGACACTTATGCAATATTTCCCTGTCTCCTTTGTCGCAGCTATTACATTGTTGCGTCGGTGTAATAATCGAACGCACGTCGCACGTCAAATTAATACTGTATGCAGCTGGTGAAAAAGGACAATGGTAGAAAGTGGCCAATTTTGGACCTGACTGGCAACGAAAGTTTTTTACAGGATATCTTTCTACAGGTCCTAAGGAATCCAAAATGTATAATTGTTTACCATGGAGACGATGGGAAAGTTATCAAAAATAAACGCAAAGTTCGGAATGTCGTCGTTAGTAAAACTCACCTGATTAGTCGTCGTTGTCTTCTTCGGATAATAATCCATTAGCAACGTAATTATTTAAGAAATCTGCTGGTAAATTCATCGTAGACTGGCTTCGATTTACCAAAACGACAAATCCCACAGTTGGATGGAGCATATAATTCCCATTAAAAAATGTGATGAAAAAAACATTTTCTATTATTAAGTGTCTTTTGGAACAGTTATACTGACATATTGCTACTGAAAACATAAAAAGAGAAAAATTCATTTCTCCAGCACTCGGTAGTTAATGTGTTAAGCGCAGGAAACCACCGACTACAATGAAATAACACGAAGCAGGGTCCCAATAGATAATTCAGTAAAAAGAAATCGCTTCCCAAAATACATATAAAATCCTTGAAATTTTTATTCGTTCGAAACGACTATAGATACTCTATCTCCCCACGAACCAGCCACGAAATTTCGTGTTTACGTCACGGTATAAACCTCGATCCCAAGTTTCGCAATACACCGTGCTATTCGTTGCGTTCGCAAGATATTCAAACGTCTCCCAAACACTCAGACCAAACAGAGCACCGAATAATAATAAGTCTCTCGGATGATGGTGAGTGAGGAAAGGGTCGCGCAAGCTCACGCAGGGCTTCCCTCGCAACGTGTGATCCCGCGCGAAATGGAACGTCACGGAGAATTACAATCTATTCTTCTCGTCTTTGTAGGGATGGGTGGCTATCCAGTCCAACGCGCGTTGGATGAGCGGCGGTATCGGTTGGGGCGGCGGTGGCGTCGGTAGATGCGCCCCTTGGAAATTGGCACCATTTTCGTTGGCCAGCCAACCGAGGTTGATTTTCGTCCCATCCGGCGCTGTCCACGAGGCTGAACCACGGACCTCTTCAGCTTCGGCATCCTTCTGGCCAGGATTCTTCAAGACACCATCCTCTTGAACGATGATCCCGTTCCCGGTTTCCCATCTCGAGGAGAAACTACCGTCAGGGCTGATGTCTTGGGTTTGACTGATGATGGGTATCGGCTTGTCCGCGGCAAACGCCATACATGTCAGCGTCAGAAGGATTATCGTGCGAGGGTACATTTTTCGTATCGAAGAAGTTCTCCTGGAAAGAATTGTTAACTGAAATAACACGAAGAACGAACGTCAGAAATGAATGTTCACGCGAGCTATAGGTTACGAAGGAGAATGGTCGTTTTCGGCCCAAATGTTTTTTTAATGTTCACGAACGACTCTGGTAGTAATTGGTAGATTGTCACTTACTACAGAAAAAAGTATATTCCGACAAACCTGTGAAACTTGTAGGTTTATTTTTCTGAATGTGAATTTTTATAACGTTTTTGGTGCGGCGATAAACTCGCGATTTACCACTGCTCGTTGGTAAATTAATACCATGGAGATTGTTAAAAAGGATGGTGTGTGGTAATATGTGATTTAAATGACTTGGGACAACTTAGAATTTAATATAAACTTAACATTGTGATATATGTGTATGTGTGTATTGTTTGTGTTCTGACTGCTCGATGTGTTCTCGTTGACGGTTGAATGTGTTCTGGTAAATGAGTGAATGTATAGATGCTTGCTGGAACGGATCGACTCGTGATTGGTGGAAAATACAGAACTTTTGTTGGTGTAGGAGTTGGTGTTGGAAGAAGTGGGGATTGATGTGTGTATTGTTTCTTGGATTCCTGGAAGTCAGCGCCGAAATATAATAAGGAACGGTTTCGAGGACCGCGAATGTTTTGCACATGATGTGCAACTGTCCAGGAATCCCCGTTTAGGACGGTTTGATGACACTGATCTGTATACAGTGTGTAACAAAAATGTTGTCCGACCCGGAAATGGGGCACTCGGGGGGTGAATTGGAACATTTTTTTCCTTAGCAACAATGTAATCCGAGGCTTCGTTACCCAGATATTAACGAAAAACCCCGACCAATCAGAGCGCGAATTTGCCAGCCAAGTTCCCGCGGTAACGCTGCCTACCATTCGCAGCACGTAGCCACCGCTAGCGTGTGAATAGAAATGTCAATATCTCGAAACCCCCATTGTTAGAAATTTCTCGCAATGAATTCTTTTGTTCAATAAATGACGATCTATCAAACGCCACTAGAGTCATTGATGAACGCTAAAAAAAAATCGGGCCGAAGTGTTCATATAAACTGACTATTCTCCTGGTAAATAATTTCTAAACAAATTTATTTCAGGGGTTATTTAACCCTCGAGCAAGCGTGCCGGTTACCTCTGTTCACCAATACACGTATTTCTTTGTTTACGTCTTGGGGAAATAAATCTTGGGTATATTGTTATTAGGGGTGCCGGAAAATAATGTTGTTCTTTGTGATGGATGTTCTTTTAACTTTCTAAATTAACTTCATCTGAATTTAATTGAAGTTTTTTCTACACTAAAATAACCTAGGCAAAGGGTTATTGAAAACGATGGGGATTGTATGAATAAAGAGTGCCTTTATATGTATTTCGAAATCTGTAATAAAGTTTAGTAAAAAAAACATTACCTTTTGGTAGCTAACATTTACTTTCCCATCACATATAATTCAAAAGGTAGTTACTATCGACGGAGAACCGTTGTCGGAAGTGTATATTTCATATATAAGAGGGCTAAAATGATTATTTTCAACTCGAGAACTGAGTTCACCACGCTCCTGATCGTGTGCTTGCCAATGGTGCACCCGTTCGAAGGTTAAATTAATCTCTGCTTAAGAGGTTATTCTTCTTCGACAACCAAAAAGGTTCAGTTATTCCTAGGGAGTCTTTTCTTCGGTAAATATTGTATGTAATCAAATGCATTTTGTTAGTATTTATTGAACTACTTTTAAATAATATTAAAATATTTCAAAAACAACTTTAGCATATTTTGTTTTAAGTTTCTTCTTAGCATGAAAGTGACATCCCAGAAAGAAGGTAGCTCCATGGCGCAGGTGATTTCTCAGCACAGACTCATCTGGAACAAAAAATTCAAGAAAATTCTTAATTAGTATAAGTGTCGTTATCGCAGGAACCACAGAAATAATGTATTTTAAAAAATAACAAAATGGCGCGGATCAAATAAACAAATTAAACAGTAGCATTTTTGGTGACTCTGTTATGTAAGAAGTATGATAAATTAAAGATATTAACATGACTGTGGTTCCCGCGATAGCGATACTTATACTAATTAAGAATCTCTTTGAATTTTTTGTTTCAGTTGAGTCTTTGCCGAGAAGTCACCTGCGTCATGGAGATACCTTTTTTTGAGATGTCAGTTTCATGCTGAGAAAAAACTTAAAACAAAACAATACAATTATTTCTGCAATTTTGTTACATTATTTATTAGTAATTGAATAAATGCTAACAAGATGCATTTGATTACATATTGTATGTGCTAAGGAAAAAGTCCCTCAATACAGCTAACTTTTTCGGCCATCAAAATAAAATGACCTCTTAAATAATTATTTAACCGTATATCGAGAGCCACGTAGCTCGTTCGGGTAGCTTGCATTCTGTAATCAGAAAGCGCCGACGTATTCGTCCGTGATGTTCAACTGTATTAGCAATATAAACGCTGAAATGATGACTTTAAATTGTTAAACACTTGTATTTTTATAACTGGTAATTTTTGAAACGTTAAATAGGACCTGATCAATTACAGAACTGCAAATGATGCTGTAAACAAAAGAAACACTACTTTCTAAGTAAAACGAAAGAAACGTGGTGGCAGAAGCTTGGTACTTTCTGATTAAAATTCTGCAATAAACTGCGGCACTCGAACGATTAAATAACAAATTATTCCTATTTAGACAATTTAAAATTAGATAATTCAAATGGAAGAAAGACATAGTATATCAATAGTACTCAATTGGAAAATTGGGAAATCTTTAATTTCTTCTTTGGTTTAGAAACAATATTATAAATGTGTATTGTGGATAACAGCCTTCTTCTTTGAAACGCAGACGTACTTACATATAGTAGCATTTTGGTAGAAGTTAAAACAAGGATTTTATTATTTATTATTTCAAGAAGTCCATTGTTGTCCATGTAAATTGTTAAGAGCTTATCGTACCTTTTCTAAAGAAAAATTGATAAAAAATGGTAATATTAATTAAACAACAATGATTGGAATTTGAACAAACAAGGAAAACCTCAAAACTATATGTAATTTGCTTCGAACTTTATCACAAATAAAAAAAGTAATCTTCATTTGACAACGGGAAATGATAAATGAATTATATCTGGAACGATTGAAATTCGTTCGAATACAAAATTTTGTTATTATGTTACTTATTAGTAGTAAATTATTACAAATTCTTTAAATGACTCCTTGCCCAAGACTGTTGGTAACACATCAATAACTTATATTTAATGTTCTTTAATGCATTTAAATTAAATGCTGTTGAACTTCAACGTATTCGAATTGTCAAATGTATCAAAGGATGAAGACTATTCAAGAGAGTAAAAAGAATAAAAATTTCCATACTTAAATGTGCTAGATTGTATTATTTACCTAATGGTATCGTTAGAACGTGGAATATTTCTTCGATGTAAGGCTACCGATCCACGTCTGCTTCGGTTCGTGATTTGCCAGATATCGCGTGTAAAATCCTACTGACGAACGGTCGTTCATCGCATGCACCTTTTATAGTTTGAAATACTCTTCGCTATCACCGACATTTTCCATCAAATGTCACTCGGTGATACCGGTTCAGCCTTCGTATGACCGGTATCACGTATTAAAGAAAACCTTTCCGGCTAGATTACGGGACGACCAGCAACCTGTAATCAATCCGCACCTAGATCGTCGATTAACCGTCACTGTAAATTGTGTAAATATACACTCGATTTAAATAATCACTAATTACGCGTCGAGCATCGTGTCGAACGCATTGGTTCTGAGACGTTTTGTTGAAAGGAATTAAACGAAACGATCAATTTCTGTAGGCATTAAAAAAAGACCGTCATGATATCTCTGAAACGGTACTGAAGTCTTAATAGAAAAGAGCAAACAGTGACGAGCAGACGAAAAATGGACCAGACGAATTGGTCAAGTTGGTAATGTTTTACCCGATCCCATATGATAACTAAAACGTTATTCACCTTCATGTAATACATACTTGCAATAATATTATAGCCGTCAAATATATAATTTTCGAGTGTCCGAAAAATTTAATTATTACTTAAAAGTAAAAACTTATTTCCATTGGTTATTTGTTAAAAATTCTTTAAATAGAAATCTTCCAAACTCTGCTCTCAACGAGTCTACAATAGAAGCTGTTTCAGATATTCTCAAACAAAAAGAACGAACAGACGGCAATTCAAACATTTCTGTTTGTCTAATGTTTATTGTTTTCTCTCGTGACGATAAGGAGAATGCATAAAGTTAGACCTATTATTTTAAGATCACTCTGTATATTGACAGAATTTGTTTAATTGCAGCATTGAAAAGGAAAAGCAATATCTTTCAATCGCTGTCGTCATTTCAACGAAGCTTGACTGTGTAGAGTTAAAATCATAATGTTGCGTGGATACAATTGATCTTACGGTGTAGAGTAACCTTTTTCCCACGTTAAAGGGCCGCAACATTTGAAAAATGGCCTGTCAAACTAAGCGTGGTTGTAATGAGCGGAATCACTGACTTTTGAATACATCGTACAAGGTATTCTAATGTCTCAGTACCACCCAACTTCTTTCACTGCGACATGTAGCATCAGTCACCTGTCCATTTAAATGCTCGTCACACTTAAACGATACTCATAAATGGGAGACACCTAAAAAAACATGCGTATTCTGATAGAAATTTGTAAGATAATGGTGTCTCAATGTCCAACCAAATTACGACTTAGGGATAAATACATATAGCAGTTGCTGAATATTCTATGATTACTGGTGAAGTGACACCCTTTTTCCATTCTAACTGTTACCTGACGAACCTTGTCCTCGATTTAGAGGTTAAAAAGACTGGAAAACTTTTGAAAGGTGTCCATTTATCAAGCAGACATTTGATTCGCTTAAACCGTAGTTCATAAAAAGGAATCTTCTTACCAACAGTGAAAATATATCGATAATATATCGTAACGCCCGTTGTTTTATATTCAATAAGTGTCCTAATACAGTTGTATTCCGATCATCCGGTACATTCCGGACTTCAACGCTGGCAGATTATAAAATATGTCGGATTACTGGACTATATCTGTAATACGGTGAAAACGAGGAAAATAATTTGAACGACGGCCATGGTTAATATAGTAATGCTATTTACCAAGAATATAAATTCTTTAAATGACAACTTATCCAAGATTGTTGGTAATACATCGTTATTAGTAATAACTTATTACATAATATGTGTTTGTATACAGAATTATCTTTTTGTAATTTGTAATGGCAAACAAATATGTAATTTATAAAAACAAATACAATCTATAAATTTAACAATAGTTGCCTTAAATACAACTTACATGTATGATTTTACAGTGTACTTAAAAATAATATTTGTATAAAGTCAGTAAAATTAGGCGTAAACATTATTCAGACTTATAAAATTGATGCAATTTATCAATCGCAAATAATTCCCCCTCCTGTAACTTGAAAATCTTCCGTGCGGTCTTTAAAGCCTCGTAAAGTTTTCGTAAATTTGTCGCCGAAATTTCCATTTCTGGCGGCGTACGCTAGATGTGTGTAATTGCAATATTCCTCTGCCAGATTCAGTCTGTTTGTAAGCAGTAGAATGCGGCGGCAGCCATATTTGTTGTTTGTGTACATTATAATATGAGTTTGAAGAGGAAGAAACCGTCGATGGCGCGGGTACCTCATAATGAGCTCGACATGGATTGAATTTTTTGTAATTTTCGAATTTACCGTTCTCGTAACGGAGGGGGCAGTAGAAATTCTTTGATTTTTTTGCACGATCACTATTTCAGAACATGTCACAGGAAGTCCCATAAGATGTTAAGGCGCTTCTATATCTCCTCCGTGGACACGATCGTGATCAGAGCTTCGCATACCGGATCATTGAATGCCAACTTATTGGAATTCTACTGTACTTAAGACCGGGAGTATACATAAGTATTAAAATGGGATGCTGTGTATGAGTTTGAGTCCTATCTCGACCCAGTTTGAGTGTCTTCTTGAGGATATGCCGCATCACCACATATGTAGGGAGAGTTCCCTTAATGGGTCATGCTCAGCCAGGAGGCTGAAAAAAGAGTGTTCTTTGGGAACTTTTTTCTCGAAAACTATAAGACCTTTTTCAAAAAATGTGTTCGTGTTTCAAAATTTGCAGTTTCTAGATTATAAGGTAATTTTTTTATTTAATAATATTTATTAGTAAATAAATGGTGAGCGATCTCCTGGATGTCTCTTCACAAAAAGTGGTCTGCCGTGATCATTGTAACATAATAACGGTTCATCTGGAATTAAAAATTCAGTAAGATTTATGTAATGGAAGAACCAATCTTGTCCTTGAACGTGGGGTTTTTCGAAATATTGATTAGGAACAAAATAGCGGACGTTTTCCTGAAAAAGTGTGATTTTCACCTACAAAATCACTCGTTTTTGGGCAATTAAAAAAAAAGTATGGAACGAACAAAAGAATTGTTCGTTCAAGGACAAGTTTTTCTGATTTGAAATAAGGCGCAAAAGGCTTCATGTAAATCGACACAGTAGTTTTCGAGAAATATTGATCACCGATTTGAAAAATGTAGTTTCGAGAAAAACGCGTTTAAAGTTTCAAGTCAAGCTTACACTTGTATTAATTGTTCATTTTTTAACGCTTGTAACTCTGTCATTTTTAATTGGATTACCTTGAAACTTGCACAGAATATTCTCGAGATGTTGTACTTAAGTGAAAAATCGATTTTTTGAAAATTTCTGACTGAGCATGACCCCTTAAGAATAAGAACATTGTTCCTGGAGGATCTGGCCCCGAAGTGAATAAAGCAAGGGTGCCTTCTGGTAACAGGACTCTAATATATTACACGGCACTTACTCCAAAATCTCTGACCAGAACAGTTCATTTTTCTAATTAACTTTCAGATATTTCTAACGTATCATTAAAAATTCCTTCAAATTAAGCAGTCATCGAGTGTCCTATGAATCTATCTTGGAGACCAGCGCTATCATACTGTCTTCACGGTCTGTATCCATCACTGAAGTGGTCCAGTCCACACCTGTTATAAGACACACCAGTCTTCGGGTCCCATATTTCGTTTGTTTAATAATGTTACGATTTTAGAGACTTTTTCGATTTAATCTTGTCTTTTCCGAAATATTCTTAGGTCTGTAAAGTATGTTAGAAATTAAGTATGTTAATATTACTTTAATCCTCCGTCGAACAAGCGATCTTTGAAACCTCTATATTTTTAACACGACTCTGGCGTTCATCAGATTTACATATCGTGGGTGAAAAAGACAGCAACGCAGTAAAAACAAATTTTTCTATTCCTAAATCAGCACTATTATAAAAATACAGATAATATTAGTATGAAAACTTGTTAACTATATTTTTTACACATATAAGTCGTATGTTCTTTACATACCGGATTCTTACAGTTGACACAAACTCTGTCACATTTTTTGCGGTCTTTGATTGAGCAAATAAAGCAACGTTTTTTTTGTCCGAATTTTGGTGGATATATTTTCTTTTGCTGGTACATCGAAGTTTCTCATATCTTCCACAACACTTCTTTGTAATTGAATATTTTTCGATCTTCTTTTCATATATGGCATAATAATCTGCGAAGACAACTTTCTACAATAATCTTCTTCGGTCACTTCTCTCTTTCTTATAGCCAGAATTTTTGTTCATAAATAAAATACATGCATTGAACGCAACTACATCTATTATGTTACTCCAAACTACTCCTTGGCAACGGTGCAGCTAACACAGGAGTGCTCTGTAACGTGGGGCAGATCTAATCATAACATTCTCGAAATGTATTAGTCTACTCAAAATCCCACCACTATAAATTAAGCTACGATATTTAAGAATGTCGAATAATAAACATTAGAGTCCACTGGATGTGTAAACAGAATCTGTACAGGGCTATGTGTGCATACTCAATTGATGGGTATAAAACACCCAACTTATGAACATTATTACATATATGAATCCGCAAGTAAGGAATCCAAGAAGCCTCATGGAATTATTTCTTTATACAAAAAAGAAATCTACGAATAGATATTCAAGTGGGTATAAAATACCTAAGTACTCACTTGTCAGTTGTACTACGAACACAGAAAAGAATCAAAGGGACGGTTAGCAAGCGTATGGAGGGTGTTGCATGAGAGTACACAGCGAGAGATTTCTTCGGCAAAACGCTTTTTATTTATATACAAAAATCACAAGTTAAAATATACGTAATGTATATACTATCGACGCTATTGTTACGCGTCCACGCAGCTGCGATGGCGTCGTTCTTTTTTTTCTCGCGTTTTTTTTTTTATTTACGTATTGAAAGTAGCGTGCGCGCATCGGCACGATCCTGTCGTAAGCTGCTGAACAGTGCGCATCACTTTCTTCTATACAGGTAAGGTAAAGAATCTCGGAAGTATATAGTTATTATATATACCGGCTGGCTCGCGCCTTAATATTTTTTCGTTTTGTTACGTATAATCCTAGATTAATATACCACACTATATTTATTTTTATGGTTGCATCGGAGGCCCGGGGTCGGTTCTGTCCATGGCAAGCTGGCTCGAAGTCAGGTCACGTTTGAGGTATTGTTCGCCCGTTTAACCTGCGGAACATAGGACAGCTTGATTAAGTATCGAACAAACACGTTTGAATTTATCATTCTCTTTCTCTATCGTATCGTTGAAAATAGCTTGATTTTTTCACAAACAACTTGAACACAGATCAGTGTGTTTTTAGACCCCCTGATAAAGCTAGCTGCAATGCTTACGAAACATTGGGAAAACTATTCCATAAAGATACGGCTTGCACCCGAAAGTCTCAACAGTAAGAACTTGAACACAGTGTTTCACCCTTACAATCGCGCTGAAATCATATTATTTCCAGCGAAAAGTAGCTAAATAAAGTAGCTCACGGTACAATTGTAAATTATACTAGGCGACCGGTTGATATAGGTCCTGGAACCTATACAGTAAGGACGTAGATTTGGTAGCAAGTTGAAGTTTACATGTTTCGAGTGATGAAACAGCAACAGAATTGGGCAGAATTTTATTCGAATAATACACAGTGAAACGCAGCAGTATCTAAGGGTATCGTTCTGAGCTTTAAACAGTTAATGAGACTAACACTAGAACTACCAAAATTAAAATATTATAACTTTACATTATCTCAAATCTTTCAGAATTTATATTACGATACGAAAGTGAAGAAATGTGCTAATTTATAAATTTGTAAATTTTCAAAGGTTTGTCATATTTATCGACCGATCGAAAAATAAATAATTGTCCGATAAATGTCGATTCATTCATAAAGAAGTATTATTTTATTATAAAAATTGAAATTTCCACGTTTAAACAATTAAAAATGACGAAATACTTTTTCTTATCTTTTATTCGTTATTCAAAACTTTTCATCTAGATAATGAGTTTACCATTTCTGAAAAAAAAGGAACGTACGATGTCAACTCGAAATAAACTGTACGTCCTAATTCCTAACAACTAAATGATTATCCTTACTCATATAATTATTGATCACGGAAAAACACCTGACAGTTTTAATAAAAAAACATAAGGAGAAAATTTATGTAACCAATTTATAAACAACTTCTGACAGCAAAAGTGTTAAGATCTTGATATAATAATCTTGATGGTCATGAAGTAATAGAAATTAATGAAACTAAAAATCTTGGCGTTTGGATTACACCAGTGTTAAATTTTTCAAAGCACTACAATAACATTGTAAGCACTGCTCTCAAAACATTAGGCTTTATCAAACGTTTCTCTATTAATTTTAAAAATATTAACACCATTAAATTACTGTATTTTCAATTAGTCCGGCCTCAGTTAGAGTATGCTTCAACAGTCTGGTCTCCTCAATTTTCAAAATATATGTTAATGGTAGAAAGAGTGCAGCATAAATTTATCAGGTACATTGCCTTTAGACTGAACACCCCTATGCGGCGTAATGATCACGACTATGTACCTTTATTAAACACACTAAATATGACTTCTTTGGCTGATCGCAGAGTTGTCAACGATCTTTCTTTTTTATTCAAGCTTATAAATGTACTTATAATGTAAACTAAATATGGTTCAGGCGATCCAATTTATCGAATCCTGAAATCAGCCAATAATTTCACGGATCTGATTGACTTTTTCAGTGGCTCTATTGAATACTTTAAGGTATTCCTACATAGAGCACTAAGAACTGTTTAATCTTGTTAATATTTCATTAAAAATTTCCTGTTGTGACTAATTCCATACTGTATAATATATTGATGTAACTGTTTCTAATCTTATTGTCATTAATTGTTATATATGTATACTGGGTTAATACCCGTTAAATTACTAAAATAAAAAAAAAAAAGAAGATACTCTTCTATAAGACGTGTATGTCTCTGGCTACATCAATAGATGTCCCTGCTTAATTCTTTAATTCAACGACCATGCTGTATAAGGTTCCACCTGACCTGTATTCCTAGAGTTAAATTGCGATGTAATTAAGGAAAAAGAAGCAGACCTCGGCCAGGTGGTCGTGGTTGACCGCCGTCGTCCTCTTCGGGGTGAGCCGCGTTCCACTCGAGCGCCCTTTGGATCTCTGGCGGTATTGGAGGTGCCGTGGGGATGTGAGAGCCTTGCACCTGGAAACCGTTCTCGTCGGCCACGTACGTGATGCTCACTTGCTGACCATCGGGCGCCGTGTACGAATCTGAGCCCTGCGAGACCACGGGTGTCTCATTGTCTACCTGCTTCGGCTGGCCCGACTCTTGGTGGCTGATCCCGTTGCTCGTCTCGAAGCTGAGGAATGATAAGAAATCGATCACGTTTCGTATCATCGACGAAAGAAGAAATGAATATAAAAGGTTGGATCCAGTAGCAGTAATCGCGTTAAGTATCTCTGGAGTCATGTAAGCGAGAGGATATTTTTTGTATGCGAATTATTTGGCACGAAAAAGTCTCTTCTCTCAGATGGACTCATGGAATATGGAAGTCAAAATAACGGTAGACAAAATGCTCAGGAATAAATGTTTTAGAAACTGCCAATGAGAAATGAATAGAAAAATATGTGTTGTAAAGAAATAGCTATGACATTCGTGTTTTACTAACGATATTTTCTACCAAGTCAGATTTATTCAGAACATTTTTCTTTAGTCGTCATGATTCTAGAGGTTCTAACCACTAGTTTGTATTGTAAGAGAGAAGTGCTTTTGAATTTTCTTGTCTGATGTACTTGTTTAAGTAATTGCTACGTAGTGTTCTTTAGATTATACTGAGCTAATTTACTTTAATTCTTCTATAACTCGATTTGTTTATGATTCTTTATGATGCAAAGTATTATGGGAAAGAAATGTTTCCTTTTGGATTAATACATATCTTGAATAAGGCACTGAAGATATGGTAGATTCTTATAGCATATCTTGAACTGTATTGCAATAACATAAATTATATAAATATTGCCATAAAGGGAGGCAAATTGTTCACTTATTACAAAGTCACGCTACGAATCCAGTTCAATTTCTAAACTCAAGATTGTCTATTTTCCCCAATGTGAACTTTCCTTAAAAAAATGAAAATAATGTATTTATTATAATCATATAAACCGATTTAAAAAATGCAGTATGAGAAGACATAAATTTAGTATCGGAATTTTAATACCACTGCCTACTGTGTGTTCAGCAAAAAAAAAAGATGCAAAAGAAGAATAGGTTAAATTATTTCCTGTAGATTTATAAAAATTTTCTATTAAAATCCCACCGTTGAAAATTGAATCCTGGTGTGAGAATACAAATTGTCGATCCTTAACAGGTCATGCAAAAAGGTACGATCACGTAACTAAAGGGGAAACGTTCGGTACAGTAGCGATTGGCTCAGCCACCATGTAACAATATACTTATGCAGAACAGAGATTGCCGTGGGCGAGAATTGCGAATCACATGAATAACCCAGCGCCATTGGGGCTCGAATACCTGTTATCCTCTGTCCATTGTTTTCAACTTGTGTAATTACTTTGCTCATTGTGCGCTCGCGTGCCATACAGCCGACGAATAAAACCAATGCTTTGCAACATGTCGACCAATAAAACGCCCATTGAACCTTGTAACATTGTACTTGATCTTTCCTATCAGGTGTAACAAGTGATAAGTTATTCTTTTTTGTTCATGCACTGAAATCTTGTATTGTTTCTATTACATTCGTCCTTGTTCTCCAAAGCTCTGCACCAACAAGGGAGAAAGTTGTTTTCTATTGAAACTGCGATAATGATAGATTGAAACAAATAATGAATAATTCAGTCTTAGATGTAATTTATTTTTAGTAAGTTTTACTACCAGCCAAAATTGGACAATACAAAATTAATATAAAAATAAAGCCTGTATTAATATACAATTTACTGATTGCACTCTGTAAATTACATTTACTACTTTTTTAATAAAATGTTTCTTCTCTTTTCGCGTAATATTTACTATATATTTTTACTTTGTTTAGATGTATTTTGTTACTTTAATCCGTTTGGGTGTAATGATCAATCTTGCGTTAATTTTTCTCAAGGGAATGAAGATTAAGTTGATGAGTTTTACGATTTGTTTCTTCTGGTGAAAACTTACTTATTCACGTAATTGCCATCGAAGTTAACTTCGAGCTGTTGCGATGTGATCACCGCATCTTTGTCAGCGCCGCCTGAAGGCCGTTGAGGTGCAGCTAACGTCCCTGTCGTACAGAGTACGACCGCCACCAACACCTGAAATCAAGTTCCTTGACGTCAGAGAGGGGTATTGAAAGGTCTCGTGAGAATGAAATCGCGCCTTAAAAAAAGGTGAACATTGCTGTAGACATGGAATTAATTACAAGAACGAAATCTTTCTTCGGTAAAAGGTATTCCAAATGAAGAAACTATTTTTCTAAGATATACAAGACCTGTTGAAAAATTATCACAAAAAAATGTCACAAATGTTAATACTAGTTAAGAAATTATTGTAAGTTATTTAAGGATGAATGTTTTTCTGCAAATTGCGATTTTCGTCGATCTTTTAGAGACATTTTAACAAAAAAAAATTTCTTTCGCCAATTAAAGGATCTAATAAGTTCAGATTAAAATTAAGAAAATTCATTAATTTCAGATTAGACTCTTGCTTTATACTGTTTTGTATATTCGAGAGTTTCATATTATAAAATTATATTCATATTTGAAATTGGGCAACAGACCAATACTTATTTCTTACTGTTAACTTTATGAGTTTATAAGTAATTATCAGTGTAAAGGTTTCTCTGATTCTAAAATTGTAAACTTTTGTATCATTGAACACCGTGGAATGATGCTCAGACTGCGTCATCCTTTGCGTGTTTCGCATACACGATGAATACTAATTTCTGCGTCTGAGTAAGCACGATCACTTATTTCGAATTTATGCAAAATCTGAGTGAAGTCGGAGGAAAGTGATAAATATATGAAAGTTTCATAGAATTGAAAGTGCAAACAAAGTGATTATTTCACAACATTTTGAGGTCAAGTATAGGCTCTCAATCCATGAGTCACACTACAATACTTGTAATCGTACAGCAAGTCGTTGGGTGCCAAATTAAATAGAATTTATTATTCATCACTTTCGTAGATCGTTATAAAAAATGTGAGGTAGCCAATACTTGTCATTAGCATTTCATTCGTAAATGCATTGAAGTAAAACAAAGTCTGTATAAAGAAACTTCTAAAAAAATCGAGATTTCAGTTAAATACTCGTTGAAGAAATATACCTATATTTAATAAAATATACATATAGTACCACCTCAAAAATATTTGGTCGCTTACTGTGTGCACAGTTTATGAACAAAGAAGACAATGAAAGAGGATACCAACCATTGCTTTACGCTTTTATATCACCAGTTCTCTTCAGTTTCAAGTTCATATACATGGTTCTCTTCTACTCAATCGACAGGACACTCAACTGTTGCCAGGAATAGTGGCCCAAAGTTAAAAGAAAATGTGCAGCAAACTGTTCAATATTAATCAGGACGTTCAAACAGGAAAACCTAGTATCAAATTAAAATACACAAGAACTCAAGTACCTATTTATATTTACTACCTTAAAAAAGGTCAAATCCAACATTTAATCAGACAAACGATAAAATACGTGTGAATAGTGGCGTCTATACTGAATACTTCACTCACATCATATTTCAAGACCACAAAGTCTTCGCTAAACGAAGAAACCATACCGTCAGATTATCCTAATCAAGTGCTCGACAACCACAACAATGTCGGCCGCGTTAAATCACCGCTTCCTCGTGTACACAATTATCTTAATCATAGGCCAGTAGCGTTTAATGAAACATAAGGTTGCAACGACTGGTCCAAGGACTTCCGCGTGGATCGTCCGCGAAACAGATCGAGACCGGCGGAACACGATAGGAATCAAACGGTTGATCCCCTAGCATTGGGCGGGAGGGATAGGGGGGCGTTCGTACAGCATCCCCGGGGGGCAATTAACTTTAATTGGAACGCGAGTCCTCGACTTGCTCTTTGTTTCGTGACTGCAAAAGAGAGGTAGCAGCGCCTGGGAAACACGTGGGACAATGGGGGGATGCCGATCCCTAGCCGACGTCGGGTTTGCAAAACCTTTTCGTTCAAATATTCATAGAATTCGTGAAAGTAACGTGTGGCGTGGCTGCAAAAGGGCAACACACCGAGGACGACGGATAATGCCTAAGAAACGACACGACCCAACGGCGCTGCGGGTTACATCAGTTGCAAATGACATTATGAAATACAAGGCGTAATGGCGGGACGCGAAAGTGGTACTGGCTGTAATGCGCCCGTTTATTTCTTCTTTTTTTTTTTTCAGTCTTTCTTTCTCCGTGGCACGTCGTCCGTGAAACGTGTAATTTCATTCAAGAAACCCCCATCAGCCATGAAGCTGCTCCGTGGAACATCCCGCGCCCTAAATGTCAGCCCCCTAACCGGATTGCTTTTCATCGTACCGGCTGCTCCTCGCTCGACGCATGCGCACGGCTCGCGGAAATGTCTTTGCCTTCACAGATGTTGCACACGGTGAATCACAGTAGCATTTCGTACCCTCCTCAGTCATTGTTGGGGAACGATTGATATTTACTATGAATTTTACACGATTTAAGATCTTTATCGATTTGAATATTACAAGTGACATACAATAGTCTATATACATCACCAGATAAAAGTATTGGAGAGTTCATAATTGATGAAACCATTCTGTTACGATATAATAAATGTTACGGGATCGGTACATATAAAAATCATTTCCAATTAGTTTTAGCACATTGCTTTTTATTAATTCTTTAGGGAGTAATATTTTCGACATTCTTTAATTAATTATCAGACATGGTCTGGGTTAGGCTTCGAATTCTATAAAAATGGCAGAAAAAATCGTTTACACTGTGTCTTTTTTAAGGATATACTCCTTTTTCATAAATGTATGTCATCTTTGAAAAATCGTTACCTAAAATTGACTATAAATGCTTGCATTTGAATTAATTTAAACCAGTGTACCAGTTAGTTCTAAATGTATTACTTGTACTATTAATTAAATATTTAGAAATTCATTTTTCGTACAAGTTCTAACCCCATTCAATACACGGTAGATAGCAATTTTATTTTATGAAAAAAGTTGTTACTCTGTATTACACTAAATTTATTAGATGGATTTTATAGTTTTTAATTAATATTTGGATGGCTGTATCTCGTTTATGATTGAAGAGACTAATAAACAAAATTTTAAGAATTTCCGGAAAAGATTATTAAACTTCCGATTGTTGTACCACTAATTTCTGTTAAATATTGAACTGACCATTTTAAATATGAAACAAATTTAAGAACATTACAGTAAAGTAACACCTTAAGAACCTTCGAATTACCAATGGCATCCAATAGTGCCTTTCCCTTAACAAATTTCAGAATCTTGTCTGTTGTTTCAAAAATGTTTACCTAGATATCTTTTGAGCTTACCGTGAAATGCAATATAAGTACAAGTGGAGATTGGATTATATGGATTTATAGGCAGACAGCGAATGTTTATGCATATTGAAAGATTCGAACACTAGTTTCTAAATATAATAATTCGAAATTTATTACTCATACTAGTTTCATTCTGAAGAACGTTGTTTCACCCTGTTTTACAGGTTTAAGGGATACCTACTGTGAATGCAAAATCGTCCACTGTATATAGGACACAGTTGTTATCCAAAACTTATTACAATAAAGAATTTAATACAACCCAAGGGTTGTCGTGTCATTTACAACTTCCTAGTACCTCAATAAAGGAACACATCATAAATAAACTATTCGTAGTTTGCTCAAAAGTTATCACTTCAGATCTACAGATACAATGGTATTCTAGCACAAATGAGCAAAACGTTTAAAAAAATGATCAGTCCATCATTTCCTGCATCAAGATAAGAATTCAAATTACAGAAGGCAATTCAATTTTAATTTCAGCATATAGACGTTTGCTTGCAATTGCTCAAAGGAACTAGGTAACATTTTATACGCCATCTTTAATCGAAGAAGATTTCTTCCACCTTTATGTTCTAGCTTCTCACTTCCTCATAGAACGCGTTCCTGATCGCCGATCACGAGGAACAGCGGGACGTGAATGGAACCTTATCCGGGACACGATTTCATTCTCGTAACAATGTAATCGATATTTCGATTCTCCTTGACCGTATGACCGAGCTGGAACAAGCGATCACTTCCTACGTGTCGTGTACCCTCCCAGACAATGAAGTCGCAGAAGGCCAAGCGACGTCGGTTACGTCGACGGGAGAGGACGGGGAGATCGAAGTCAAGCCTCTTGAGAAGATTCGTGTCGGACACTTACAGTCCAGTAACTATATGTACTAGCAGATGAAAAGTTACCACTTTCTCGATTTGTTTTATTTTTATTATTTTATACCGTCAATGTAAAACTGTAGCATATGTTTAATATATATTTTGACAGAGAATTAAAAGCTGTACAAAACCCAATATATTAAAGTACTAAGTTGATGTTGAGAAATAATAAAAATAAAAAGATAATAGAAAAGTGGTAACCTTGTCCATTACTGCATGTTATATTCTGATTTCGAAATCCGTCAATACATAAAAACTAGTTTTATCATGGACTTCTCTTGGATTCTAGGATTAACTAGTCAATTCTAGAGATAACCAAATGTATTTAAGAATAGCTGGATGTTACCTAAAAATTGTCCAGGTAATACTCGTTTTGAGTAGTTTAAATCGGCATTGACGAAACACCCTCACCATTAAAACTCGTTTTCGGGTGAAGTCAGTTGCAACTAAGAAAAACTAGTAATAAGTACATAATTTAACAACAATAAATAAATTTATTATGTATTTTATCTGATGAAACGTTAGAAGTTTTTCCTCGACACATGCTTCTCTACTATAAGACTGATACGAAATACAAAAGGAAACGGACCCAAAAATATCTGACCGTAAAAACCATTTTATAAGACCGATTTTAATCAAAACTAATCAAAACTGTGAATATATTATATTAAACACTTTTCTCAATAGTAACTAGTTTTAACTAACAACACACATTTAATTCCAGAATTTGTTACAACTAGTACTGACTCGAAAGATCGGGTCTTGACGGAATTTGGGTTCGAACTGTAACATGTACAAGATATTTTCAAAATGGCGGTACAGCCCGCAAGTATGTGATTTTACACTTATTATAGAATAACATTTTATCGTACGACGCTTCGTTTCCAAGACAATCAATTTTCAAAATTCATTTAAGGCCTATGTATTCATAACGGGAATAAGTAGAAACAGAATGCAATGAACAGGCGCGTCAGCCAAGTCCTAAACTGCACGCCTATCCAGTACAGTTTCAAATTCTATTTTCTCGAAAACGAAGCGTCGTACGAGAAAATATTATTCCACATTTTCGACCTATGTTTCCATGTACAATCGCATACTTTCTGATTCTACCACTATTTCCAAAACTACCTGTATAATTACACTGGAAATTTGATCCATTAATAGCGCTCACAATTGCCCAAAACTCGATATAATGTAAAGTTTAATAAAGTGTGACAAGACTTTTAGTCAATTTAGATGTCAGTAAATGTTTTAACGAAGCAATAAAATTTCTGTCTGATTCTAGGGTCTAGTAATTGGTCCACGAAAATTTATACCTATTTCTATAAATATTTATAGTCTCTATATTTAACAATTTTCCTCGTCTCCGCGCGGAAGTTCAAACGATCCCTGGACCGGGGCACACGCGATCATTTGACGCTCATAGGACCTCGATCCTTGTCGCCGCCGGCTATCTTGACCACGAATAATTCCCGATCGAAATGTTGATTAATCGTGGCTCCATCGTTACCCAGCTTCACTCGACACGACGACACAGCGCAACGAAATTTCACACGAGCGTTGTAGGTATGTACGATACGGAGAAGGAATTACCGTTCCGGCAATCAAGCCGCCAGACACCTGTCTTTTGAAACGCGTAATAAGACGAATTATGAAAGAACTAGAGACGCAGCTTCATTCATAATGTCAAACGATCACGAGGATAGACGTTGACGATTCGATAATTGGTGTTTGTTGTTCAACGATTTTCAATGTTTCGTGCGGTTGACAACCGGTAATTTTTAAATTGGTGTACTGAGAATTTAATGACCGTCCTGCTTAAATTATTGTGATTTTATTTAAATTTTATCAACAAGGAATTTTGTACTTTTGTTACGGGGAATAGCGCAATAAGTTTGAGAAAATTAGTGGATGGAGAAATGGCCATTAGATTTGCATTTACAAGATATAAACTTGGAATGTTAATATTAAAATATCAAAAAGAACTTTATGATTGTTGTATTATCAATATTTTCGGTTGTATATATTAGGTTTATGCTAAAGTAATGATCGTCGTTTTTAAGTCGGTACTGCTTTTGCCAGAGAAATGGCAAACAGTTGTAGGAACTGAGGTGTACGTTAAATAAATGACGTTATAACAATTAAACTGTTATTGTATATATCTAATATTAGAAGCCTATTTGGTGTACATGTTTTAACCCTTTCTTAGATACCACCCCTGACTGAATATATGAAATCAAGCGGTTTACCGTGAGCATTGCAAAAGTTATTTAAACATTGAGAATGGAAAATATTTTTGTATGTACATAAAAGAATTAGTTATCTTCGAAGACAATATTAATGAAGCAACAAGTACACTTCTCTGTGTGTCAAATATAGGACAATTTAATGCTTATTAGGATATCAAAGTTACTGAAAATAATGTAAGTAATATAAGAATGTATTCAAACATTTTTAACTACCTGCAGAAAAGGAATAGTAATTAAAGTCATTCAGGACTGTGTTCGGTGTTTGGAGACAACTAAACGTTCTCTCATCGCCACTGTTTAATAAAAGATAATTATTTTTGTTTTAACCTTCCATTTGAATTTAAATAATTCTTCGATGCAGCCTCCTCGATCGTTAGTGGAAATATTTTCTTACGTTCAATGCTCGATTTATTTTTTGCTACTATCCTACATTTTATTCGATTAAATATTTGTTACCAATCTAAGGAGGTGCGTGCATTTAACATGTATTATTTATTCATAATTGTTAGTAAGAAATACTTAAATATAATCAATAATTCAAGCAAAAATAACTAAAAATTTGGCAAAAGCTCGACTTTATGTTTAACAAATGCCCATTTTGAGCGACTGCTGCCGTAGTGAAAGGGTTAAACCAGAAAAGTACCACCTATAATGTTTCCGTTTCAGTGGACAAAGTTCCAAATCACTGATTTCTACAGAAAATTGAAATTAATATGCATTTAAAGCCAAAAAAAAGTAAAACAAAACGTTCTATCAGAGCAAAATCAAATACGTGTCTAATTGTGACTTAGAGCAATTACATCAATTCCGATAAACTTTACTTCAAATAAACCTTGTACGCCCCAAGAATTATAAATCTGAACGAAGACATAAATTCTTCGTTTTTAGATATTCCAATGGCATTCTATGTAATACTGCAATTATGAACAACATTAAGCTTCTTGCAAGGTAAATCTCTGTAGACTTCTTTATAATTATTATAGCAAAAAATCGACCTAACGCAAAATAAATCTGAACAACTCCACAATTATTATTAGTACATATTAACCGTAACACTAAACAACGGACACATTCAATTGTCACACGTTACCAATACGGACCACCTTCACAATCGCGGTCACGTATCAGATGGCGTAACGGAACAAACGAAATGGCGCGAAAAATGCCACAATTCGAATCCCTCGAACAGAACACGCGTCTGTTCCCCGTGTCGCGTGTCAGCTGCCCCCCAACGATTGTACGGCGGAAAAAAAAATGATGTCGACACTAGTGGCAACCGTGACGCAATCGCGCGCCTCGTTCCACGTAATTGTCATGATAATTCTATTCTTAATTTCGCGCCCGTCCCCAGTGTTCCCTCGTTTCGAATTCCGTTAATTTTGATTGTATGCAATCGCAACGGCCATCGCTAACGAACAGACGTTCGAACGCCTCGTTTTTTTTTTTTTAATGCCCGTACCGAGGAACGATGGATCGATTCGACGTAGATACGGTCGGCTGGAGAACAATGAGAGTCCTATAATCCTGGATTCATCTTCAGACGAATTTCGTTGTTTCCGATTCTACCGTCGGCGATTCTATTCAATCGCGAGACAATCTTGAGAAAGTTTCGAATTTTCCGTCGTACGGCCGCCGAAAGTACTTTCTACGTCGAAAAACAGAATGGAAATGTCACAACGCCGTGTCCAGTTGGACAAGTGACATAAGCGGTAATAACGAAAACTCTAGGCGCTGGTAATCGGCCGTAGAATTATCCTGATGCAACTCCTGCGTAATTTAAATGTTATACGCTCACGGGGAAAGGATCGTCGGCCAGTGTGTGCTTAAGGTCGGCGTCGCGCGTTGACACGCAAATACGAAAATCGTCGGATTCGGTTACTAAATGTACAACTCGACCGAATCTATTCGTCGGAATATACAGTGAGTCACAGAGGTATTCTTACCCTCGCAATTCTTAAATTCGAATGATCAATATTCTTTAATCTGAACCTTTAATCTTATCTTAATAATAACATTCTGAAAC
This sequence comes from Dufourea novaeangliae, assembly GCF_001272555.1. Lineage (NCBI taxonomy): Eukaryota > Metazoa > Arthropoda > Insecta > Hymenoptera > Halictidae > Dufourea > Dufourea novaeangliae. The sequence continues at coordinate 558,223 of NW_015373950.1, read as the reverse complement.
GTTTATCAATGAGATTATATTATGCAATAACTAAGTTTTCGAATGATACATTATTCATTGAAAATAGTAATATACGTAAATGGAAACTTACACAAATCATCGAAAATGCAATGTCGTAAAAGTATTCTAATTCGTACAATTTATGGAGCTACGAATATGTGCAAATATTTTGATTTCACAAGGATAAAACTGGTACGAGTACGAATACCTTTGTGAGCTTCATTTATATTACTATGAATTTATATACTATATTACTATGGGTTTTCATTTACATTACTATGAATTGATATTTTTCAATAAACGACGCATAATTCGAAAGCTTAGTTCTTGCTCTACATATCCGCGTTGAGAAACATTTTAGAATATATATTGTTAAAGAATTATTAGGTATTCGAATTCAAGAACTGCGAGAGTAGGAATACTTCTGTGATTCACTGTGCGTGCGTAAGGATCGAGAATTACCGAGACTGAAATTTACGAAGGTGACTGAGAACAGAGATGTGGCAAATTCATTATCTAGGTAAAGAGTTTCGAACAATGAATAAAAGATATAAAAAAAAGACTTCGTCATTTTTAATTGATTAAATGTGAAAATTTAAATGTTTATATTAGAATAATGTTATTTGCATGGATGAATAGACACTTGGTAAACAATTATTCAACCCGCGAACTGCATTTGTCTACTACAATAGACGCCTACTTTGTCACTTTAGTTATAAAATCTGGAACATTTCTTGCCGATCGGCAGTACGAAACACTTTTAAATGAGATCCAAACATTAGAAAAACGGTATTAGTGTGATTACTAGTTTGTTATTTATCGTGAGTAAATACATTGTATATAAAAAAATATTTTTAAAAAATGTTTCAAAAAATCTTCAAATCACTATTGGTTTCTGATTTACCGAAAAAGTTTTTCTACGAGATATCAAAAAGATACAGTGATCGGATTAATATCATTAATTGTTTAAAGATCAGGGTTACTTGCTTATTAAATTTTTTAAACATTGTACCCAACTCTGGCTAAAAATAAATGAATGTATCTGTCTGAGATTCGGATAGTACTGACTACAGGGAAGAGGGTATAAAATTTTGAAAGAGGTTTTGTATTCTTTATGCCAAATATCAAAATGTGATTGCATTTAAACTAATACGCCAAAAAGAGTTTAAGGATCCTCTACTGAAAAAATTGAAGACACTATTGATTACAATTATGAGATCAGCTTCCACAATTAAAGACCAGATAATATAACATCATTATAAAATATACAAAAACCCAACGCACATATCGTTGATAAACCTACAAATAACATGATTATTAACAAATCTCTACAAACTAATGCTTCATTCTTAGATAATATCTGAAACCTGGTATCATCTTGGCCGATATTGTGAATACTAAAGCGTTTTATAAAGAACTGTATACAAACGTCTTATATTGAAAATGTTGTATTTAAAGACACGCACTGAATAATCAAAAAAATGTTTACAAAATTAGGAATACGAGGGAACCTGGTGATCAGACCGTGAAAAGTTTATGTAATTATCGGCTTTAAATAATATTTATGCGTGCCGGTTACACACAGCAATTTGGTTTGGCGCGCTTGATAGGATTTTTCGCTAAAATTCGCGACAGGGGAAGATGAATCGGTCACGCATTATCGGATCAATTTATACAAAGGGGGGGCCATTACCGGCGCATGTAACGTTATTACTTTGATATCGCATTTCAGCATTACCACGGAAAACCCTGAACAGCGTTAAAGACAATATTCCCCCCATTGGCCGGCTAGCGTTTCCCGCGCCTTGTTTTACGGTGTGTATCGATAAAAAAATGAAACAAGCAAAATATTTCGTTTACCCTTGATGCTCATGTTTCTCTGTTTATTCAACGCGTTTTATTTTGCGACGAACGTTATCGCGTGCACGCAGAGCGATGACACGAGACGGAAAAAAATGGGCGGAAACCGACTACGATATTACATGATCGCTAATAAACAAATCATAGCATTTCGTGATTTACGTCGTATTAGTTAGCCTTATCGGAAACTGTAGATGCGTTTTAATATTTTGAAAGACGTTGCACCCTTTCTATGCGTTGAACGAAAAAAATTGAGGGATACCGAGTATTTTACATAATCACTAGACTGCGTATGTTTATGCAAATATAGATTTTTAACCATTAATTTACAGGAACTGTAGTCAAACCAAGATCAGTTTGCTTTATTTACTATTCTACTAGGTTACAAAAAAAATAAAAATTTCTTCGAAAAATTGATCGATTGCACAAAATTCGCAGTCTAATGATCACTAATAAACAGATCTCAGCGTTCCGTGATCACTTTTATGTCGTATTAATTAGTCTTATCTGAAACTGTATAACAGTTTCCATATATTCAAAGTCGTTGCACCATTTTTTGTATGTATTAATTGACCTCGTAGTTCAAGAAGTCGCGAAGAAGCGACACCTTTCTGTGATCTATCTAGCGTAATCAAATGGAGGAATATAGACGTAAAGTAACAGAGAAATATTGTGAGTTCATGTGTTTTTAGGTTTGACGACGGAAATTATCACAAATGTGATATTTAAAAAAAGAAAGAAGAGTAAAATAATGAGAAAAGTAAGCATAATACGATTGTAAGATAGCAGTGTAAACGTGGTGTTTTATCAATGTTATCGGAGGAAATCTTTCACTAGCAAGAATCACAGATATTCAACTTAGAAATGAAACACTGTCGGAAAATTCGTAGATGCAGATATGCATTTTTATCAAATGTTTTCTAAACTTGTTGATCTTCCGTTGAACAATTAAAATGTTTAAAAATGCAGCGTTTAGATGGGGAACAAAACAGACTAGAACATCAGAAAAGAATAATTTCCTAGTATTACACGAATCGTCTGTTAACACATTTGTGTTAGGCGTGATCCAGTGGGTCATGTCTTATTTTCCATGAATAAACACAGGCAAATCAATTGCACACAAACAAAGTAAATATAAAGAGCAAAAACAATTGCAGTAGAGCGAACAAATTCAGAGAAATAATGGAGAATTGTAATGTAACTCTTCTAAATGTACTTAATCCCTTAAGAACCTAATTATTTTGCAAAAATCGGTGAAAATTTCCCGAATTTTTTTTTATGAAGGTAGCAAACGACCACTATGCTCATGAAAGTATCACAGTAAAATAAAAAAAATGGTACTTTAGAAAATATTGCCCCTCTAAAAATGAAAAACTCTCACATCCGTATTCACTCGTTCGTATAAAAAAAATGATAAGATACGAAATTGTGTGATAAATATTCATTAATTGTAAAGTCACAGTTTTTACAATGTGAAACAACAGAATATAGTTAAAAAAACAAGAAAATTACGCCTAGTCGATACGAGTGTACACGGCTTTGCGTAAATTCCATCGATACAGTATATAGAACCCCGTATTAACACGAGTTAAAATAAATCTGACAGAAAATTGAAATCGTGTAAACCACGGCTATGGTATCCTCAAAAGGAACATACCAAGAGAACCATTATTTAATTCTGTTCACACAAATTACCTAGTAAAATAGGACGTCTTGAGTTCCAGACAAGTTAAAACAAAATTTCGAATTTTCCTACCGTTACCTCTATCCGCTATCAATCCGTCGATTCCCATAGAGGGCCCGTGAAACCAGCGAACCGAACGTACAGAATGTGCGATGAGGAAGGACGGTCGTTTTCATTTTCCCCACAGTTATACTATATATTTCTATCCCCCTGAATCAAAGTTCCCGGCCACGAAACAACCATCGTTTAACTCACCGCGGTGCTAACAGACGGTTAACTCGCGGTATATACTCTTGCGCGCCGATGGACACAGAGTCCGGCGTGCTACTGTGTCGGTCGCGTGTCTTACGGACTGTGCGCACCTACCTTGATAGTGAACATAATCTCTCTGTCACACGGACACCGGCGATGAAGCGGTTAGGATGCTGATGGGTTGGTACTTGTGCTTCTTCGTCAGATGCTACGGCTCTTTATATACACGACCGTAGCAACGTGGTGCAGTGAAAGGGGTCATCCCTGCCCTCTTCACAATGCACTTCTTCTGACCAGTGCATCTTCGGAAAAATTGCGCTCGGATGGAACCGGAGAACCGAGATTTTTCATACGTCGCGAGAGGAAAACTGGGATCTCGGGCCCGTGTACCGTTTTTTGTTTCTTTTTTCTTTTTCGATTGGACGAATTTTACGGTACGACCGGAAGCCGTCGTCGAGAGACCTACGGAATGTTTCGAGAGGATGAGACAGGAGGTACGGATACAGTGAGTAGGTGGCTTCTATTTATGGTTGGAACGGAGGATTTCTTAAAACGGCGCACGGATGGAGATGCAATCGACCTGGGCTCGTTTTGAAAATGAAGTTTGGCCAATTTCGACGGAAATCGATGGGACACAGTGGCTGCTAAACGTTTCCGGCCAAACTGTAATTTCTAGACTGCGGAATCTATGCATTTATGGCGTAACCCAATTTTCTGAAATTCGGTATAGTAAAATGTTTAATAAATTTTTATATGGTTTTCATTATATGTGGGAGTTTATGAAACCTTTGATGCAGTAAAAAGAGTTCCGTTCTTTTTCTAGTTTCTGTAAATATGTTTTTTGAAAATTGATATTTGCATGAGGATGCGCGGTCTAGTAATTTCATTGTATCTGTTTGAAAATATATAATACGAATAAACTCGTGATGTACCCGTATTCAGGATACATTGCTCCTTTGGATTTTGTGATATTACAAATTCTTCTATTTTCTAACAAGTACTGGATTGATACAGGTTATGACTAGACTGCAGAAGTTTATGCATTTATAGCATCTTTTGACTTGGAAAATAAAAAAAAATAAAGGTTTCAGTCAAGTTTGATGCTATCTATGTTTTATTATTAACGTAGTGAAGCTTGTAGTACAGAATTACAAAATTCTACAACGTTCTAATTTTTAAGTATTGGTATCTGAAGTTGTGAATTTGCATAAACTTCCGCAGTCTAGTTATAACGAAAATTTGGTAGAATTACAGTTTGGCTGGAAATTATTGGCAGCCACTGTATGGTTGACATGGTGACGAATGGATTTTAATAAATTACGATATAGAAACAAAAAAAAGTGAACTTATACTACGTTAACCTTCTAACTAATCGAGATTGAAGAGCCTCTGAGGCTTTTTTTTATTTTATAACGAAAAATATATACATAAAATATATAATTAAAATTTTAATGTCACTATTTTACTGAATAAATAATAATAATTAAGGGAAGGAAAATATTTTAGAATTATTGATTTCACTTATTCTGTACTGAGAGCCTCTGAGGTTCTTCTATCGGTTTGTGTTATAAAACCATTTTATCCTGATGAAGGATAGTAGAATAAGAAAGAACAGCATTAAACTTATACTACATTAAATTGTATAATATATTGATACGTATAATATGTAATGCATTACATTGTAATATAGTATATTGTATATTTTAAAATATACCTATAAGAAATTACAAGCCAACATCAAAATTCTAACAGAAACACATTTATGATTTCAGTAATAGTAAACGAAGAAATTTGAAATCCGTCGTTTTGACGGGTTTGATGGTTCTGGTGTTAAAAATAAATGGCTCAAAATACGACCAGATTTTGTTGTCAGAAAATTTTCATGGGGTTAGAATGGTCTTGTTAAAAAAAATGAAATGCATTTATCAAAATCCTCATTTTTTAATATTCTCGAAGCTAATGGAGGTGAGAAAAGTTTATTTCGTTAAACATTTTATTACAGATATTAACTTTTATCTTCAGAATAAGTCACCCATGTGTAATAGGCAAAATGTTAATTCGATTCAAAAGCAAAATGTTGAACATTTGTGATTTTATACAATATTCTTCTTAGTATTATTATTCCTATTATAGTTTTATTATGGATTTGACAGAACCTACATACATTTAGTACAACCCAATATATTAAATCAATTAAAACTCGAGGCACAATCATAGACGTTTATAAAACCGTACCTGTAGTAATGATATGTATAATTAATGAAATTGAAAAATTGCATTAATCATGTAAGTACGTTATATTATATGCTTTCATGGTCACTACTAAGCGCAAAGTGGGCGTGACCTTCATAAATAAACATAAAAAGTTGAATTTGCATTTTCAGTAAAATAAAATACAATAAAAATAAAGTCGGAAAGTAAAGAAAATAAAGATAGAAATGAAAAGTTACATACAAAATATTTCAAATTATCATCGTATAAAATCAACACTGGATAGAATAGAATTAATAGATTTACTTACAATCACGATAAAACGATTGGAAGAAATATCAAATAATGTATTTGATTTTCATACAATATGGAAGGATGGGTAAAGGCAAGGATACACATTACTTGAATAGGAATAAAGTGAAGTTAAAATATAAGCACGATAAGGCCGAAAGAATCTCTAGTAATGTGCTTGAATTTACTATAATGTGGGAAAGGATGACTAGTCGAGGAGAATAGAGGAAGGAAATTCGAGAACAAGGAAGTACGCGGGAACAAACTGTAAATAACGTCGCATTCGATTTAATTTGTTTGCGATAGCACGAGGTGCGAACGAGCAAAGACGGTGGCGCGAAGGAGACAGAAGGGAACGAAGGAGAAGCGCGGAGATAATTGGTAGTTCGTGCAAGGTTCTACCGGATATTTGCTTGGAATTTTTCTAATATCGAATCACAAAGCAATAGACACGGACGACAGCTGAATGCCGTGTCCCGCGAGGGGGTTGCAGTGTCTAGGTCACGTATACAGTTGCCGCGGTGTTCGAATGTAGCGGTTTCCTTGAATCGCTCGTTACACGCACGATCCACGGGACGATTCCATTGTGCGTGTGCGTACACGTGAATTATACGGGCGATTTGTTAACGTTGGTAATCTTTCTTATTTCTGAATTCTCCGTCATTGCAACAGACTCTACTGCATAACTGAATATCTGGACCTCAGAGCCAGACTGTATTAAGTCCACTTTTTTTGACAAATGACATTTTACTAAAAAATAGTTCTAAAAATAAAAATATTACTAAAAATTTGTTTAAAAAATATTTCAATCCAACTGATGGTAAAAATTAATTCCCTCTAAGTCGTTTAGTTTTTAATATAATAGTGTGATAATTATATTGAGTCCATATTTTGCTCCGAGTCAAACCATGTAATGTCTATCGTATAGGGGACTTAATGCAATGTTCACCATTTCTACACATCGAGGAGTTGTCTTAAGTCCATTCAATAGTTCGAAGGTAGCGACTGTTTCTTTTATTTGCTCTCTACTAAACTTTCAAATGTATGAGTTAATACACTCTGGCTCTCACAATTGCTGTCTGTGTCACTAATACTGGTATTTTATTTGTTTTACTCAAACCTGGGCAAATTTTATTTGAAATGAAAATAAGAAATAATTATTTGAAATAATGTATTTCGGAATTTTGTATTCAATAGTATTATGTGAAAATAAAAATATTATCGATACATATGAAATAATAGCAATTTCAAATAATGAATTGTTTTGTTATTTTTGTATTTAAACATTCATGAAGTATTTCAAAATATGCAAAATAATTTGCAACAAAAAGATTTTATTTTAAGAAATCATTACAGCAATTTGCTTTAAGCAGAGTCCGCTCTTCGAATAGCTCATCCAGCAGAGACTTTTGCTTCGGTCCATCTAATATTGTCTCGAAAGAAAATAATCGTTCTACTGGTGTGGAAAATGGAACAGGAGTGTTCCCCTACAGAAAAATGTCAATAAATCAAACTCAGACCTAGTCATCTGATATAATTTCAAAGAACAATTTCACAATTATTTCAAATGACTAGAAAATAAAATAACATGTTATTTGAAATAATATTTCAAGTAATATAATTTAAGAAATGCCCAGGTCTGGTTTTACTTAACACGTTCAGTGTTAAGTTCACAGCATCACACCTCGATTACACAGCAGCATATTTTCTTAAATAAAAGTGGAATGGGTTTTGCAATATTCACCTATATTTTGTGTCAGTTATAATTTCTATTTTGTGTACTTTTAATTTCTGATCAAAAAGATAAAGATATTCCGTTGACTAGAAAGGTGAAAATCTAGCGTAACGAACATTTTCGAAATAATGTGCTGGTAGCGAATGTGTTAATAAAAATGTAACGTTAAAGTGCACAACAAAATTTGATTACCACATTAGGACTCCGATTTACGTGCAAACAAAGAAAGACATGTACTTGTGTGTACCTGGTATATAAAAATTAATGTTAAAACATGAAAGTGTAATTTGAGCGTCAAAAACGCAACTGCGTAAGTCAGACGCGATAGCGAAATCATAATAAAGAAAGAGCCGCAATTTTACTAGTTAATCTGTATGTATTGTACAAAATTAATTGTTAAAGTATATAAGAATTACTATTAATATTTGAGGTGACAGATATAGAGATGTTGGCATTTCTCGCAGATTTTAATTAATTATTAATTAGTTCATCGTATTTAATATACAATATATTATGATTGAAATTGAGACGATTTTTAGATTAAACAACACTTAAAATGATTAAATGAAATTACGGTACTATCTTAAAATGGCAGTAATTAGGACATCTACCATACTATTCTCTTCGTTTCAAATGTTTATTTCTAGAGTTATCAACGATGGACTGGTAAATCCCCTTTTATTTGTTCGACAAAAGTGACAGTCTTTTTAATAACATACGCAAATTTCTAAATTAACGAATTTCTTCATTCTCATATTGCAATATCGGTGGCGAAACATCTCGGTGATTGGAAATAAATAAAATTATATCATTCAATGATAAGGAATCTCGTTAAACATTTTCATAGATGTCGACGAACCAGTTAATTTGTCTGCTTTGGTGGTTCTAGCGTTCAAACATGGCCAGAGAGTGTTTACGTTCTACTTTCACCGAATTCACCCCTCACAGTGTTAGGTTTCAAAACAACGAATTTTTCTCGCTCCATCTCATCCTTTACATTTCTTCATTATTCTCCTTTTCTTTTTTACTCCATGCTTCATTTATTTGTTCCTTTCTTTACACAGAGTGTCTCTGAAATGGTGGTACAACGCAGGATGAGATTCTACATACAAAAATAATTCGAAAATATAGAAAACATTTTTTCGTACGATGCTTCGTTTCCAAGATAATATATTTTCATTTCAATTCATCCAACGCGTGTGTATTTTTAGTGGTAATAATAAGTAGAAAGTGAATGTGATGAACAGACGCTTTAGTCAAGTCCTATTCAATTGGACAGCTATATCCAGCAGATTTTCTATTCGATTTTCTCGAAACGAAGCGTGTTATACAAGGTGTGATAAAGATACTTCATTATTATTACAATTTTGCAACATGATCCGTGAAAATTTGAATGAATTCCAATAAACGTCTGTAATCTACTGATCAGAAAGTTACATTATGATATTCAGACTGTCAGAAGCCAGTCTGATCAACGTCACTTCTTGTACATGTTACAGTAAAAGCGTTTATTCAGTAAGTACATATATGTATACATTTCCTAGTCAATATATGCACTTACTAATTTGGTTATTAAATGTATTCGCAAGGAACAAAATGTATACTTTTACTAGTAAATGCATTCATTTACATTTCTCATTTAGCATTAATTTTAAGACATACTTTTGTTAGCAGTCGATCATGTGAATCATATAACTTATAAATTTTGGCTCAATAGGGATGCTTCTTCACAGTTTACAAAGATAGTTAATTTTATGGGTACAAATCACTTAGGTTATACTCTTAAAATGAGTAAGAACAATATGAAGGGAAATTTTCTGTTAATTTATGTAACTAAAGTATTTATTTTAAATGATAATTGTTTCTTTCTAAGTGTATTAAATAAAAATATTACCTAACCAAACGTATGTTCGTATATTTATTAAACAAAAACAACCAATTTTCTTTAAAAAAAATCCCTAAATTATCACATAAAGTGTCAAGTGATTAGTTTTCTTTTTTGTTCTTCAAGTATACTTATATTTTAGAAAATTATACTTTCAACGTTATACTTTTACTATCGTGCTGTAGAAAATATATGCATTATCCAGTAAATGAATACATTTCCTAGAAATGGTATACATTCTTATATTCAGTTGTACTTCTACTAAAATCATACGTAAATGCATACATTGACTAGTAAGTGTATACATTTACTAAACTTCACGCTCTTACCGTGACGTATACACTTTAATTTTACTCATCTCAATACATTTATTTGTTAATATTTTGTATTTCGTAATAACAATCTTACGTTTTACAGTATATACCAACAGTAAACAAACTGCAACTCACGAGTCGTATGCAGCTCCTAACTGTTGAGTTTAATTGCCATTTTTTCAAAACTTTTATATTAATAAACTATAGTAGGTACTATAGTATGCAGTTTAGAATTGTTTATTTCAGTGGCTTTGAACATTCAAAAATGTATTACATGAGGCTCTTATTACCGAAAAACTTGCCCACCCCTCTAATATACTATATAATATTTGCTTTGTCGCTTATGTTAAGCTGAATTTAAGAAAGTAACGCCTATCCAACTAACAATTTTCTGCACTCTTTATGTTACAGAGTTTATTTTAGCGTCCAAAGAAAGTGATTCAATTCTAAATGAAAAGGTTAATAGTTATCAGTTTCTGTTTTTCTGCGTGTCGTTCCACCATAGAGACGAAGAAAACAATTTGCATAATCAAGATTTCATGTTCCACACGACGTGCTAATAATTTACTTTGACTTTCAAAATCGCAAAAACTTTACAGAATACCTAAATCACAAACTGATTCTTCTGTGCAACTGCTTATTTGGTACTATCTTGTATATTATTGAGTATTCGTTGGTTAAGTATCTTTCCTATACCCGGCGGCAATTTCTTAGAACTGGAACTACCATTTCTGACAATATCCAATCACTGGAACATATTACGTAAAAAAGGCGTTATATACATTAAAAGTAAATTATATTATTATACTGTGTATATTGAACTGGCGATTGAGTATCACTATGTAACGCCAATAAGAGAAAAATGAATGCATATAAATTATACCAGTAGTAAAAATGTAACAACCATAGTATAACTACGTGTGTAACTTTTTATTGTTCCTGGAGTAATACATATATTCAATGTAATATCGTTTGTTGGACGTATATTATTTTGCAATGTAATATTACATGATTTGTTTGAAGTCACTCGGGGCGGATGAATTTCACAATAGTCGAATGTAATAATTCCCCAATATTAACATGTTCTATCAGCATCGTATACATACCCGTGGAACTCGAAGTTATTGATTCTCATTGGGTGACCGCAATTACATAGGCATGACTATTAAAACATTACAATTTGCATTAAAAAATTGAACAAAGTCTGTTTTATATTTGACCGGTTTTCTTTTTAATGTGGTATAAGTCTACTTCTCTTTATTTCGAGATATTTAGTGTTTTGCATTTTACCCTATTTAAAAATATTATGAAACGTTAATAAATTCCAGACAAGTTTAATTTTATTACCCGATCATTTTTTCTAACTATTCTCTAAATAAAATTCCATTTTTATTATCCTCAATAAACTTACACCAGTTTCATAAATAGTAAATTGTTGTAAATAATTGCGAGCAATACAAAATTTTTATCTTTATTTCAGTGGAAGCAGATTTTTCTCAAATGTTATTGCAAAATATAAAGAATAACGATTATAATCAAAAGAAAATGTATATTATTGAATGTAAAGATATTTATTCATTTGATATGTATTTTTCAGAAGTTTATTAGAATAAGTTTAATAAAAGAACTATCTCAGAAAACTGAAAGTACAATTGTAAAGATAGAAATATTAGAAACTTGTATTCATATTTCATTCGCTTTAAAACTAATATTTGTCCAATCCATTTAAGAATATTATACTATATTGACTTTGTTATTATAAATATAAAAAGAAAACATTCATCCGTGGTTAAAACTAACCCATTCTTCTAAAAATTGGACTCATACCACTTTTAAAAAAACGTCTCATTGGATTATATTACTCGTTACCCAATTTCTACATTGTTTTAATACCGTGAATAAGCAGACAAGCGCGTTGCACTGAATAGAATGTTAGAAATCTAGGGTGATGTATGACGAACGGTACAGAAACAGGATAGCGGTCGTAAATACGTTAATAAATATATTGGTTGCTACTTTTATATCCTTATTATATATTGATGAATATGCATGCTGCTTAACCATCGCATAATGGACGTGACAGCCGATGGGCGGGTCACACGTGACCCATACCAGATACTACACTTGCTATACAAAAATACTATATTTAATTACAAAAATTTGTAAACAAATAATATACAATTTGCATTTTGGTAAAAATTGATTTTTCTTCATTCCTCAGATTATTTAGCCTCATTTCTAATTTCATCCTCATTTCTCAAAACTTCGAGGCATACTGAACCAATTAACCCAGACATCGTTATGAGAAGGTTAATCAATCAAAGGTTATTGACCACAAAATCATACGAAAATTTCTTACGTAAACCGTTATGATATGCAAAATCTGATGGAGTTTCGAAAACGGACTTACTTGGATTCGTTCGATACAGATTCCACGAAGCCAAGAAAATGGGAAAAAAATCTCCTTCTATTTCATTCCAAGTATCTACAAGATAATTATAAAATATTTCCAGCGAGCGTAGGCTGACATTTAACAACGATCACTTTTGCTGTTTATCGTAATTACGACATTTCAAGCAAGCACGCGCGATCGTGCGCGCGCGCGCGATACGGAAACCAAGAGTTCGGCCTGGGCCGATGAATCGCGCGATAAACGTCAGAACGAACGAAATCGAACGAAATCTGAACCAACGTTAAGTTTCCATAAATCGACCGCGACTTACCGCGATATCGGATTATCGGCGTTCTAACGTGTCGATCCTCTGCTTAACCCTGACATTTGCCGCGCGAGTTCCAATCGACGATAATGCATCGAAGTTCCGCGGAATGCAATTTTCACGAATCCATGCGTAATTTGCATAACTCGCTCGTGAATTTGAACGACTAAAAACGAATTCGACATTGAACTTTGTATAGACATGATTGAGAAAATATTTTAATAATTTGTTGTAATTGTTTTTAATCTCTGACACCGATATTGTCAACGGAAAATTCAAGGGACGTACTTGGAAATAGTATTTGTAAATGATAAGAGAAAGGGAATTAAGAGTGAAGAATAAGTCGATAGTGATCGTGAACGAAAGAATGATTTTAGTAACGAACAAATTTAATTAAAATGTTATTTTCTAATGTAAGGTATGTTACCTATTGCAATTTGAAATTTCTTAGGTTAATGTTCGTACTTTGCCAAGTTATTATAGTACAAAATTAAATGTTTGATTTTATTAATTTATTTCATGGCACGGTTTTCAATGAATACAACATAAACTAGATTCTTGTTTAAAGAGTTACATACCTTTGAGCTCTTAAATAAGTGTAAAGTTAAACAATTTTTTTGTATATACAAAATTATTGTACATTAAAAATTTAACATATGATTTTAACATCTGATTATCTGTTATTTCCTTAGTAATTTCTGAGAAATTGAGCTATATAGCTATAAACAGAAGAAAATGGTTGCTATTTGAAAACGTCTTACTCGAAATACAGTTTTCAATACCGTGACCAGAAATATTTAAAAGACTACTGTTTAAATTTGGATCAAACTTTGTGGGAATATAATTAAAACTAAAATCTAGTGCTTGACGAAGCGAATTTATTATTCGTGCATTTGTATTTTTTAGTAACAAATGAATTTGAAAATTCGTGTCGGTAACTACAAGTTTAAGTTCAAAGAGCCGCCATTTTGTAAAATATTGATATTTTCAAAATCGGCTTCGATAAGTACTAGTGTTTTTTGTCTACTTTAATATAAAATTTTAAAAACCTGTTTCAGACAAAAACCCACGGTATATTTGTAACCGCGGATAGTGTTTTGATGAAACGGGTTATAATTAAATGCCAGCCATTTTCTTCAATTGATAGATATATAGCTCAATTTTTCAAAAATTTCTAAGGAAATAACATATAATAATATGTATATGTTTAATGTTTTATGAAAAATAATTCTGTATATAGGTACATACAACAAACATTCTGAAAAAATGTAATTCGACCAATCGATGTGTCGACGCCAAACAGCCTTCAACAAACAGAACTTTCGTGTTTAATCATAGGTTCGTAGTTGCTTCCTTTGGCTAAATATGAAAAGTGAACAAAAAAAATGTCAGCACAGTAATGACGGGACGAGAAGGAAGAATTCGGTGGCGTCGACGACTTTGCACGATAAGATACGCGAGGCGCGACACACCTTCTGTCGCAAGAACGAGAATTTTTCTGACCTTTACGTTGTCGCTAAAAAAGTAAGAAGATGCTCAACGGACGCGAAACGGAATTGCGGTACGAACAGTTTCGAAGTGGCGGCGGCCGATCGCCGTCGAGGTCTGAAAACTCTGACATTTCAATCTTCAATGAGATATACACACCGTGCACTCTTTGTTTCCACTTACTGTTTCAATGATCATAGGAGAAGAATGAGGCACGATCGTTTGCAATTCTTCTCGTCGTGATACGGTGACTCATATATTTGTTTATAGAATGCTTATTTATGATGGGACACCGATTAACCGTACTAATGGGCAAACAAATTCATTAGCAACCCATATTATAAAAACCTTGAATACCTCGTTTAAATACTTATTTAAACACAGATTAATTTAAACAGTGCTCAACTCTGCTGTTCAAAACACAAATCAGGCAAATGCAATTCGTACATACAGTTTGTTTCAGAATCCAACCGAGCAGAAGGTGATTAAACAAGAAAAAAATTAGTCAAAATTGTAGAATATAATTTTTTTTGAAGATGCTTACCGTTTTCGCGATAATTGAATTTAAAAATTTGTTAAACATACGGGCGACAGAACAAAACTAACGCGTTTGTTCTCATAGCAGGCCGTTTCCACTTATATTGCAAGCCTGCATATATGTGGCTTCGTTGAATTTTCAAACTCAATTTTCTGCCCGGTGGTACAAGGCGAACTGAAACACCCCGTGTATATGTTACAGTAAAAGCGTTAATTCAGTAAATGTATATATTTCCTAGTCAATATATGAACTTATTAATCTGACAAGTAAATGTATTCACAAGGAACGAAATTTATACTTTTACTATTAAATGCATAGATTTATATTTTTGATTTAGTAAAAACATGGCCATACAAAAATGAATTAATTTCAATGAACACTTTTGCTAGCGTTTGTTCATATGAATCATATAACTGATAAATTATGGCATAATACGGACAAGTCTTTACAGTTTACATAGGTAGTTAATACAAATATAACCTAACCTATGTTCTTATATTTATTAAATAGAAAGAACCAATGTTCTGTCAATTTATGTAACTGAAGTATTTATTTGACATTATCATTGTTTCTTTCTAACTGTATTGAATACAAATCCAACCTAACCTGACATATGTTCTTATACTTATTAAATAAAAACAACCAATTTTCTTAGAAAAAATCCCTGAATTATCAAATAAAGTGTTAAATTTTCAGTTTTCGTTTTTATTCTTTAAATGTATCTATACTTTAAAAAATTATACTTTCGACATTATTCTTTCACTATCGTGCTGTAGGAAATATATGCATTATCTAGTAAATTAATACATTTACTAGAAATAGTATACATTTTTGTATTCGGTTCATACTTCTGCTAAAATCGTACGTAAATGCATACATTGCCTAGTAAGCATATACTTACTAAACTTCACGCTTTTACTGTGATATATACGCCATGCGTGAATTGCCAATACTCCTTTTAATCTCAAAAAAACTCAGTTCTTTTTCCATTAATTTCCCAATTCTCTCGAGAACGAAAACCGCTACGAGCATGAATTCCTAGGGAGTAAAACCCATTGAAACTGTTACTCACGTTAAATACAACCCGTAACGATCACATTGAATAACTAATGCCCAACTCTATATGTGAGTCATTGTTTCATTCTTCTCTGGGTTGTTCGGCCAGGAAGAAAGTGTGT
The DNA here is from genome assembly GCF_001272555.1 of Dufourea novaeangliae. Lineage (NCBI taxonomy): Eukaryota > Metazoa > Arthropoda > Insecta > Hymenoptera > Halictidae > Dufourea > Dufourea novaeangliae. Next base: position 542,070 of record NW_015373950.1, on the reverse strand, counting down.
ATTTCCGATCGCGTCATTGGATGAACTTGTTACATTTAATAAGCGGCATGCTTTCCACGGTTCGCCGAACAGCCGAGGACCGTAGTCTTCCGAAGGATCGTTGCATACTTCACGTCGCACGACGTCCCGCGTCACATGGATGACACGATGTAAATGTCGATGTATGACCGTGGGTATGCACCGCGAGAAAGGCTGAGGGATACATTCGACGCAAAGATTAATAACGAATCCGTACCGTCGAGCCGGCGGCATTAATGCCACGAGAAGAGAGGAGTCGTCGAAAACCTTTTGCCGCGATCATTTCGTCTGATATCGGGCCTGATGAATCGGTGGATATACCCTTAATGGTTTGATCTCGTTTCAGTGTTACGCAATACGGCCGTTAACTCGGTTTCGTTTCTTAAAACTATAAAATGTTACGGGAGGGGACGAGCGTGTAATACATCGGTAACACCCACGTATTACTCGTCCAGTGAAAGTGAGGATGATTAATATTGTCTCTAGCTTTTAATGGATTCAATTCGCGGCGTCACCTGTTTGAATTCTTCAAAGTTTTTTCTTTTTCAAGACTGATGCTGACATACCATTACGTGGATAGTGAATGTACTTGGCTGTCTTTCGGATGGAATAATTTTTGTTGGTATCAGACCTCGGCGCTTCTGAAATGACATTATTTGAAATATTATTTAAAATGACATGTTATTTTTTTTCATAATTATTTCTATGCCTGTGATCGCGTTCTGAAATAACATTGTTTGAAATATTATTTCCAATAACATGTTATTTTATTTCCGAATCATTTGAAGTATTTCTTAAAGATAATTGTGAAATTTTTCTTCGAAATTGTATCAGGTGACTAGGTCTGACTTTGATTTTTTGACATTTTTTTTAAAAATAACAAACACACCCCTTCCATCTTCTACACCAGTGGAACGATTATTTTCTTTCGCGCCAATATTAGATGGAACCAAGCAAAAATCATTCATGGATGAACTTTTAAAAGAGCGGGTTGTGCTTAAAGCAAATCGTTCTAAAAATTTCTTAAAATAAAACTTTTTTGTTCCATATCATTTTGAGTATTGTTTCTTTCGCCAAATTTGAAATACAAAAGTAACAAAATAATTTATTATTTGAAATTGCTATTATTTCAAATGAATCGATAATATCTTTCTTTTCAAATAATAATATTAAAAATAAAGTTACGAAATAAATTATGTCAAATAGTTATTTTTCATTTTAATTTCAAATCAAATTTTCGCAGGTCTGGTTAGTACTAAAGAATCGATACAGTAGTGTTCGGTAAATATTTATTCGAGTAATTTTGTAACAAACAACAAATACAAATACAGTTTTAATAATAACTAAATGTTTTTGTTTAAGCGAAATGTAGTTTGACTAGTTTCACGAATAGTTTCTTTTTTAAAAAGATTTCTTAACGAATAGTTTCTTTATACTTCCTTACTTGAAAGCAGATTATTTTATATTTCGAACGTAGTACAAAATAAGCTATAAGTTTTGGATCTTTGTTGCTGATCGTCAAATGATTTATTATTACTTCTCATCACTTTGTTCATGTACGGTACGTTAAGGTAGTGGCAATATACAGGGTATGTCAGGTGTAGCAGGAGATTATTCTACATACAAAAACAAATCGAAAGTATAGAATAACATTTTTTCCTATGATGCTTTGTTTCCGACATAATCGAATTTAAAAAACTGCTGGATCGACGTGTTATTGAATAGGAAAACGCGTCTGTTCATTACATTCCGTTTCTACTTATAGTCACCACGAATACACGCATATTCGATGACAATTCCAAGTGGTTTAATCCGAAAACAAAGCCCCGTATGAACAAAATTTATTCTTCTTTTTCGACTTAATTTTCCATATAGAATCGCTTCCTGTCTGGTTACACAACCCGATTTGAGACACCCTGTATACTGTATATTTATAACAATAACTAATAAATAACTAATAGTAGTGATTAAAGTTATATTTGTAAGTAACAAATGACAATAATTTATTATTATTATAAGTAATTTATTTATATTTGTCGAACGGATAAATATTTCTTCTTTTCATAGTACAGTTAAAAATACGTGACCCCGTTTAATAAAGCCTACAATGACCTTGAAAGCTATGAAAATATGACATATAACTAATTATAAATTCGAAATCTTATTACACCATTATGAACATTAAACCTCACTACTGTTTCCGTAACTATTATTAAAATTTAATAAATTTAAATTTCTATTAAGAGAGAAAATACACATTAATGATACGAAGCGACAATAATAATTGAATTTCAAAAATATACTCTAAATTTTTGTATGTATTTTAATATACATTCGTGCGACGTGCTTAGTCTCTCTATTAGGCTATGTTAATTAATTACCTGAGACGCGTGTACGAGATAACCGTGTAACACGTCGAGATAAAGTATGCTAAAGTGGTTACACGTAAAATGCGCATTTGTCGCGAGAAACGGTTTTCTAATCAACGATGTACAGGAGTGATTCACGACGAGAGCTTGTTAATGATTGTCAGCCATACGTCAAGAAGATCGGTTAATTCCGCATTAACGTTAATTCGTGTAAGAACGAAAACATATGTCGAATGTTATTTTCGTCGTTCGTTTCATTTAATCATAAAACAATTATTCAATCATTTTCTTCAAGATGACTAAAAGGAAGTAAAACATTATCCATAAGCACATTATGCAACAAATTGAATTTCTCTGGGATGTTGTAATTTACAGAAAGTAAATAATTAAGATTGAATCAAATAATATATAAGGTGTTCCTGAAATGACAAAAATAAGTTGAAAATGTAGAACATTTTCTTGTAAGATGCTTCGTTTTCAAGGGAATCAATTTCCAAATATCACTTAAGGTAGCTCACGCGTTTGGTTTCGTATCAAGCTGGGGCCTCATATGGTGCTTTATACTTTTTATCAATTTTACAAATCAAATTCGAAATACTGAAATCAAAACAAAAATTACAAATAAACAGAAAAAACAAACATTTGTTTTCCTTATTGTAAAAGAAATTATATTTTTTTGTAATTGTTTAGAAAATATTGAAAAGTTCATCGAACAAACCAAAGGAAAACAAGTGACGTTGTTGCGCATAGCAGACATGCGTAAAAGATACTACTAAACGCATTAAAACCTAAGCTACTTTAATCTTAATTTTTAGTTTTATTTGATGGTTAACATATCTTTTTTCCGTGCCATCACAATCTCCGCAAAGAAATCTATAACCACCTAATTTTTGTATGAAAATGTAATTGTAACTAAACAAGATGTTATTAACTTCTCAGTATCAATTACAGTTCCATGAGGCTCATGGTAAAAAGAAATTTTTATAACGTTTCTTTTTCAATAATTTTATTGTTGACCTTGCAATTTATTGGTGGCAATCGAAAGTTGAATTTTTTAAGAACGTTCTATAAAAATTTTCAACTAAATTTATGATTATTAAAAATTTGCGTGAGCCACCTTAATGTCGGCATATTCATAGTGGCAATAAGTAGAAACAGAATACAATGTACAGACAGGTTAACCAAGTCCTATTCAATTGCACGTGTAAATTTTCAAATGCAATTTTCACGGAAACAAAGCATCGTGCAAAAAAATGTTATTCTACATTTTCGACTTATGTTTTCATGTAGTCACATTCTTACGAATTGCATCATTTAGGGAACACCGTGTATACTTACAAGTATAATCGAACCTTGATCTAAATAGATTCGAAAAGATTTTTATTATGTGCATTCGTGTGATTCATTTTCGGTGAAAAATAAAAACAAGTTGTCCTTCAAGGTTCAAATATACTACTTATACAAGATTCGATTCTTTCAAATGTCGAAGTGCTTATAATTACATTCTCTACCCCTACAGGTACTCATTCCAGAGTTCCAAATCAGCTTATATAATCCAAGTACTTTGTAAATACACACAATAAAGCATCACCTCTTATAGACCGTAATCAAACCCCACGAATTAAATTGGAATTCATGGATTCATTTGAAATTTATCCCATCCTTAAGTACCTCTGAATTACGGTGTATTGGATATATTTCTTTATAAAATGTTCCTTGTCAAAAAACTCTTCATACCAGCTATGATGTGGTTAATCGACTGATTATTTTCTGATTATATCAAATATTATCACTTTACATTTTCATTCTCCGTGCCGTGATACGCAGAACGTTATCTGCACCATAGAAGTCCATGTGAAACGCGTTGTCGCAATGTATGCTATAAATTTCGATAATAATAACGTAACTAATTCTACGGCATGAACTCGATTTACCAAGGTCCGGCATGAAATTAACACAAACGATCGTATCAAATATTCATCGTGCATATATTCGGACCTATCAGTTCCATTCATTATATACACGTTCGTGCCCATTCCAATAATTAAGTCGTGAATCGATGGCGGAGGCATTAATTTTCATTACAACAGAACAATAATAGCTTTCCCTTGTCGCGTGGTCCGCAACGATTCGCGTTACCGATAGAGAAATCACGCTCGATGAAAATCTGTCGGATGTTTATTTGTTTCCACTTCTTCGGTGGATTCTTCTTACAATCGACTCTTTCCGTTTTCACAGCTGCGACCGTGAATCATAAAGCGCTCGAATCGATCATGTAACGAGTAACCAAAGACGCATCGTAGAGACTACTTATGTTTGTTCAAGGTTGCTATATGTCGACAACGAAAATACGAATGCATGGTACATAGAGAATTAATAACGTTTTCGTAATTGAAGGATTTTCAACTGTCATCCATCCCTTATGTTAATTTAATAAATTTTTCTCGTAAGAAATAATGTTATCCTGTCATGTGTAGGTAAATTTAGTTGAGGATCCATGACTTTTATTTTAAAGAATTTAAAAATTTAACTATTTAACTCTTCGTTGTATGAATTTTTTTACCACTCTGTGTCAGTTACTTTTTATTCAGGTCTAGCCGATCAACTTCTAACTGTACGTAAATGGGATCCTCCGTATTGTTTCATATGCTCCTTTTACTTTGTTCAAAGCTTGATTAGAAAAACGAGAGAAGTTATGATATCTAGCTAAGAGAGAAAGACTTATTGTAAGCTATAACAGGATCGAGTCATTTACGGTGACACACGAGACAGGCGATGATTCTTCCGACGAAATTCGGTAAAAATCAACTTAAGAAATAAGATGATAAAACTTTTTTAATGACGTACATACGAAACGTTACACGGTGCAGCGAGCGCATCTAAATTAACGTTTGGTCTTTGATAATATATTCGTAATAGATTGTCATTACTAATGCATCATTACTAATGAGTCATTAATAGCCACCGTGGAGTCTACTGTGTAAACTTTAAACCTACTATTTCATACGAAATTATTTGACCGTGGCACTTCACATTCGACTAAATATTTTCAACATTTTCGGGTTTTATAGATTAATGGCAGATACGGGACATAATAAAATAAAAACATTAATAAAATGCAATAAAATATTCAATAGTACTTCTAATTTAATATCACGATCATATTATCATAATTTCCTATGGCTCTGATTTATACAAAATGATCAACGTAAATGGAAATTTGCGTAAACATTCGCGGGCTACTGATAATAAGAGTTAAATAATGGAAATATATTTTTCTAAATTATCTGGTAAACAATACTTTCAGAATAGTTGAGGATTTCTAAAACAACCATATGATAAAAATGTAGTTTGAATACTAAGGTAAGAGTAATTAATCATAATCGTCACTAAAGTAAATAACCAAAATTAAATTCTAAAAAATTGAAGAACGAATATATTTATTTAAATTCTTCATTACTTATAATAATGATGATAAAATATGCTGTACATGCATTGTTACATTAATGGAAAACAAATGCTTGAGCACTATTCACATCGTCACCCCCCAGACGCCATTGTATTTATGTACTTATACATAAACCTGAAGTTTTTTTGTTACTCAAAAGATACCTTAATTCTCCAATGTCTAAACCTTACTATGCTATGAACACCATTTAAACAAATTCTACACATTACAATAATAATCTTAGCAGGTTCAACCGACCAAATTATAGAGAGGCGAGATCACCTACGTAATATAATATTGAACTAAACCAAACATCGTATTCATTCACTGAATTATAAATAAGTGGAAGACGTACTTCTTCATTTTCGTGAATACAATGTTTTCTCGTGGGTTATAAACATTCGATGACCATTACAAATACAAAAATATACCCGTTTTGTTACACTGTACCATTAATGTTGGACCATTGTAAATCTTTTCTCTGCGCGTTAAAGCTGTAATTTGCATTCCAATGGATGAAAGAAGCATCGACGGGATTGCTTGCCAGGACAGTGTGGCAAGTATGGACAAATCATGCAGCCCGTTCATACAGCCGGCCGAGAGAAGATGAGACGTTCGAGTAAGTTACGTGCGAATGGATGCCACGTATAGATCACGACGGACATAAACGAGTCGATGATGAAAAAAGACTGGGTGCTCGCGTGTTCAAGGAACCGTGTAACGATTCCAGCTAAAATTTTATGGGACGGTGGATAAGAAACGGGAATTAAGTAAAATTTTATTTCGATAATAAACGACGAATAAGAAGAGCATAATGGTATTATTCATTGCATTTATCCGATTGAGCAGTTATTTCGATAAATTTTCTTCATTATCAATTATACAGGGTGTTCGCGATAATTTGTACCATCGTCTTTTTCGTAAACAGTAAACATTAGAAAAAAAACCGAAGAGGAGGATGTTATAGCATATTTTACTAGTAATATGATAGCGCATCTAAAGTTTCTGTTTTTTTTAATATTTTTCTAAAAACAAAGGTGACCTTAATTTTTTTTACTATAATGCTACATATTTGTTTACCTGTATATATATACGTACTTCAGTAGTTAATAAATATTATTATTAAACTACGTTCTAGTCTTTTAATTCTACGATTACCGCGAAAAATTTTGAAAATTATGAGTGGCCCCAATTTTTTGACCAGGAACTGTAACTGTAATAACAGGAGAAAATGCCGTTGTTGCAATCACGGTTCTAGAAGTAGGGTAAGCGCATCTGATATGTCGTTGTTCTGGGATTAAAGGATAATTGATATTTTTGTATCTAATTACGTTACATACTTAAGTATCATGTACGGTAGGTTAGAACTGTTACAATCTAAGGATTTTCAGTATCGATTCAAAGTAATTCAGCCTAGCTCCTTGGATCAGCTCTCATCAGCTTGGGTCACTGGCACCGAGGATCCTCAGAGTTGTGCCCTTCAGTTCTAAATTGGCCCGTTCCGAGCTTTTTAGTCCTACATACGGAGGGTTCAGAAGTCAATCAGTGTAGGTCACTCTTTCATTAAAAATTACTTATGCCGTGTACATACACTTTCATTGTTTATTTTATACGTAACCAGTTTCATATGTATGTATCCCATGCATACGAATCATTTTTTATTTGTTAATATCATATATTACTTTTTACAGTCAATTTTCTAAACAATTATCTCTGTTAACTTACTTTGTGACTTACACTGATTGGTTTCTGGGTCCTCCATATGTAGGTTGAGCTGATTCGATCCTCTCCGTCCGTGATTGAGCCAATGTTGGGTCTCTCGGTCTTGGGTTCATCCAAAATATATTTTTCAGCCTTTATTTTACATGGTCTGTAATGCGATAACTCTGTTTCACCTACCAAAAATCTATTCTTTTTAGACTCACCTCTCCAGAAATATTATGATTATTTAAAGACCTAGTTTTGAGCGAAAAACTATCGATAATTTACGATTGCAATTAATCAACGAATGGACATAACAGTCAGTAACAAAAATATTCGAATGACAATTTATTGTGTATTTCAATTGTTCTTATAAAGTTTTCGTACGTTGTATCATTTCGTTTGTTATAAATTCTCGCCTCTTAACGCGGATCTACCGATACACGTACAAATTTCTTCAATCTGACACGGCATTTCATTGTTGGAATATTATTATCCGAATAGTTTCGTGACTCGTTATTTGTATGATGTAACGTTAGTAGTATATACAGGGTGTTCGCGATAATTTTTACCATCGTTTTTTTCGTAAACGGTAAACATTAGAAAAAAAACCGAAGAGGAGGAAGTTATAGTATATATTACTAATAATATGATAGCGTATCTAAAGTCTTTGTATTTGTAATATTTTTCTAGAAACACAGGTGACCTTAATTTTTTTAAATAGAATGCTACATATGTTTTTATATTATATGAAAGCGGGCATTAAGACGAGTTCAACCATGTAGTATACTATGGTCTTCAGGGTCATACAAGGGCAGGTACAATCTGGTAGTAAAATAAACTTTCTTACATTACAGGAGATGCTCGAAGTGGTGACCGTTTGCGTCAATGCAAAGTTGCAATCTTCGTATCGGTGCATCAGTCAAGTTTATTTTACTACCACATTTGACCTTGCATGACCTTCAATGATAGCTCGCTGAAGTCGTCTCAACACCGGCTATCACATCGCGATAAAAAAACATAGCATTCCGTTAAAAAAAAATAGAGATGACCTTGAAATCTCCTCTATGCCTTCACCTACGCAGAAAATGTTTGTGTCACAATATGCCCCCTTCTATACCGTGTATGTTTTGTATTTAACATTTTTTCATATTATTACACATAACGGCAATATTCAAAGTGGACATAGTTATTGCCCCACCCTGTAAATTACATACATACATATTAATAATTTATATATATTGTATGATTGCATCTTATTATTTTTCACTTTTGTAGTTTATTGTAAGGCAATTCCTCTGACAAAAAACCCATGACGTCTGGAATTTACTTGAAACCCTTGTATACGCATCGCCTGTCACCACAATAGATAATTAAAAAACAAATGCTGAATGTTTGGCAAAACCATTATTTGGCAATATTCATATAACCAGTATGCCGGAGAGGGTGCATGCTGTAATAAAATCAAGGAAGGAAACACAAATTATTAATATGTATGTAAGTAATGTACAGGGTGTTCCGCTTAAAACAGGCCACCTAAATACCTTCTCTATTCAAATGGTTTCAAGAGACGAATCAATGCTGGAAAAAGTTATATAAGTGAATTTAAAATTTGTGGAGTAAATTTTTTATTAGTAAATTTAAAATTTGTAGATACTATTATACATAGATAAATGCATAATAATATTGGCTCTAATATACAACAGGAAAACTGATATGAATATATATAAAAAAGCATGGGTAGCCTTGATAAAACCATTAAAAAATGACCCCAAAAATTTTTGCCGCCATCCAATTCACAAATAGAGAAGATAGGTGATCTCTTTTAAACGGAACATCCTATACATGTACGTACTTTATTAGTTAATAAAAATTATTATTAAAATACGTTCTGGTCTTTTAATTCCACGATTACCGCGAAAACTTTGAAAAATTATGCGTGGCCCTAATTTTTTGGCCAGGAACTACTTTACTTTGAATTTCTCAAAAGGAAAATTTTATCGCCAAATGGGTTATCTCAGAAATTCTTCAAAATTATTCAGCACCGCAGAGCATTCTAAACATCTGCAGTTTCGACGTAGAAGTGAACTCTTACGAAAGTCGTAGCGCGGACTTGAACAGGCACCGTACGAGTTTCATTGAAAACCAGACACGTAAGATTATCTAAAAGGCCGTTAGATCGCCGTGTAAGGTCTCGGTGTCGTCTAAGAATGTCGCGTCGGATGAAAGAAAGGATCTCCTGTGTTCCGGGATCGAGTTCCGTTCGTATACGCCCCTGATCGCGGGCGTATTAGCTTGTAATGTAATGCTAAACTCGGACACCCGGAGGCATGACGTGTACATCATACCATAGAAATGGCTACGTGCCATAGTGTCATAATGCGCGCGCGCGCTCGCCCGTCCTTTGAAGCCGCTTTTCGAGTTGCGTAATCACATTTAATAACGACTGCCTCGCGATTACCGCCGCCTCAATGCTCGTCGGCCACGATTTTACCTGGTTTTACCTTATGACATTCCTGCTGGAGAGATGGCCGATTGCAAAATATCCACCACCACCCTGATTCCATCGTCCCTCCGACCAAGTGAAACCAATAGGCGTGTAAAGGAGCGGTCGAATTTACAATCGGGATTAAAGAGACACACGATTCGCGCGACCTTTCGATGCTCTCGTGACGGTAACGAATGAAATTTTGAGGAACTACCTTCGGGGATCGGAACGATAAGTAAAGCAAATGGCATCTAATGAATGAACGCTTAAGAGATTTTGTAACTATTAAAGTCGAATTTTACATGATAATTATGTTAATAAATATTTTGCACATAAAAATTAGATTTTTGAAAAATATCTATATCTTTTTATAATTTATAGATTTCATTTTGAAACATTCGAGACGTTGTAATTATTGTAATTAAATTAAAAGGACAAAATAAATATTTCACCACTGAATGAACAATATGAAGTAAATGAATATAGTACTTAAATCGAAAATACGGTTGAATCGAAGCAAAGGAAAATAATACCTACTCGTATTTTCCACCTAGAAAATCCATTTGATGTAAACCATTATCCGAAAAATTGTATTACGAAAAGTGGAAGTAATCAAATCATTTTACGAAAGATTATGGATATTTAATTACAGTAGGTATTAAAAATCAGAAATCCGAAAAAATGAACTTTTATGCTAAAACTAATTGTCCACTCTACCTTGTATTACAATACAAAGTAGAGTAGAGCACATATGAAACATTTTTGACATATAAGAAAACCATAGAAAACGGGGAAAAAAATTAAACAAACGATAAATCAATATATGCATGTTTCTATAATAATTTACCATGTAAATTATTTAGCAAATAACCTGTAAGATCAGTTTTATTTCATTTCAAAGACTCGAAGATATTGAGAATTTAATGCTTTGATAATTTAATAATACCGAATGCGAACAGCAACACGAATGAGAAGCAAAAAATTTTCTCTTAATTACGGACGATACGTGCAAAGACAGAAAAAAATGGAACAGGAAAATAAATATGGCAATGAGGCCGTCGCGATGTGTCGCAACACTCCTACGCTCTTTTTCTGCGAAGCGCCGAATGTCTGGTCGTCACACGACCGCGTATTAAATTTGTATCACGATTAACAACGTTTGACACTCGATACATAATATCGTTATGTAATGTCGCCGATGCAGATGCGCAGTGCAATATCCTTGTAATTACTCAACACGTTTGGTCACTCGGATCACTGGAATTTTTACGATACCCACGTAACATTTCGCCACGTACGATGGATGCACATAGAAGTTCCTCTTATACCGGTAATTTCACTTATTAGCTAAGTAAGCTAGCCAATTTCACCGGTTTTCAGGGCTGTAATATTAAAAGTAATAAATCAAACCGTAAATAAATCCATTGGTTTTAAAATATAGTCGATAGCAAAAATATTCGGACTCCTAATATATGTATACGATCAATATAAATAAATTACACCATATTACAGTACCGTATATAGATGCTAAAACATAAAAAAAAAATGGTTGATTTATGATGGATCGTTATTTAACACTTTGTCACGTCACCCAAATATAAGTGATACCTACATTGCAAAGTGGATAGATTATTTAAATACGGTTACACAATTTTTGTGTAAAATTAATATCGTAGTATAATTTAAAACAAGTCCGTATTAACTAAACGCATGTATATTTTCTACGATTTATGACTTAACAAACAAACTAAAGCGTGTCTGGCTACGTACGGCCTTTTTCACTGTAGCTGCCAACGTGTTAAAAATTAGAAGATAAACCGAAGAGCGCATTTTAGAGACACAAAATTATTCAGCACTTGTTATGTTTAAGGAATTTCTTACGTTGCTTCCAATTCCCAAACACTTGGAAGGAGTATTTGTGAGCATAATGTTGAATCGTCGTTTGAAGGTGTTAGGAATTGAATATTCTTTTATTGAATATTCTTTTAATTATGTAGTACTATTTCACTAGGAAAAGAAAAAGTACTGGAAATGACAAGGATTTTAAAGGGAGAGAGACGAAGACAGTATTGATTCCAAGCCTCAAAAAAGTCGCCCGAAAATTCTGAGTCTTCACGACAGACGTTTTATTATTAGCGAAAATAAAAAAATCCTCAACTAAATTCTCCGAAATTGGCTACTGAGTTCAATGAAGAACTATAAATTCGAAATTATAGATGTCAAAACAAATATATAAGGAAAATAAAGTATAGAGGAGTAAAATTCATACCGGTAATATTTTTGTGACCGATTGTACGCCAATCGATGTGTTATCTTTTGCGATTGATAGTTATTTCATAAATGCGATAAAGGCCCGATGGACATTATTCTGCAGCTCTAAGCTATTTAATCGGAATTTAAGTAATTAATTGCACTATCATCTTGTTAACGTTTCCTAGATATGTATTTAGCAAGCACCGACGATTGAAAGTTCACTTAAGCAACATGTAACGACGAATTTCTTATTGGCCGATTCTAAATAAAATTTCTTCGAATAATAATCAAGCACTTAATAATACGATCACTCTATAACAGTGATGGGCAACCGAGCCCGCTCGGGCATGTTGCCCGCACGGGCAAGTGGCGGGCAACCGCGGGCTCCTGTGAAGGCGATGCGAGGCAGGAAACGTAACGACATATTTGCGTATTGGGATTCCTTGACCCTTCTCGCACATTTTAATCTAAACTAGCGTATCACTTATAGATTATTAATCATTTATGTTTCTTTTTATTCAAAACAGATAGAAGCAACCTGATCTTGTGTTGGCCACGCGAAAATGGTGCCTTTATATTAAGTAGTATTATGTATAAGTAAAATTTAAAACAATTGTTATTAAATTTATACAAATACCATTGTAAATTGTATATTTTCTTACGATTTGTCAATAAAAAACAGTCAAACCATACATATACGTTATTCATTAATCCCGTACTATCTCCACTCCTATTCCTAATGTATCAATTAACCAAAAAAGGAATAAGAAATAATAAATAATAACAAAATAATTGATTCTAAATTTTCGCCACCAAAGTGGTGGGGGCGCCACTAAGTGTCCCATAAATTCCCAAATTTTTCCGGCACTTTTGTGAATCCAAAATGGCGGAAAAACCTGCACGTTTTTAAGTTCTAGAATTAGTTCTAATTTCCGCCACCATTTGGTGGGGGCGCCACAAACGTGCAGGTTTTTCCGCCATCTTGGATTCAGAAAAGTGCCGGAAAAATTTGGGAATTTATGGGAGATTTTTGGTGGCGCCCCCACCACTTTGGAACTTAAAAACGTGCAGGTTTTTCCGCCACAAAATATTTGCCGACTAATATTTGGGTGGTATTTAAAATTATTGACAGACACGTAGATTGTACAATTTTATTCAATTAGTTAACCTATACCATCTTCCAGATATATTAAAAACGCATCTATATTATATGTACCTATATACATATATATGTATATACATATAAATCAAACTGTTGATTATAGAATGATAGAGAAAACTAAAATTTCTTTTTTAGTTTTGTATCAATATTTTAGGAATAATTTATTCCAAACTTTAGTCAATATTAATACTAGTAGTTAGCCCATTTGCATAATTAAATGTTTGTATATGCACGTACGTATGTATGTATATGTATAACAATATTAATAATTTCTTAATAACTTGTTAACATTTCTCTTGTATCACCTTCTAATTATTATCTTGTTATTATTTCTATGGTAACCAAAACTATGATAAAGACTACAGTAAATACATTGTGACAAGCAAAAGAAAATGCACTACTCGACGGTATTGTTTTTCTATTTAAACAAAGTGTCGGCACTTTCGTATAATCTCATCACCCTGTTAATTAATGCACAACCCTATCATAGTTTGCGTAAACCTCAGAACAAACTTCCTGCTATTTCGAAGAATGCTTTCATGATCTCAGTAATCTCTGTTTCCGTGAATTGGCGATTCCGTAAAAAAAGCGAAGGCATGAAATAACAATAGCATACATCATCCACGTACATCTTGGCATGCTGTCCATGAATACCCTTTAATAACTGGTTTTTAATATCCTACTCGTCATAGACTCTGATTATGTAGATCTTTAGATAACCCGCCTTGTTTTCACGGAATCTTCAAGTCCGTGTAATTTGCATCTTCAGTTGCAACAAATATGCTTCCGCAACCTCTTATTACTTTGAACTTGGTAAAAACGTCAGTGAAAAATAACCGTGTTTTTCGATAATTAAATTATTAAAATCGAGATACCATTCCTGAAAATATATTAATTTTTCTGACCATTTTATTTCAAAAAAATTATATTTGCATAGATACATTTACCTTTACGAATTTCGTTTAACATCCTAAATGTTTAAAGAACATATGTCGCACATACGGTCGTTAAATTAAATGGAAGAATATCTCTTTTGTATTACTAATAATACAAAATACAAAACAAAATCTAGCATGATATTTTACTGACTCCAAGTTTTTGAATCATTTATAAATATTTCGTAAAATAATCGCTTTTTCTGTGTTAATTGTGTTTTACACATGCATCGTGGAATTCGAGAAAAGATGAGGTTGCAAGAAACGAAACGATCTATGAATCATTCGACCTCTTTCTACGTATATATACTAATCGTTGCTCCTTAGAATAAGAAAAGAATGTAATTTGTCTTAAAATTACAAAATCGTAATTTTAAATATATTGCTAAGACAACGTTGATTTTGATACGAATTTTTTTGCTACGTACTCTCATTTTAAACAGTTATTTCTTTCGTTAATATAGTTTATTCCTCCATTAATATGCTTTGTAATCAATGTTGATGTTTTCAAAAGTTTGTAATAAACATTATAAATGTGTTGTAAATGAACCATTTTTACTCAACCAGTCCTGATATTACATTCAAGAATCGTGCTCGTGTAATGTCATTAATTTTCACTGCAAAGTTATGATTTGATTCAGAAGTTCAAAAAATTCATTAAAACAGATACATCAAAAGACACAATTGTTTAGAAATTAAAGATCACGTTAATGAAGTGGCAGTCCGCGTACTTAACTACAAGACCATGTAATTAGTGAAAATGGGTCTCCTCATCGACCAGCGGCAATTAACAGACGTTAAGGGCTGTGTACAGCAAGCCCACCTGCTCGCTTAACTTCATTATTATATTCCGTAGTCCAACTTGATTTTAAACATTACAATAGCGAGCAGCGTCTAGTCTATTGCTTTCTTGGTTTAGGCGCACAAGAAAAAAGAAAAACACGAGAAATAACACAATATATACATATTAATAAATTTGAAGTAAAATACTAATAAAAATAATTAATTGTTACCCAATATTCCAAATATTCAAATGTGTTCAACTATAAACTGTCTTTTTTTTCTACTGGTGAAAAATATTGAAATAATTTAATATGATATAAAATTAGCTGTAGCCAATACAAATGTCCTAAAATAAATATTATAACCAAGAGGGAGATAGTCTTGTATACCAAAAAAAATAGAAAGCGTGACAAATTTCTTTTGTCGAATTTGCGACTCTTAACAGATTAATTGTGATAACGTGAAGGTTATATTTAAATAGTAAGATCCAACTTCAGAAATTCGTCTATCTGTGTATCACGAGAATGCAAACGTATTTTATCACCCTACAAATCGGTCTACGTTAACTATAATGCATATTCTTTTTTAAAGTAAATCAGTGACTCAATGACTAGGTACATTAAACAATTTCAAAGTAAATTGTTTACTTAGCAAAATTAATTCGACAAAAAAAAAATATATATATATATGATCAAATCACATTTTTAAATTTGATTTAAGACTTCTGTACCAACATCATTGCTTCCGATTCTAAATATTCCAAAATGGTTCCAAAGTGTCATTGCAACGAAGATCTTAGAATTGTTTTTCCAAAAAAATGACCATACTTTTTCTCTCCAGCGTTAAAAAAAAACATTCTGTACTTTCATCTTCCACGTAAGAACTGATTCCGAAGAGCGTGTTCCTCGCCGTTATCGGGAACCTCCTCTCACAGTCACGACTTAAATAAGACTAATGCGCTGTGTCAAGCACCCTCGGGAGTTCGTTCTGAATTAATTAATTCAGCCGTTGAGAGCGCTGCACCGTCGAAACAATGCGAGGTATGGCAAAAAAATGCCGCGAAATCTTTGTTCAACTAAGAAGGCTGCAGCGTAAAGATGGGTCAACCTTTCGCCTTACGATTATGTAAGACCTCGGACTGACTGACCTTTAGGTTCGTTCATGGCATGCGGCATTTACGTAATTTAACGATTACGATGTATTAGAGCCTTCTGAACCTAGAAAATAGTTCTCCGTCTCGATCTAATATTTTTAAGATACGTTAAAACACGTGTCGCATCCTCCTTCCACACGGCTGCACCCAATAAAGTATTCGCCCTTTGATGGTGATCCCACCTTTTAACGAGGACCCAGGGTGGTACAGCTGGCGCTGCTTGAACACGACCCTTTTTCAGTAATTTCGTCAGCCCGCTGTAGAAAGGCGGGATTCGTTTCGCGAATTGGGCACACAGTGTTCAAAATGCATTCTGCAATATAAGTAGTGTCAAAGCGAGGATGCAAGGAAGTTACGAAGGTGCTCGCGCCTTCTTCCTTCCCCACTACCTTTTTCGCAACGGTTGTTAATGAACCAACACCACAGGTGTGTTATCTCATACTCATCGTTTCGGCGTACCTTTTCTCCGTATTTATCTATACCTCGACCTGTGCAGCCTTTACTTATACAATTATTTAATTCTCTTTAAATCTGTGAACTTTGCAAAATAGAAGAATACACATATTTCCGCCATTTTGGTTCCAGTCTTTACCGGCTATAAACTAGTCGATTGACACATTTCAATGTCATTCAGAAAATAGCACATTTCATAATATATTATTTACATTGAGTAGTAGGATAATAAGTTATTTGAAAAATGAGTTCCATTGTTTTAAATCTTTTATACAGTATATTGTATCTTAATAATTAATGCGTGTGGTATATAATTCCAGAATAATAAAAGTCGTCGTAAGTTATTTAATGATATGCAGTTTTATTTTGATTAAATTGTTAAGATACTTATTGTCGCAAATGTTGAGTATCTTAAATTGATAAATAGCGAGTAGATTTTTAGTGGAAATTTAAAGTAATAATGTCAGATACACTTTCTTATTAGCGCAAGTCTTCATACCTAGCGACATCTAGAAAGATTAAATAGACTTCATAACAGAAGTGAATAAAAAACGTGTGCACTGAAATATTTGGTATTCATGACACCAATATAAAAAACCACAGTTATATTCGTAGTTAATATAAGACATTTTTATGTTATAGATTTTACAACATTTATTTTGAATTATCTGTTAAGTTTGTTTTAAAATAATGTTACAACAAACAATGCAAGTTTTAACAACTACTAGAGTTGTTTTAGCTAGTGGATCTCCCAGACGACATGAAATAATAAAACAAATGGTAATCTTTTTTTGTAATAAGGAGTGTATATTACTATGGTATTAAGAAATATCTTTATTGGTCATTATCATATCAAGTACTGTAATTAACCTATTTGAATAAGTATATTGATAAATAAAATACAATAATGTAAAATTATATAATTCATAATTGCAGCTTTTTACTCTATACTAATTTCATGCTGATTCTATAACTGAAATAGAAGAAGAAGAATAGCTGGCTTTATTTTACGATGCTGCATTAATTCATATTTATTTTACATATTAGGGTATAAATGCAGAAGTAGTGCCCTCATTGTATGATGAAGACTTAGATAGATCTGCATATACAAGTCATGGAGCCTATGTTCAGGATTTAGCAAAGTATAAAGTAGAAGATGTATATAATAGATTAAAAGAAGATCCTGTACCACCTTCTTTAATCATTGGTGCAGATACGATGGTTACAATGGGTAACATTATTTATGGAAAACCCAAAAATAAGTCACATGCATTTGAAATGTTGTCAAGGTAAAACAATTAATTTATATATAAGTGATATTAGAATAAATGTAAATGTTACTGATGTACTATATTGCAGTCTAGCAAATAAGGAACATATAGTTTACACAGGAATGTGTTTGAAAACACCTAAGAGAGAGATAAACTTTTATGAATCTACAGAAGTAAAATTTGGAGATATATCTACAGAACAAATAGAACTATATATAAAATCAGGAGAACCATTGTGAGTATCAATTATTTTGGTTTGTTGCAGAAGTAGATATTGTATTATATAAGATAAATCTTATATAAAATTTTCATGATAGAGATAAAGCTGGAGGATACGGTGTACAAGGAGTTGGTGGATGTCTAGTTGAAAGAATAAATGGTGACTTTTATACTGTAATGGGTATACCACTGTACTCCATGACAAAACGATTAAATGAAATTTTTTGTAACAGTTAAAATACATGAAATGTACTATGTAAATAATTTATTTTGTAATAAATGTTGGTAAAAGAAGGTATAATAATTTCAATCTCGATTTATATTTTACATGCGTATACATTTTTTAATTGGAGCAGTATAAATTAATGAAAAACAGAAAAAATGAATGATAAATTGTACTGAAGTATTATACGCAGTAGTATATAATTGATAACAAATAAATATTTTTCTAGACCAAAAATTAAAGATACAAGTGCAAACAAAAAATTTGCAACACATATTTCATTAAATAAATGTGTAAATAAGTAGTAATGTCTATTAACAATTATAAGAGTAGACTGTAAATTTATCTAACGTAAGATTTGGCGTCGAAAGTTAAAATTTTATTGAAAAATAATATTTAATGCCAATGTAACCATAAACTCATCTAAATAATGGCGCGTTGCTACTTTACCAATGAGCAGCAGTGCGCAAATGGAAAGGTATGTGGATAGTGTGGGTACTTGATTGTTTCATTACCTTCATAGGCATATATATTAGACTGCGCGGTCTTATGGTAGGGATAAAGCAAGACCGAAGGACGGAAGTAGCGCTGGAGTACCTCCTATCTTGTTCACACGTCGCAGAGGGAAGGGAGAAAGCAACTGGCGGGCGATGAGGAGAAGGAATAGTGCACGCATGCAATGCCTCCACACAGCCGTAGGAGAATCCCCCACCAACAGCCCCATTAGAAAGAGAAGTCTGTGACTCCATGTATTATCCTCTCACTCTACTGCCAACCTCATCCCTTTTTTTTTTTACGTGGGGAAAACCTTGGAAAGATGCATCGTTTCCGCTGGGGGTGAAGACGGCCAATCTGGGGTTCCACCCACTAAAAACCCCCTGGTGACCATCGGGCGTAGGGCTGGCAACGGGATCGCTCAGCATAACCGCGACCAGTCTCGCCCATTGCCCTCCCCTCTAGGTGTTTAAGGGGTGGGCTCTTCTCCGGAGGGGGGCAATTGCCCATCCCCCTCCGGAACGGCTTTGATGCCGTCCCGCCACCTCCTACCTACAGCACCGAGGGGTCACCTCTCGACGCTGTCTTCTCGTGGGCCGACCGCGAAAGGAGGTGGTAGCCCCAGTACCACCTCCTCGGCCCGGTTGCCCCGCGGGCGAAACGAGGGTCATCGCGGCTGTGACCCTATGAATCGCACCACCCGCGGGGCAACCACTAAAATATGTCACGAATTATTAACTTCAGATTAAATTCAGCTAATACCTTAATACTTTATTACGCAACATGTTTAGAAGAATCGATTTATGTGAAAAAAAGTATTTTTATTCCATAGTATTTTAATATTATTAATAAAAGAACATAATTAACTTTGAGAACTCAAAAGATCCTTTACCTACGAAAAAACTGTGATTGCTAAATAATAGCCCTCTCCATACTACAAAAATTTCTGTGAATACACTTTTCTGATATCTCTAAAAATAACGGAGGTAATTAACATAATCGTAAACTGCGTATATCCAGCCCACCCTATATGCAGCTGCGTCGCACAAATGAACGGCCGAGTGGTGGGGAAAGTGCTCGGGTAACTGGTCACCGATTCCTGTACGGTCCCAGGAAATTTAGCCCTCTACAGTCCCGACTCGTGCGGGAATCGGATGTCTATGTAATGTAGCATATACAACGCGTTATTACATCTTTTTGGAGACGATAAACGGATGTATAGCAATCTGTTTATAGTTTATGACATCTACAATGCAATGAATTTCCATTAGAGAACGGGATTGCTTTTCTTGCTCCATTGTTAGATTCTTCCGATGTTTATTTCGATATTCTTTTAATTTTTATTCAGAATTCTTTCATTTATAGGTTAGTTATTAATTTAGAATTTATTTAGAATTTATTCAAAATATATTTAGAATGTATTTAAAATATATTTAGAATGTATTTAGAATTTATTTAGACCTTATTTGGAATTTATTTAGAATTTATTACTTTTAATATTGGACATTTTTAGTTATTGTAATGTTCAAATCCGGATCCTCTGTAGCATTTACAGCTCAGTGGGCTGTTAATTTCATTTATAGACTTTGTAAAAATTGCTGTCATACACAAAATCCGTTTATAGGTGTAATGATTATATATTTTATATCATTATTTAAAAAAAACGTGTATTTACTTACAAGACGTGCTTATAAAAATTTGTAATAATTATATTCCTAAATAATAATTTTTTGTCTTAAATAATTGAATGTCTCATTAAATATAATAGTTGCGATGGGAGCAATTTTAGATTCCGAGGGAGCAAATTGGGAGCAATTTTTTAAGATATAAATTGTTAAGAAATACTAGTATTCCGCGCCAACTATTTTTCAGCCCCAAAAAATAGGGTGACGTCACCCCAGAAAAGTGGTTCGAAGAAATACATTGAATGAATAGGTTGAATGAAAGACGAGAATATCTCGTCTATGCTTCTATACCTTGTCTGCGATGCTACCGTGGAGCCGAATGGGTTCTTGTATATGCTAGCGTGGAACCAAACATGTAGATTCCTACTATTATTCTAGAATTGGCCGCTTGGTGCAGCACTTGCCCGGGAACAACGAATTCCCAGGCATGAGCACTCTCATTTCCTCTCTGCTTTGACAGTCCGATTTGCCAGAACACAGTTGGTAGATTTGTGATGAGTTCTTTGTTTTTAAGGTAGAATTTAGGACGGGATAAATTTATTTTATCGTGTGGTCGCGTGTATCTATATTAGAAGATGGAGGATGTCTTAGAAGAGGTTGTTTCTTCTGACGACTTGAAGGTAACCCATTCCGGTGACATAAAATACAGAAATCGTTCTCAGCTTATTTATGCTTCTAAATACACGTGTATTTTAGGGCAATAGCTAATCTGTCGAATACAGGTATTGTCGAAGATTAAATAATTCGTTTGCCAGCAGAATTTAGTATTGTAGTCAGTTGTCTCTTTGATATACAATTGTACATAACGTATTCATTATTTTTGGAGGTTATGTACGACTAATTTAAAGCTACTCGGGCTTCAAATATTTATCAGTGGTTTTTTATAACATCGTAAAATACTGTTAGTGATATTACGGTAATATCTAAGTTATGACATGTATTTGCGTATATGTCATTTTATATGTTAATAATAGAATGTTTGTTTGAAATATTTTAATTTAAAAGGATGATGTCATCAGAAACTGACAATTCTCTAATTATCCAGATTCAGTTATTGCATCACATATTAAAGTATACATGCACATGTATATATAAGAAATTTTTTTTTCAGAAATTTGAACGTATATATTATGAACAATTCCATTCATCATTAGTAACACAAAAGGCACAGTTTGAATATGCGTGGTGTCTTGTTAGAAGCAAATATCCTGCAGATATTCGTAAAGGAATTATTTTATTAGAAGATCTTTATAGCAACCATTCAGATAGTGAGAAACGAGATTGTCTATATTATTTAGCTGTTGGAAATGCTAGAGTAAAGGTAATATTTAATTAATTATTCATAATTTTTTCTGAAATTGAGTATTAAGTAACTCAATATTATATTTACAGGAATACTCAAAGGCCTTAACATATGTTAGAGCATTTCTTAAAGTTGAACCTGGAAACAAACAAGTACAACACCTGGAGACGCTGATCAAGAAAAAAATGGAAAAAGGTTTTCTTTTTATAAATTACTATTGGCTTAGGCAGTTAGGGGTTGTTATTCATTCTGGCTCATTGCTTTTACAATCTACACGTAGCATTATAAGACACTTCTTTTATTTTCTATTATTTCTTCTTGCATTTGTAGTTTCATGGGCTGGTAGTCACTATATTCCTTTTTAATAAGACTGATTAATAATAACTGAATTCAGTTCTTTGTGCCTTCAAACAATATACACACTGTATATTATTACAATTGGAACAAAAAGTTTCGCATATCACTATTATGATAAATCACGAATTTTATTAGACATACAAAGAAAGTACAAACACAGTGTACCTGTTTATGTATATATAAAATAAGAGCATCTTGCATTTTTTAATATCTATTTATGGTATTTTCTTTATAATAAACTTACTGGTTCCTATATTAAGCATTACGACACAGCATTCTGATAGTTGGTACATAAGTAGTTTCCTATACGACAGGGGACCTCGTATTTAATTATATAAGTTGTTTTTATGAAATTTTATTACTTTAGTACATAGATGGCTGTTTCCTACTCTTTTTCCTTGTATTATTTGTACATATAATAAAAATCGTATAATGAAATAAATCCTTTCAATGCCTTTACAGTAGTTGACTAGTAGTCTTTTTTTCAGCATACATTCTTGTTCATGCGGTGTATCATTTGGTAGCAATGTGGGTTGTAATAATATTCAAAGTGAAGAAGCATTAAGATTCTACACTGTTGTCAGTATTATATGTACCTTTTTTTTTTACAGAGGGACTCTACGGTATAGCCATTGCAGGAGGGGTTATTATTGGTATTGCAAGCATTCTTGGCCTTGGTCTCGCGATGAGCAAAAAATAAACGAAAAATAATAAATATTGCTTGTGTCGATACGTGTACCATTATTTCAGATTATCACAAACATCATTAATAGTCATGTGTGTTCATTTTTTAGATAAGGGAATCAATTTTCTCGTAATATCTTACCAGTGACTATAATATCTGTAGTCACTGATATTACGTTAATTTATGAAAAAAAACATCATTCCGAGTGTTTTTTTTTGTTTCGTTCGATTATTTAGTGTATAGTGTTAATAAAAATTTGTTTATTTGAGCAGAGATTTGAGGCTTTCACGGCCCAGCATCATACAGTTCTCACTGTTGAGGCTTCAGGGGTGTAAGCCATGTTCTGGTCCCAGTATCAGTGTGTCTTTCGACCCCCTGATAAAGCTAGCTGCAATGCTTGCGGAACGTTGAGAAAACAATTCCACGAGGTCACAGCTTACACCCGAAAACCTCGACAGTGAGAACTGTCTGTTTATTTGACATCTAGATACAACAGAGAAATATATATGTATAAATGTTCGCCTGTACGAAAACTTCAGTATATATAATTATATCTTTTGTACATACAGATAAAGTCATTGTACGATCCTATCTACATGTATTGATACTAAAACCTTTATCAAAATAAATGTGTTGTGTCAGACCAAAATACAATTTATGATGCACGATTCTATGCCATGTGTGTAATGTACCAGTTATTTGAGGAACACAAGTAGAATCGCTATGCTTCGACGTTCTTCCGTAAACAAGTTATTATGAGTCATTGGAATTACTTCTCGATCCGCTTCATATTCGATAAAAGATTTAACTCGTGGAACGGGAGTGGGGGTATCGTTCGAGATAAATTCGCATGTATCATACTTTTTATATATAGATTTATTGATGATTTTTTAATATCCGTTGATAAAGTTGTTTATGTACAAAATAACGCTGGAATATCCCTATGTAATATTATTACATTTAGTGACCTATGTTATGGCCCAACGACTCGCTAAAACCACCGTCTCCCCGCTCGGTCTCGCGAGTCTACACATTTTGCTTATCCTTCACGCCAAAATACGGAGCGCCGCTACTATTTTTCCTTATTTCTCGAGCTGGTCCTGTTTCCTTCGGCCTCTTTCCTCGTCGTCGCAATATTATTTACAGGCTCGAACCCCAGCCAATCATCGGCGATCGGTTCCATCCGCTAAGAAGCGGCGGAAAGATGGCCGTCGTACTCGGGACCGTGCTCGCCGTTATTATACACTTTACGTTGAAGATTCAATAAATGGGAGAAAATCGTATAGGCGATGAATGATTCTTACATGCTATTTTTCGGAAGTGTATTTACACCGAGTCGAGAAGACTCTGGTTGCCGCCCACGGTATAACATCGATTCCTCCAGTATGCACACACACGTGTGTATAGAAATTAAATAGGACAGAAAGAAAAACATGATTTGTAACTTAGAACAGTCATCGAATAGTCCAAGGTGTCACCAGAGTATACTATTGTGTATTTCGTACAATTACAGTTTTTGTGTTTACTTGCTCGTGCTAGGCGCACTTGAACAACGTTTTGTAACGAGAAATACACTGTCATACGTATGCATTAGGAAATATATGAAATCTAAAGTGACTACGAAATCAGTGAAGATCTGAAATATAGATTGTTTAGTGGATATTAATCCGTTTGTTTACGATCTCTGGTAGGTATCATGGTACGATCTTTAGTTACTGCACACTTTTAGATCCGTTGCATAAAAGTATGATAGAAATTACATAAAAATAGTATTTCTTTAAAAGTATATTTTAATATTATTTTAAAACTTTTATTCCATGGCTTACGGACACCAACTACAGTTGGTGTTAGAAGGAAAAAGGTTAAAGCTCGGTGGATCAGACTTGGACTAATACAAAGTAATAATAATGACATGAAACATTACATTTTCTTCAAACGGACCACTTGTTCCATTATTTACGAATGGCAGTGTATTTCTGAAACGATCATTTTCACCCTTTAACCGAACGAAACGAAACAATTTCTATAAAATACATTTATTAGACCGATATGTCGCATAATTCTGGAGAAGATCCGAAACGTTTCCACAAAGGAAATCGTCCCTATATCGTAACAAGTAAGTGCAGTTAAAGGGTTTACATGGCAGTGGAAACGATTCGGCAATATTACCGATCGTTCAGAGTTAAGTAAGATTGTGCGTTGTAGTGGAACATGATACAATAAAAAATTCGAGATTGTTATCCGTGGGTTGTGCCGTTAAATGCTCGAAAAACACGGGGCTTTTCGTCGGTATACGTGTCAGACGCCTGACAGAAAAGCGTTAGTTTCCGAGAATTCAGACACATCGACGTTACTTAGCGTAGGAATTAATTACTCGAATAGAATTAGCAGTTTGTAAAGACTTTAAGCAGTTTTTAAGGATGCATATTGCTTTTCTCAATAAGGCTCCGCTATGCTTTACACGAATGTACAGGTGTCATCGCGCGTATGTTTGCGCTTTGTTTGCTGGCTGACGCTCCGATACGAGGTTTCGACTTTTACTTCTTCATTTTTTTTTTTCTTAAACGCGTTTCCCTACCCAATCCCTATCACACCGCTAGCTTCGTGAAGCCCTGTGAGTCTTCATAGCTTTTTTTTTTTTTGATGAAATTTGAAACGATTCTGAATTCGAAGGTCGAAGAACTTGGGAGATGGACACCGAAGCCAGCCGCTACTGGGTATACAGGCTAGTGAGAGTTCTCCATTTTTCGAGCGAAACGATTCTTTTGATTATACCGATCGCTAATTTGTGCATTCCAATCGTTCATCAACGCTGGAACGATGCCCATAGTTACGGATTCTTTCTGTTTCGTTCCTAACAATTTATCGGCTGCTTTCGTTCACGCGAATCTGTGACCCTGTTTTATCGTGAGGCTTGAACCTAGGAATTCAATTTTGTGTTTACTTTACGCCACGTTTTACCTCGTTCTCTGTACAATTTATTTAATTAGCAAGTGGTGATTTACATCGAATTTTTCAAAAATAGAATAAAAGAAAGCTTGAAGTTGGTGTACTTCAGAAATATCATGTTAGTTTCGTTTTTTGATAGTCGAATGAAATAAGGGTTAATATTACGCGTTGGTTAGTAAAAGTAATTCAGTTAGCTAATTTTATATTACGAAAGACTTGTCAATTAAAGAGACATCAATTATGTTTCCCTAATTCTTATTGTTCTATTTTTATTTTATTTCGCCTGGATTAAAATATATAATAACAAAAAGGAAATAGAGAATAATTTGTGAATGTGACGTGTTCTCGGTTGTAGACGTAAAATATTTTGCCAACATAAATTCGGCTGTCTATTTTATTAAACATATAATTTACTTTTTCGCGAGAATTAGTTGTGTACAAAATTACAATACACGATGATTTACAGTTTTACGAGAAATTTTCATCTATATATTCTGTTAATGAAAAACCAATTTTTAAATTCCAGAAATTCCAATCCACTCATTTTTTGTTTATTTCGTTAATATAATTAAAGTCGCTAATCAACTAGCCCGGCTGTTATTACATCCATAAATAAAAAAACCTAATGCTTTGAAAGTCGAAGTGTTCTGTTTTGGTGAGTACTACGATGTATCTTTGAAATTCTACAATTTATATTTCATGTCTTCCTGTATATAATTCATTTTGAAGCATTCGTGGTGAACCTTCAGAAATTAATGGCTAATCGGTGGATGAAAATTTATGTTTTTCGAATCAACGAAATCACAAATTTTCTAACATTAATTATTTTACGAAAGATGACAAAATTACGCAAGGAAAAATTTGTTTGCATGTTCACATATCTTTCACTTCGTTGTCACGAAAATTTTATGAGCTCCTTTATCCTTATTCTCTGTTATGAAGATTTCTTTAGATAAACTATTTTAATATGAGTAATTTGTTACTTTTCCTAGATTGTACCACAACTACAGTGTGACAATAAAATAACAACGACCAAATATACACGAATATTTTCTCAGTTTCATCATCGCCGTCTTCGCGTGAACAAATTTTAGTAACCGACGTTGACTTAATCTTTATCTGTCCCATGTGTCAATTTGTCACATTTTTCTCCTAAGAAATGATGTTATTCTGTCATATGTAGGTAAATTTAGTCGAGGTTCCATGATTTTTATTTTAAAGAATTTCAAAATTTAACTATTTATCTCTTCATTATACACTGCGTGGCATAACTATAAAACCACCCTAAAAATATCAATTCTTATGTATTATGGTTGAAATAAAACGAACCAAGTGTAGGGGGAGTTCCCTTAACGCCGGACGGCACCTAATATCGAACATTATCTATATCTGTGACAGTTGAAATGCTAGCGAGCCATTATCCCGCGTAAGTGGTAGAGGGGATTGAAAAAACAACGATCAGATTTCGACACGTTCAATCGCGCGTGCACAGCTAAGGAAATCGATTCATATTTGCCTGTTTGACTGGAATCTGGTGCATCGTATAAATTATAAAGTGTCATATTTACCACTTTCCTTGGCCAAAAGACGTGTGTGTTGCGTTATTGTATCTTTTCGTAAGTACTTTTTTAATTGTCATTGTGTTTTGTGTATACAGTGCACTGGTTTTTACAAGAAAGAATTTGTTTAAACGGTTTCCCCTATTGCCGGACAGTACAAATCTCATTCTTTCTCTTCATCTCCGCATAAATTATTGACTAAAGAGAAAGAAAATAAAAAAAGAAATAAAGAACAAAAGAAAAACGTAGTAAATAAGCTTAAGGAAATCAGATCACTGAAACCAAGAGAGACAAACCAGGAGACTCTGTGTTGTGTGTTAGGAAAGCAACGAAGAAGACTGGATTCAATGTTCAAACTGCCAAGAATGGGCACACGAGGCTTGTACCGATATTCCCGAGTATTCGGATAATTATATTTGTGATCGCTGCAAATTATATTGAAACTGTCCTGAGTTAAGTTACTAAGTCTTACTGTGTCCGGTACTAGGGGCCACTTAATGATTTTTCAAAATCATATACCAAAGTTTAACGTTCATTTAAGTTAACTATTACGATAATGTTGATTATATTGTTCCTTTATTTGGAGTTCCAATATTGTTAACTTATAAATAATGCAGAATAAAAAGATTAAAACATTATTTCTGTTTATATATTTAAGAAAAACTTTAAGCGTCCGGCACTAGGGGAACTCCCCCTACGATGTCTGAAATCGTGTCGAGAAATAATCCAGAAAAGGATCGATTCTATTCCCTAGAAAGAAAGTAGTCGTTTTTATTACAACCACATTACATAAATATTGGAAACTTCAGTGTGGATTTATCGTTATGCCACGCAGTGTATTAATGTTTCACCACTGTGTCACTTTGACACCGAGGGACAAATTAAGTCGGGAAAATGAGGGAACGGATGAGGATTAAAAATTACCTGTCGTCCGTCAAGAACGACACTGAAAATCACCAGTCGCCACAGTTTTCTGTTCGGAACGCGTGGCCAATAAAAAGCGTCGGAGAAAAAAGAAAAAAAAAAAAAAGAAACCGCGCCGCGGTACAGTACGGTTTCCGTTTACAAAGTAGAAAGTTTAAAAAAGTGGCTCGAGACCGCGTAGAAACGGTTCCGCCCCCGTGACTCTGAAAGCGGCGAACAGCGTTAACGGAAAGCACTTCTCGATCGATGGTTTGTAGAAAACTACTTTGAGGGTATATCCTCTCTCTCGAAACAAATGGGGAACTCTAACACCGTCCTCCCGTGTTGCGAAAGGAACGTGAATGAATCGTGTGCATAGATACGAATTTGGGCGCGATGCTATTTCGCAGCCCTCGATAGTATACTATTAGATATACATATACACCGTACGATATAAACGTAAGTCGATCTCGGGAAACAATAGGCCCTTACGAACTATCGGCAATTCAAATTTTGTACAATAATTTAATATTCGGTGAGATACGATTAATTCACTCTCGATCACACACCACTCACTACCTAACCACTCACATCGAGTGTAATCTGCTGCTCCCTCTCTCTCTCTCTCTCTCTCTCTCTCTCTCGACGCATACCGATTGACTAGCGATACGATATACGATGGTGATTTACTTAATTAATTCTTCCTCGCTACCGGGTCGGTACACGACAGTGATACCGTAAAATATAGAATTTTTTCTTCGTCTCTATCGTGATAGAGTAATACATTTTTTTTCTCTCTCTCTCTCTCTCTCTCTCTCTCTCTTTCTCTCTTTCGCCTCCGTCGAATACCCACGATACACAACTTCCCGACATGTACAGTTACAATATATTTAATTACAATCGGACATTCTAATTTAGTTTCTTCCCCCCTCCCCCCCAAATCCGGTGCGACGACCATCCCAGTCCCCCTTATTCGATCGTCGCAAAACACAAACGGTGATCAGACTCTTCTCCACCGATTCCCTGTATTTTCATTCCTCCCCCGCCCACCCATCATTTTTCATTCTTTTATTGTGTCGCTCTATTACTCGTAGAATGTTACGCCTCTTAAAAAATAAGATCTGATATACTTAGAGCTGTCTTATCGCCTATGTTTCGAGTTATTCGAATCCGATCCCGAGGTATTTTTCGTCCGGAATCGGCTCCCGATAAAACTGAAACAATTTCACCGTTTCACGTGGGCGCTAAGTTTAGGGGTACGTTCCGTGAACACGTACCCAAAGACTTTGAATATTGATCCTGTGGATCCTTGGTAGAGTCTCCCCGTTATACGATCGATTCAATGGAGACGTGTTCGCGCGGTGAACGGCGCGTTTCCAAAGGACATTCGGGCTCGCTGATAAAAAATAGTGCGCCCCCGTTTTACAATACATTATGGACAACGCTCGCCGCGCGAACGTTCCGCTGAACTTCAACGCGATGGAGAACAGCACGTTTCGGGATGCGTTAGGAAACAATCGTTAGTAGACTGCGGATTTTTATAAGTTTATAGCCTGTAGGGCTCTATGAAACAGGATTGAAAGACAAAAGGGTAAATAATATTTACAATAAAGGAGACACCTAGGATTTCGATTACTTTTCAATATCTTGTCAATGCCGTCACCCTGAGTAGTGTTGTGAAAGTTTTATTTGGAGATTGCTGTTTGTAAAAAAGTTATAATAAAAAGTTTAGGTAACTAATTATTTAATAGTTTGGCTTTCTCACCAATTTCGCTGAAGCCAAAAGCACAATACTTTCTTCTATCATATATTAATAACAGAAACAAAGTATCATCCAAAAAACAATAGACGAGCTTCTCAGTCTACTTCAACAAATAGATACAAATTTATTGTTTTGGGGGAGTTATTATCAAAAAAAGTTACTTTTTTTCTCGAACTGTCTTTAACCAACTCGATTCAATATAATGCTTCAGAGTTGGTTAGATACAGTTCAAGAAAAACTAGTTATTGAAAAACAGTTGAAGAAAGAGGCATCATTGTTCTGTTAATAACCTTTCAATTAACAACATTTGACAACTGAAACTTTCTGGAGGCTACTCGGGAGGGTGACCTTGTAAACATATGTCAAGGTCAAGGTCATCAGTCATTTTATTTATCAATACTACCAAAGTACGATATTAAACTTTTTTTGATAATAGTTCTTTTGCAAACATCGACCCCCAACTAAAACTTCACAATACTACTCAAGGTGATGATTTTTAAAACACATTGAAAAATCTTCGAAATCGGAGATGGCTTCCTTATTGTAAATATTTACCGTCAAATGTTTCATCGGATGCAAGCTTTCTATTGCATTTCGAATCTAATACAATACGCAAGGGAGTAAAGAAATTCTTACGTTTGCTCTTGTCTTTATTAACCCTTTGCGGTCCTACGTTGCGGTAAACACGGCATGCAATTCAATTGCAAGCACTGTATAATTTTACTGATTTATGGTATATTTGCTTAACATGAAACCACTGTATCGTTCCTAAATACTGTCTCAATACTTTTAAAATACCATACATACGTATCCCATTCAAATAGTAAAATGTAATTAAATTATACAGGGCGAGGCACCTAAAACAGTTCACCTAAATATCTCAGCTGTTACTGGTAATAGAACGAAATGTGTCAGACTAAATTTACATGATATCAAGGAGTACATAATTTTATGTGAATAGTTTTTTGATAGGTGGATGCATAGAGGTCATTGAAGGTCAACTTCGTTTTTTTTAAAATGGAAAAACATGTTTTTTACGTAGCTTCATAAGTAGGTCATGGTACGCGTTTATAAAATCTTCTACTAGATGGTATGTAAAACAACATGTCTTCCCATCTAAAAAAACGAAATTGACCTTGATACGACCTCTAGGTGTCCACCTATCAGAAAACCGTTTGCATCAAATTTTGTGCTCTTCGATACCATGTTAGTTCGGTCTGACTCATTGTTTTTCTATATAATATTTATACGACTGTCTGATTAAAGGCCCTTGAATATTTTGGAGTGCAAAGGGTTAATAATTTTACGAAAGGTTATTCTGCATACAAAATACGAAATACGATTGAAAGACAAAAGTTTCATCGAATGCAACGAGCTTTCTATTTCATTTCGAATCTAATACGATACGTAAGAGAAGAAAGAAATTCTTACGTCAGTTCTTGTTCGCATTAATCGTTTTACGAAAGGTTATTTTGCAAGGAAAATCCGCATTCTATCCATTACAAATCACTTCGTGTACAAAAGATAACGGTTTCAGATCGATCTGGCGTGGAATTCTCTTTCGCTACCGCGTTAGTGACACCAGCCGCTGAAATAGCGACCAAACCGACGAACTTTAGGCAGCATGGGAACTATGAAGGGTGTACAGCGTGTAAAAAAAATGGTTTTTTACTTAACCCTTTATCTCATAGTGTTGCACTGGTGCAACACTCATTTTGAAAGTGAGGCAAATTCTGTCGCAGGTTAATATTTAATTGTTATCAGCAAGTATCTGTAATTTCACTGATGTAAAGTAGATCTCAATGTTTTTCAGTTGAGATATTCAAATATCTCTTCCAAAACGAAACAAAATAAAAAAATAAATCGGTTTAATATCGATTCTTTCGATTTCAAATGTAACAGGATACAACATATGTATTAGTTTTTTAATATTGAAGGATTAAGTTACGTTGAAGGATTAACCTTTTAGGGTGGAATTAGGTATTCTATTTAACAGGAGAATGAAAATTAAAGAAACAAGCTTATGTGACAAATGAACTGTTCTCTCGTTAAACATTGGTAAAAGTTCGATTATTTAGAGCAAGATATTTCTTCGTTTGCAATTAATCACCACACAATACGTTATATTGTTTCCAAAATGTTTTTAGGATTATACAAAAAATATTGATTTATTGTAACAATTATCCAGTGACTGGGTAAAATTTTATTTAATGCTCTGACAATCGAAAATGTAGAACTGTATTTGATGTAGAGTATCACTGAATGAGTGGTACAGAGAGATGCATTATGCACACTGTCTTTTACTTGGAATATTATTCGCAAATTTAATCCAATGAGTTGATCAATCGTGGAATTTACAGAATATGGAGATAAATTGAAATTTCAAATTGATTACCTGCTGTATGAGATGGTACGCGAAAGTAGTGGTTGTAGCATTTAAACTGTTTTATTATGTTGATTTTATTTTCTTATTCTTGGGGGATTGATTCAACTTCTGTGAAAAGTAGAAAATTGTAAAAAGTTATAGAAAATAAGGGGAACTGTTTCGAATAAGTGTTCGATATTAATAAAGATTGTTGACGTAAAAGTATTATTAATTTTGTATACGTAGAGCTAAAGTTTTAGAGCTCCTTAAAGAGCTCCTTAAAGAGCGGAAACAAAATTAAAAATTTGATCTCTAGTCGCAGAATTAAGATAAATTTTGTACGAAGATTTTTAAGTTTTTCTTTTATCGACAAGAGTCAAGCTTTTTTACACACTGTACAAACTACGACCTATGATTTGCGATTGATCGTTAATGCTTGGAGCACGTGCAATTATCTGAAACCTCAAGTTCAATTAACGATTCATATTCCCTTGACTTTGTTTCATTTACGTTTTTTCCTCGAGAGGGAAAATGTACCGATTCAGATTTTTCGATCTCAAATAACCGCTCGGCTCTGTTTACTGGAACAGGAAATTACGATTAATTTTGCGTTAAAATTATTCCTACACTGTTGCGAAATGACGATTCTTGTGAACACAGAGGGTGTCGGAAATTCCGTCTATTTCAATCGTGTCAAAATGCCAATCGCTTCGCTGGACCGGTTTACATTTCTTGCTTTCGGATTAATGGACATCCATTAATTGGTGATAAAGCGATTGAGTCCAAACCAAAAATACATGTGGTTTAAAAATAAACTTATTAATAGACTGTGGATGTTTATGCAAATATAGAATTGTATAAATCCCTGTTAAATGTGCTGATTCGAGGTTCGAAATATAAAGAAAACCTGAATCAACTTTGCGAAACTTTTTAGATTATTAAATTTTAGAAGATCGGATTAAAGGTATCGTTGAACAATAGTGATTTTCGTAACGAAGGTAATTCCATAGGAGATCTTTTCTTGTATATGTAAGAAGTAACCGCAAATTTTACGTATTTAACATTTTTTATAAAAATGGCGAAATGTTTGTAATGACTGTAGATTTTATGCATTTACAGAACATACAATTGTTTAAGATTCGGTGTAGCGAAAGAATTGGTGAATTTTTATAAGTTTCTACTTCATTAATTCATTTGGAACCTGATGAAGACTTGAATAAAGTAAATTTTTGTTTGATTCCAGTTACTTTTTGCACAAACATCCGTAATAATAATACAACCATATTATCAAATTTCTTGTTAGAGTACAGTTCGTAGTGGTTTAACTTAGGATCTACAATACATTATTACTCCTTTGACTACTTTTAGGTCTAGACAATTCCATTTCAGTTCTTCGAATTTTTCTTATGTCACCGATTAACAACATCATATTCCACGAAGCGACTGTCTATAATTAGTTAACCCACAATGCTTCCGGAATCGTATACGAAACTGGACTGTCGAGTGTATACATTATAAATAGCTTATTGCCAATATGGAAGGGACGATTCCCTCAAGCAAAATGGCCGCTATCAGGATTCAGGATTAAGTTTACAAAAGAATCATATAAGTTCACATAACCGCCGCAGACTTAAATATCAATATCAAGAAAGACGTCGACACCTCGCGTTATCAATGGATGGCTGTTTAAAATAAATAAAATACTGCGTAATCAAGCAATTAGATAAAATCATGAAAGACTCGTATTTCTAATGATTCTAAATCATGTTCATAATACACATATGTTAATCCGTAGTTCTATGAAAACTTATTCGATTATAATGTTTTTCTGTAATAACAACGGTAATAAATTTCTGACAACAGTGTGACATTAGTAGAGAAAAATATTGTGACCTGACATATTTTTTGCATACTGTGTACGCAGATTGAATTAATATTCGTTGTTGGCACTTGATTTATTGTTGTGAATTGTGAATTTTTAGCTGCGGATGCCGTATATAGGGTGTCCCCAAAATAGTGGTAAAACTGGGCAGGTGGTGATTCTACATACAAAAATAAGTCGAACGAAAAGAATAACATTTCTTTATTGAAGGCTTCGTTTTCGAGATAATTGAATTTGAATATTGGTCGGATACGCGTGTAATTGAATAGGACTTTGCTGGTGCGTCTGTTCATTGCCTTCCGTTTTTACTTACTACCACGACGAATATACGTTTTTCAGATTAACCCCATGCCCTATGATTTTCTTGATGTCTGTTGTCTCCAGAATTACTTAATCGTCAATAGTTCCCCAGATACAAAAGGAATTCTTGTACTTATCGTAATTGTACATTTACTCTCTAAGTTAAGTATTAATATCAACAAACTAGTATTTCACTTTGACTAAAAGAAAACGAATAATATTTCTGTTTGTTGAATTCATTTTGATATCGTCACCACGAGTCTGCCTCGATGTTATAAGGCAAAGGGTTAATGTTCAAATTTCATTTTCTCGAAAACAAAATCTCAAATGAAAAGAAATTTATTCCTCTTTTTCGACTTATTTTTTCTTACAGAATTAACACTTAGCCAGTTGTACCATGATTTTGGAGACATTCTGTATATGTATACACATATACGCCCTCATGTACATACAGTGGGTGTAAAAAGTATTCGTACACCCTTTAAAACGGAACAACTCTTTTAAAATTGGTCCAAATGACTTGAGTTTTTTTGTGAAGTTAGAGACATTAATTTACTAAATGATGTGAAACAAAAAATTTGAAAAAGTAGCAATTGGTCCGAATCGCGAAGAAAATATTAAAGGTCGTGTTTTACAACTTTTTAATTTGAGGCTATAATGAAAATATAATAAATACATATCGAAGATTTATGTTAGTTATGTACATACTGAAACTTTCATTGAAATCGGTTAATACTAAAAAAACTCAAGTCATTTGGACCAATTTTAAAAGAGTTGTTCCGTTTTAAAGGGTGTACGAATACTTTGTACACTCACTGTATGTGTGCATTTATTAATATTTACGAAGAACGTGTATATATGTCCAGCAATTTTCGATTGGCGTAACACAGTTATTATAACACGATACGTTTTGCACAGTAATTATTGAAATGACTGAATATCGTCAGTTCATTTAATTATTCTCGGATTTTAAATAAAACTAGGCTAATTAACCACTCGTAAACATCGCGCTGCAGATACCGAAGAACTTTCTGTTAAAGCGTGTCGCAGTCAAAGCGTTAAGCAATGAAATAAGGACTTTCAAAAGGCGTCGTACATTTACAAATCAAAAAGATTTTGTCTAGGTCAATATTTAAAATTTCAGGAATTAAGTGGATAAATGAAACTTTGATTAGGGTACTATCTGTTGCAAAACGCAACAGGTTCTAAATTTATGAAATATGTTGAGCGAAACTGAACGAGATGGTGATTGCAATGAGTATAAGAAATAAAAATTCAATTACTTAATGATGCCATCAGTTTCTAATTAAACAGAATTTTCAAATTATTATTCTTGTTCTTTTTTTTCCCTTTTTTTGGTCCTTGTATACCACAAGCATATAATTATTATACTATTGTTCAGTTTGCAGAATTGTGCATGTATTGATTCAACGAATCTGTATAACTCGAACATAGCGTAAGTTTTTATGAACACAGTAGGGAGGGTTAATAAATGTAGCATTCGTACGTTTCATTAAAATGTTCACTTTTTCTGTAAAGTTTGATACTTAAATGAAAAATTATTCAGACGTTATTTTCAGTCTTTAACCTTTCGAATTTCTGCTTTCTACTAAGTTGATAAGATTCTAATGTATCGCCCAAGACGTGCATAAAATATATTATATTGAAACGAACATGCCTAATGGCATATGTGTAAGAGTGAAAGTAGCTGGAGTTTGTCATTAATAATTGAGTGTGATGCAAGTGACATTTCACGTGACAATAATCTGATGAGGCGGACCGTGAACAATGAAAAAAGCAGACCGGACACTTTAAACGTACAGAAATAGTATGTTTTATTATTTTTAATTTGCACAATCATGATAAATTGAGAAAAGCAAACTTCGAGTTTAAATATAGAATCATTTGTTGTGTCAATGTCGATTATGTGTTATTAAAACATTATATAATAAAGACTGTAATAATAATAATACCAACTGCTTATACACCGAAAATTAATAAATTCGTCATTGGCATATTCGATTTCACTCATCCATGTATTTTCGTTCGTATTTATTTAACTTGTAATTCAATAAACTGTATCATGTACCTCTATGGATGTCAACTACGCAGTAATCGCGTTTATTGCAGCGAAATCATCGTGTAGTTGATTTCATTAAGGTAGCTTCCGCGTTTGGTATCGTATTTAGTTAGGGCTCCATATGGCGCTTTACACTTTTTATCAGTTTTACCCATTCAATTTGAATGATTAATACTTTAAACTACTTCAAAGTACTTAAATGGAAAAGAAATGTACAAATAAGTGGAAAAAACAAAAGTTACACAGTACTGTCTCGATGAGTGCGACGAACACGGGTCCGCTTCGAAGCATTCGTGGCAAAGCGCAAAGGTATTTAACCCATCATAAATTAATTTTTTTCACTAAACCGTGCCTCTGCTTAGGTTCTATTTACTCAGTTTTGATTAGTTCCAGAATGGGAGTATTCCCCCTTAAGACCTTAAGATTTTCAGGAACTTCGTAATCACAGTGATCGCCGAATCACGATCACGGTCGTGATTTAACTTCATTCACGACCGTGATTGCGATTTTTTTATCTTGAGTGAATTTGCTCACTGCGGTCGTAAGTCCTTGATCTTTAAACAGAAAACCGTATTCAATATGATATTATCAATATGATATTATAGTGTTTTTAAAAATCAGTAGAAAAAACAAGAAATTCTAAAAGAATGATTTGCTAGGTACCATGTGGATTATAATTTATAACCATTAATTTATTTATTATTCTTCATTGTCTCTAATTATTCCTTCACTTTATACGATATAACTCGAATTTTTTTTTTATGTCGTTAATATAAAATATACAGGTTATGTGTCGTGTGTAAAAAACTGTTACGTTTCTCCACCAATCAGAAACGATCACGATAAATCACGAATCACTGTGAAAAATCACCGTGATTGGGAACGAACGTGATCGAATCACTCGTGATTCACAAGTAGCAGTTCACGCCCTTTCTACTAGGAACATTTATTGCATATACGCCATAACTGTCCTAATACTTATGAGCAAGTGTGTACATACTAAACATCCTGGTATCATTGCCCGTAAGACTTACGGACCAAACAGTCAATAAGTTAATATATAAAAAGTAATATAATATAAAAAAAAAACCTTTCCTGATAGTTCGTTCGGTCAAAGAAACCTATTAAACGGCCCTCCTGGTCGGCGATGTGTTAAGCAGCAGGAGGGGTGGGCACAAAGTTGTCGTGCGAATTGAAAAATCAATATCACGAGAGGAAAGTATCGAGAGGAACGTGCACGTATAACTGAAGTCGAACGAATTCCCCCAGATCACGCGGTTGAAACTCGAGGATCGCGCGAGCCAATGCCGACGCGTGCCGGAAGGATTTTCTCGATTTTTCCGCAGACAATCGGTCCGACCCGTGCGCCCGCCAGCGCGCGCGAGTAGCCGTTCAAAAGCCTATTCCGGAATCGAAGCTCGTCAAGACCGGCGGCAAGGGGAACTGGAATTCACAGGCTCCTGCAACACGGCCGAGGAACGGGCGAGAGAGTCGATTCAAGGTGCAGTCACCTTTCCCGACCGGGGTGACCGTGGAATTCCTTAGGGTACACTCGGCCGGAAAAATAATCCCGTCGCGCCGAGGTTCGCATCTTTCCCGTAGCACTGCGCGTTCCCCGAGCTACCGATATCGGACCATCGAACGCTTAAGGGGTCATGTTCAGTCAGAAATTTTCAAAAAATTGATTTTTCACTTTTTACGTTTTTTTTTTTAAGTACAACATCTCGAGAATATTCTGTGCAAGTTTCAAGGTAGTCCAATTAAAAATGACAGAGTTACAGGCGTTAAAAAATGAACATTTTATATAAGTGTAAGCTTGACCTGAAACTTTAAACGCGTTTTTCTTGAAACTACATTTTTCAATTCGGTGATCTGTATTTCTCGAAAACTACTGTGTCGATTTACATGAAGCCTTTTGCGCCTTATTTCAAATCAGAAAAACTTGTCCTTGAACGAAGGATTCTTTTGTTCGTTACATACTTTTTTTTTTAATTGACCTAAAACTAGTGATTTTTTAGGTGAAAATCGCAGTTTTTCAGGAAAACGTCCGCTATTTTGTTCCTAATCAATATTTCGAAAAACACCACGTTCAAGGATAAGATTAGTTCTGCCATTACATAAATCTTACTGAATTTTTAATTTCAGATGGACCGTTACGAAGTTACAGTGATCACGGCAGACCACTTTTTGTGAAGAGACATCCGGGAGATCGCTCACCATTTATTTACTAATAAATATTTTTAAATAAAAACATTACCTTATAATTTAGAAACTGCAATCTTTGAAACACAAACACATTTTTTGAAAAAGGTCTTATAGTTTTCGAGAACAAAAGTCCTAAAGAACACTCTTTTTTCGGCCCCCTGACTGAGCATGACTCCTTAAGCGGGGAGCCTGGTGGAAACGGGCTAAACACGAATGGATTTTTGGGAATTTCTTGTGAAGAAAGTCACGTCACTAATCGTTGCTCGAAATGCCATGTGAATATCAGTGTTCTGTGTGTTGTCCACAAGAAAAATTTAAAATTACTGCAATTTATCTAAGGAAAGGTCTTTTTTTAATGTTGTGTAACTTTTGTCATGAACGGTTTAATGTGACAGCTGCTTCTTCCACGGATTTAACCATAATTCAATAATAAGTTAATTAATGTTTCGTTACCGCATGTAATAAGTTGAGGTTATATTCAACCACTGAATATGAGTTGGGTGTTTGGGGTCATACGATCCCTCTCTAATAGGATAAAATGATCCCAGAAATCATTTTACCTATATGCTATATTATTGTTTTTTTTTTTTAATTACAACAATGCTCCGTCAATATGAAAGAAAAACAACGCGTCAAAGCTGTTTTTATTTAAATAAAATTTAATAAATGAAATGCTTTATAATGTTCCTCTAATTTACTAGCAGTAGGTATAAAATAATCCTTAAGTATGCTTTCAAAGAAATGTGAATAAAAAATATAATTGATCAGATAGCTAAATTTTATTTAAGCCAATGATCAGATAGATAGACTAACTTACAAAAACTACTTTACTTTTATTTAAATAATGAGCATTTGTAATTTTTATATAAATTACACCTTAAGGGGATCGTTTTAGACACCTTTCCCCTACCTGGGTACCCCGGTCATGAAACAGTGTGCAACTTTTCGGTTACGAACATTAGGGTTAAACGAAACACCCTGTATATTTTTCATTGAATTCCACGAATCTTTTTATATTACTTTTTAATATATGTTGCCGAGTACTCACGATAAACTCCCGATTTTGTCACTGCTCGTTGATGAATTAATGACGCGGAGCTCATTGGAAATGGTGTAACTGAAGATGGTGATATTATGTGGTTCGAATAAGTTAACACTACTTTGTGGAACACTTAAATTTCAATATAAACATAACAGAATGTGATGTATGTGTATGTGTATATTAAGTGTGTTTGCTCTGACTGATAGACGTGTTCTCGATGACGATTGAATGTGTACTGTCTGGTGGTTGTATGCGCAGTCGTGTGTTGCAACGGATCGACTTGTGATTGGTGGAGAATGCAGAATTTTGGTTGGTGTACATTTTGGAAGAAGTGGTTGTATGGAAAAAGTAGGGCTTGGTGTATGTATTTTTTCTGGGATTCCTGGAAGTCACTATCCAAATATAATAAAGAGAAGGTTTTAGGACAGCGAATGTTTTGCACGTGATTTGCAGTTGTCCAGGTAATTTCTGAGGGTTCATGGTCTGCTATTTTCTTTAGCTTCGCTTCCAATGAATGGGGTGTGGCGAGGACAATAGGCACAAATGTACTGATTAAAATAACGTTTGACTTTTAGTTTTGTGGTGGTGAAATTTTATGTAAACGACCGCACACGAAAACTTCTATCTTCATAAATATTATTTATTTTGTAATATAAAAACGGAGAAATGATTGTAAAATATCAGCGAATACATATACAAATAACAATAAGGAAAAAAAAATACACAAAGGTTGGCCAATTCTCGCATATCTTTCAAACGAATACTCCCTCTCCTCAAGTTTACGATTTATATACCAGACGAAGATATATTAGTTTCTCGATCTCGTTAAAAATATATACACACCTTACAGTCTTAAACGATACAAACAATTATTATTTACAAACTTCGAGTTAGTTTTTATTACTGCATCCGTGCACGAACCTTCGTCGTAATGTCGTAGGTTTTAAATATAAGACTTAAACTTCCTCGAGATATTGCAAAATACTAGAAGAATTTATTTACATCAAGTATTGTTATTGTACGAGACGCTTTCGGTGTCCATTGTTCGACGGTTTGCGTTTAAACCAATACGTTAACGATCACAAAATGCCCGCGCCTGTTCCTAAAGTCGCGTCGATTCGATATGAAAATTTCGCAGTTCGGAAATCAATGCAATTACAAGAAAAAAAAACGAAGGAACTTGAGCATTATTCTTTTAAAATTCCGAGCACGGGATGAAACATACAGCTGCACGGAAGAATCTGTGCCAAACCGTTGATTATATCGTACGAATATTCCTAATTATCAATATTAAAAATTTGTCTTTATTCGTGAATAAAACTTTACCGCTTAAATAAAAAATAAACAATTTCTTTGCACAACATGTTCGAAATTGTTATTCATAATAATTAAATCGAATCAGTACATCCAGAGTTATACTTAAATGCACAGTAATCAAAAGAGAAACGGAATCAGTTGTCACCGAAATAAAAAAGAACATATTTTTAAATGATCAATCCTTATAAACGGTGCTGTAAACGATTGTATATAGATGAACGTGTGCGATAAGTTTTTGCACAGTTGTATGTTACCGTCGCTTTAAAAATGTTATAGTTTACATGAAAAAATCCAACGAGATATAAAACCTTTTTTATTTTAATAAAAGGTTGCATATCTATCACGGCTATGACGAACAATTTCCAAACAAATTGGCGGTAGCGAACGCGATGATATCAGTAATCGATGATCTGCTTTTAAACGGACTTTCGAAAATCCGATATTTATTGAAGTAAATTATGAGTGTAAATGATTTAATTTCCTTCTGCTTCTTCTAGGAGAAAAAATAATACGCATGTTAACAATGGTTTGGCACAAATCTTTTTTTTTCTACGTGATTAATAAAATATATTAATAGAATTGACATCTTCGTAAAATACTTATCAATTTCTTCTTTTGAATAATACAGACTAGTAATTTAAACAAGGAGAGATTGATCAGAAACAATACCTGCTCGCCTAATTATGGGGTTTTTACCTTATTAAATCTAACGCTGGCAAATGACGTATTTCTACTAACAAAATAATAACTTCCGAAAAATCTTAAATTATATTAAACTATAATAATAATAGTCATCGTCATACCACTGTGCACTGGAATTCTATATCCGTTTCCAAAAAAAATTCCTCTCTTTAAAAAGATTACCAATCTAATTCTAATAAAACGTTCGTAAAAAATTCCGTTTTCGATCACTATTTTACAAACAGCCGAGTTCAAGTATTTCAATTGTGCTATCAATTCAGCTGTGGTAATTGAAAGAGCAAAAAGATTTCACAGATGCGAAGCCGGGTACAAAAGAATAGACGGTGTTCAATGGACTGAAATTTTCGACAAACCATTGTCATAATTAATTAGACACGTTTATGAGAAAGGCGTAAAGGCAATTTTCGATCTCGTATTACTTCCAAACTTATAATTTCAAGATCGAGCTTCACAGAAGTGCGCTTTAAATTAAGAAAAAAGCACATTACCACGATATCTGACTCGTGAAATCCGGGAGAACATTCAATTGAGCGATTACTCGGCAGTCGACTCGTTAAGATCGTTTTCGTGCGCTGCAGAACCCTTTCCATCTCGTTGGCTACTGTGGCGCCATCGAACTTGAGATCGTCACTTCTTGTCCCACTCGACAGTCTCGGCATAATTAAGCGGTCGGTTACGTACTATACTTTTTTAATGTACACGAGTCCATGTTAGACGGTGCTCAGCGATGGTTTGTATATTGTCGATCGTATTCAGAATGAATCGCAAAGTACTTAAGGGTTACAAATGCCGTTAAACTTATAATAATGTACTTCGGACATGGATGATTGGACATGACTATTTCGAACATGTTTCATATTACCAGATCATTTCATCGATTTCTGCGTATTTTGTTATACGAACTTTTAAAACGCTCTGAGGATAGTCCCAATGCTTTGAATACCATAAAACGTCAATGAATGCTACGATTATATTATCATTGGTAAAAATAGAAAAACTCTGAAGTGTCTTGATACTAAAATAATTCACTCGAATAATCTTTTCCGAACAGAGGATACTTTTGAGAAGAGCGCTTTCATGATTTATTATTAAAACACAAC
This sequence comes from Dufourea novaeangliae, assembly GCF_001272555.1. Classification (NCBI taxonomy): domain Eukaryota; kingdom Metazoa; phylum Arthropoda; class Insecta; order Hymenoptera; family Halictidae; genus Dufourea; species Dufourea novaeangliae. Next base: position 498,903 of record NW_015373950.1, on the reverse strand, counting down.
TGGTAAAATATGTGGACACATATATTGTATATATTATATTGTTGCAGAGTAAACATTGTTTTTTCTCGTAATTTGTATTTTATATCGATAGAATAAGATAGATCTTATTCCGATTAAAAATCATCATTTGAGGATAACTTATAACCCTTCAAATTCTGCAGCTAGAAAACGACATTCTTTATGCAACAACCCTATACATAATATGTATTATATATATCATATTATTACAGTATACAAAGTGCAGTAATAAAATTTAACACACACAGTATCTCCAGAATTATGAACGCGACAATTTGTATGGTATAAGAAAGAATTTTACATAGCCCGACCATTTGTATTAAATAACTTCTAGTCGGAAAACTTATATTTTTCATTCATTGTTCCAAAAACTAGTCAGAGGTGGTACCATTTATCGGTCCACCTTGTATATGTGTATATTATACAGTGCGTGGCATAACTATAAAACCACCGTAAAATATTCAATTTTGACATATTATGGTTAAAATAAAAACGAAACAAGTATGCCATGTCTGAAATCGTGTTGAGAAATACTGTTTCTCCAGAAAAGGATAGATTCTGCTTCCTAGAAAAAAAAAAGTGGATCGTTTTTATTTCAATCACAATACATAAGAATTGAAAATTTCAGGGTGGTTTTATAATTATGCCACGCAGTATATGTACCCATCTACATTAAAAAAATACATCGATCTAAAAACCATACCACATATGTACAACATATACCATTTTTTATACAATGTCCGAGAATACGCAAAGACTTGAAATAACCTGATAATTACCGTCATTAAGTACACCGTTCAGAGATCATAATCGGTTACAAAATTAGAATTACAAAGTATTCAATTTCTCGTTTCGAATACCACAAGAAACCATAAAGAATTGACCCGATGATAAAAAAAACTCGTCCCGCCACATTAATAAATACGTCGTAAGCGCGCAATAATTTCAAACGCGATAAACTTTAATATCGAGTCACCGAGTTAATTTGAATTCGATTCTTTCGCTTCGTTCTCTTACGTCCACGGTGTGCAACCACGATTGCTCTCTGTTTTTCATTAATCGACGGGCATACCGTGATCCGCCAACGTCACTGGGAAACTATAGTTAACAGAATAGCACGTTCCCTTCGAATTTCGATTCGATCGTTCCGTTTTGTCGCAGCGTGACATTTACAAACGACGCGCGTCTCCGTGGTCCAGAGATCGCCAGAGGGACGTTACCGTTCACGGTCGTATGACATTTTCGCAAGTTCGCGGCGCACTTTTATCTTCCCCCTACGTTTATGCTTTTCCGAACACGCTTCCGCGAAGAAACGCCTTCAAAGTCGCTGTCGTCACACGCAGCACGCGTCCATGCGCTCGCGACGAAGACGATCGCCTTTGATGTGATTCCTCGGGTTCCAGCCTTGTAAACTTCGTTCGTTCGGTACGGAATCGCCGGAGCATGCGTTACACAACGTGTCCAGACACAAGACACAATACCCGGATGATCCGACAGGACGTGAAAAATGCGTTGCAACTCGTAGCCTGCAACCAATCGCTCCTGCTACCCTATTGTAATATCCTCAGCCATTTCCCTTTAGAGCATCTGGATCTCCTTTGATATTTCCTCATTGGTACACAGTACTACAATATACGCCCCTCTCCCGAGGCAACGTTTCTCTTATTAAGTATCGTCTAGACGTGGATCAATTCGAATCACGCTGGAACACTGTCATCCGATCATTTCGTCATAAGAGACGCTACAGCGTTAGGTCGTCTATAATCCCGTAAGATCTCTCTCGCTGTGTTTAATCCATTTTCATTTGTCCCGCGAAGGCCTCGTGAATAGGGTCGATTGGAATGTACCAGTATCAAGAAAATTGCTCGACGATCCCCCCGCCCGGGGCCCTCATCGGTCTTCGATTCGATTCACCACGTGGATGTTCGCCAATTCCATCGTGACAGCATATTTCGAGACCGTTCGGTTGTGGATTCGACGCGTTTCTGCTTCTTCGATCTGTTTCACGCACTCCCGTTCGTATTACCCACGGGGTGGTAAACGTGACCGCGCGTGCGCGTCACACGGGCAATTTTCAATCCCGTTCGCCCGGTGTTTCTTCGTTCACCGTTCGAGAATTCAGTCTTCGATTCAATTCACTCGGCTTGTCCCCGTAATTCCACCGTTTCCCCCAAAGAAAAAAGCGAATTTCAACCCATTGATCCCCCATCCGTTCATCGCCGCACGCGTGCAGACCAGATGTTTACGCTCGATACGAGCCGATCTCGCCCATGTCCATCCCGTCGTGCATCTCCATCTCCATCTGAGGATCCCGATGCTTGTCGGACCGATGCGTCTGGACCGATTGCACCGCGCAATCCCGATCGCGACTTCTCTCGCGGCCGGAGGATCTCTCTTTTTCACGGGGAAAATGATGGTACTGATGGGTCGCGTGACCGTTCATTGGCAGCGTGGGATAGGATGATTGGCCGCAGGACGGTTGATGCCTGGATGGTAACGGCGGTGGCGCGTGATGATGTCCCGGGACACCGTTCTGAACCCTCGAGTCGTTCTGCGCCCGTTCCGTAGGTCCGCCGTCCGGGTCGCGACTCGTTAAATGGGACGATGGCGGTTGTGGGGTGCGACGCAGCGAGTGATTCGTATAATGTAATCGGCCGCCGGCGGACGGGCAATTATCGCCGGCGACGCTCAACGGCGTCGAGCCGTCCTCGATGGGACCGATCGTACGATGACCGGACATGCCGGAGTTGGGCAGCGTTCCCGGACGGCGCATCTGTCGCGCGGTTTCACCGTCGATGTAGGTGAAGCCCTCGGCGAGCGTGGTGCTGCCGTGGGGCAGGAACCAAACGCCGCCGGCTCCTGGGCTCGCCGCCCGAAGTTCTAGCTACAGTTCCGTCACCGGGATCGGCTTGATGTTGCTCGAGATCTGGGAGTGTTGTTGTTGTTGTTGCTGCTGCTGTTGTTGTTGTTGTTGTTGCATCTGCTGTTGTTGCAGATGATGATGGTGATGGTGCGGGGCGATTTGTTGCGACTGTGGCTGATGATGGTGATGATGGTGATGCGGGTGAGCGGCACGGACGATGTACTCGTCGTCCGAGTAGGTCTTTTGGTATTCGTGCTCCTTGCGGGAGATCGCACGATTCTTCCATTTGTAGTCCTTCAACGCATCCCGCACTCGTCTACGGCATCTGTAGTAGAGGACCAGAGCAAGGCCGGTGAGCAGCGCGAGGCCAGCGGCGCATAGTGTGGCCAACAGTGCCTGTTTTCGTGGATCCGAGAACGCGCAGCCAAGCTCGTCCGGCGACATACCCTTTATCGGCTTTCCTTTCGATTCCGGTGGTTCCGCACAGATTACCGGGCTGGAGTTCCGTGGGACAAGGACCTCGGCTAACCAGAGCAGACCACAGTCGCAGACCAGGGGATTCTCGCTTAAATCCAGCCGACGTAGCTCGTTCCAGGCCACCAGGGACTCGGAGAATCCGGCGAAGGCGTTGTCGCGGAGCATCAGATGCCTTAGGTTCGGTAAGCCGGCCAACGAACCATCCTCCATTGTCGTTAGTCGTTTGTTGCTGTTCAACACTAGGGTCTCCAGATTCGCGTTGTCCGAGAACGCGCCGCGTTCCACGGTGGTCAGCAGCTTCGCCGCGGATATATCGAGTTTCTTCAACTTGGACAGGCCCTGGAACGCGCCTGACCTCAGAGTCGTGAAGAAGTTCTGGCCCAAAGTGAGCTCCTCGAGACGAGGCAGTACCGCCAGTTGTTTCGTGGGCACTTCTTGCAGCTTGTTCCCGTCGAGACCGAGTGTACGCAGAGCGTTCAAGCCTCGAAAAGCTGAGTCGCTGATGTCATCTAGACCGGCACCGGTGATGTCGAGTACCGTCAGCTGTTCCAATCCTTTGAACGCGTCGTCGGGGAGGGCGGAGAACGCATTCCAGCCTATGTGCAGCTCGGCCAACGAGTTCAACGGGGCCAACGCGGGCGAGGGTATGGTTCTCAGCTGATTGTCGTCAAGATGCAGCACCCTAAGTGTGCCTAATTTTTGGAAAGCGCCCGGCTCCACCTTCGATATACGATTCTTTCCCAGATCGAGCTCTTCCAGCTTCGTCAACGAGGTGAAAAGACCGCTCTTGAGGCTCTCCAGATAATTGTCCCGTAGATTCAGCACCGTCAGAGATCTGAGGCCCTGAAACGTTTTTTCGGTCAGGGCAGAGATCTTGTTGTGCCTCAGATGAAGCTCGACCAATTGCTTTTGCGCTTCGAAGCTGCCGTTCGGTATGGTGAATAGATGATTGCTCGACAAATCGACGTTCTTCAGGTCCCCGTAAAATTGAAAGGCTGCTGCATCCACGATCTTTATCCGATTCTCCTTCAGCACTATCCGTTGGATGCTCGGATTCAACGCGATCGGTATCACATCCAAGTTCGCCCCTATGCAGGACACCACGAGATTGTCGTCGTCGCAGGTGCAACCGTTCGGGCAAAACGCAGCCGTTCCAAGGGCGAACAGTCCGGCGAGGACGAGCAGATGGTAGACCGTGCTCGATACAGTCGCGCCGCACCGTGCAGTCTGGAAATAATGAACAAGAAACTCTTTATTAAGGAAGCTCACAGCGGGCGGCTTATCGTGAAATGTAATTTACATTAATGCTAGGTTTATTGCCGTGCATAAATTATTTTCCATGGAGACACCCATACTCGTGATTGGAGAACCGACGAAAATGAGAAAAGTTGTTCCCTGAGCGGTTGGGAAATAGTTTGTTCGTCGTTGATTTTTTAAAGGGCGTACCCGAATAGATTGTTGAATAATTTTACTGGTCTTATTCATGTCTTACTATGTTTCTTAATTGGGTTCTGTATAAAATAAATGGTTAAGTTGGAAATTATTCTTTGTTTAACAAGGGTAGCTGTATCGAGTTTAAACGACAATGAGGTACAGAGGTTTGATAAGTGGCGAAGTAAATTTTGCAGCGGAAAATATCAATAATAATAGTATTTAGAAAGAAAAAGCATACATTAGTTGTTTATTTGCCGATGCGATTAAATCCACAAAAATTATCAAAGAAATTTATTTTAAATATATAAAGTTAAGCACCGATCAAGTGCTACGGCATTAAAATTTGAAAACATTCAAAAACTGGAGCTACCACTACTTTGGCCTCTGAACGGCTCATAATAATGTATACAATTTATTCCATAAACAATAATTCAGGAAAGTAATCGAGTACAAATGATATCTTGCCCCCTTTTCGTTTCGTTATTTATTTTGAACAATTACTGAGATTATCAGTATTTACTGAGATCACATCCAGAACTATTTATGTAATGTTGTGGTCAATTTTTACTTGCACAATTTATAATAAGTAACAAGCAAACAAAAATATACAAAGTATAAACTAAACGATATTTATTCTAATTTTGCACATTCAATACGTAAAGTATTTCTTTTTCAATTTTCACACGAATATTAGAGATACGTTGCGAACATTTGCGACATGTATTTTCGTCTATGAGATCGTAGAAACTGTGTTAGCCGAAGAATCCGTGTTGACTGTGTAAGCACTGGTACAAAACTGAAGTCAAATACATTTTCCGACGACAAGCCAACGGTGTAAGATGAGATGAAACTATCAAGGATTCGGAGGTAAGACAAACCTAAGATGTACGGGTTTGACCCGGTGTCCGCAGGTCGAGGGTTAATCCACGAAGAAGGTCAACCCTAGAACGACACCGTCCCCTTTTCCAGCGTACGTGACACTGTGGAGTTGGTGACCACAAAATAAAATCAAAATAATCTATTTCGAAAAATCCTTCTTCATTAGATGTCTTAATCTCATTGCATAGATTTATAGAGCACAAGAAGCCTACATCTTATTTTAACTGTTTTTTTTATACCTAGTATAGTTTTCAAGATATATACAGGAAAATAAATTTAACCCTAAAATGCATAACGTGGATATTTTATATCCACTTGAATATTTACTTTTAGATTTCTTTCTTGTATAATGAAATAATTGCACGTTGCTTTGTGTATTCATTCCTTAAGAATTCAAATATGTAATAATTACTTCTCAAGTTTAATAACAGAATAATTCAGAAGAAAAAGTGGAAATTCAAATTTCGTCGCTATTTTCATAAGTTGGGTGTTTTATACCCATTAGTTGAATATGGACACATAGTTCTGTACAGATTTGGTTTACACATCCAGCGGACTCTTAATGTTTATTATTTGACATTCTTAGATATCCTAGCTTATGTATAGTGATAGGATTTCGAGTAGATTGAACATACCCAGAATGTTATGATTAGATCTGCACCCGCGTTACAGAGCACCTCTGCGTTAGCTGCACTGTTTTCAACGAGTAGTTTGGAGTAATATAATAGATGTAGTTGAATTAAATGCTTTTGTTTTATTTACGAACGGAAATTCTGATTACAAGGAAGAGAGAAGTGATTGAAGAAGACTATTTTTGAAACAGTTGTCTACCAGAGATGGGCAAACTCATTATCTAGATAAAATGTTTCGAATAACGAATAGAAGATAAAAAAAGTATTTTGTCATTTTTGCTTGTTTAAACGTGAAAATTTCAATTTTTATAATAAAATAATACCTTTTTATGAATGAATCGACATTTGTCGAACAATTATTTAATCTCATTAACTGTTTAAAACTCAGAACGACACTCTTAGATACTGCTGCTTTTCACTGTGTATTATTCAAATAAAATTCTGCTCAACTCTGTTGTCTAGACAGGTTATTATGCCGTATATGATAATGAGATCGAGGAATCTCAATTTACAAAGAAGTGTTGTGGAAGATATTAAAAAATTCATCGATGTACCAGAAAAAGAAAATATATCCACCAAAAATTCCGACAAAAACACGTTGCTTTATTTGTTCCACCAAAAGAGACAAAAAATGTGACAGAACTTGGGTCAACTGTAAAAATCCGATATGTAAAGAACATACAAATTCATATGTGTAAAAATGTAGTTAGTAAGACTTCATACTAATATTATCTGTATTTCATAACAGTGCTGGTTTATGAATAAAAAAATTTGTTTTATACTACGTAATCTGCTGTGGATTATTTTTCCAACCACGATATGTAAATTTGATGAAGACCAGAGTCATGTATCGTAGGGTTAAGGGGTAGTTTCACCCTGAAGAACCGAATATCATCAAAAACGAAAAATTGTCCGATGCTTCTATTGAGGTGCCCTACTAACCTGTGGAATCTTAAAACTCAGAATTTTCGAGGTACCGAAGTCCCTTTGTAAAATACACTTCCCTTATAATAAAGATACTGTGCGGCCGTTGACAACTCAAATGATCATAAAATCAATGAAAATGTACTTTATAAGCTACGGTACAAATTAGGGTAAATATTTACAATAAGGGAGCGACCTCCAATTTCGATGATTTTTTAATATGTTCTCAAGGTCATCAGCCTGTGTAGTATTGTAAATGTTTTAGTTGAAGGTCGCCGTTTGTAAAAGTTATTATCAAAAAAAGTTTATTGTCGTACTTTAGTAGTATTGATAAGTAAAATGACCGATGACTTTGACATATCTTCTCAAAGTCACCTTCCTGAGTGACTTTCAGAAGGTTTCAGTTATAAAATGTTTACTAAAAAGTTATTAAGTGAACAATGATACCTTTTTCTTGAACTGTCTCTACCCAATTCTGAAAAACTTTTTTTGACCATCCCTGATCAACTCTGAAGCATTATATTAATCGAAATTGGTCAGACACAGTTCAAGAAACAAAAGTAACTTTTTTTTATAATAACTCCCCTAAAACAATGGACGCGTTTCCACTTATTGAAGTAGCCTCAGACGCTTGTCTACTGTTTTGGAAGATGATACTTTCTTTTTGTTAGTAATTTTGAAAAAACAAATGTCTTTTTGTCGGCAACGCATTGAAATTTCTGAGAAGGCCAAACATCTAAATAATCATCTACCTAAACTTATAAAAATAATAATTTCTTCACAAACAGCAAGTCCCAACTAAAACCTTCACAACAGTATTCAGGGTGATGACCTTGACAACATACAGAAAAATCATCGAAATTGGAGGTGACTCCCTTATTGTAAATACTTACCCAAATTCAAAAAGCAAACAAAAGCTGTTTCTATATTTCTAAAATATTCTAATCTTTATTTACACTTCTGTGAATAAGATCATAGTTCGGTGAGGTCACCAGTGGCCACACCACTGTCGTTCTACAGTTAAATTTTGTTCTGCTGCGTATCGTAAAAATGTGTGCCACGGGTCAAATGATGTGGATCTAGTGATTTACTTCGAGGTTGTCCAGTATAAATTCCGCATTCTCCGGAAACGCGTGACCCCGGTGTCAGACGAACGTTAATCCCTGGACTCGGAACGTGCGCGAAACACACACTCGGGGCTGGGCCAGGAGAGGATCTTCCCCTACTCACGAGGCCAGGGGGGAGGGGGGGGGTGGCGTGATTGCGGCGTGTCAGCTGTATTAAAGCTAAAAACGGGCACGTCATTACGAAAGGATTATGCACTCGCAATACCGAAGTTACCGTGGGGGTCACACGCTCGACCTCGTTGCACATTTTCCATTTCCAAGCCGTATTATGAGATCCCAGGATTTAATGAATCAAGGCGTACGCCCCCCCCCCCCCCGAACGTACCTACTTTGATATTATTTATTCGAGCAGTTCTGCATATTTGCCGGGGAACACGCATGGGGATTCGTTGCTAAATTGCTGCTCGACGGACGCGTTAAATAAATTCGTGACACGCTCGTGGGTAACTAAGCTCGATTAAGGATAGTCCTAATTCCGCGTAAATATCGCGGGATTTTTACAGCAACAGCTGCTCGTTTTCATTTTCCTGCTGTTTTGTTGTGTTTCTAGTGTTTCTTCTGGTTGTTATTTCGCTTTTTCTTATTTCTGGATTGGGAATGTTGTTCAACCGTTTTAAACATGGTTGTAGGAGTACGCCTTGGAGGTGCTTGGAGAAAACATAATTCATTAACTGATGTTGTGTTTCTGTTGAAGTAATCGTTACATATATGTATAGGTTGTCAGTGGATACTGTTCAGTTCAAATTATAATAGATTTACGGGAATGCGTTACTTCATTTAGAGATAATTATCATACCTGAACAGTTAATGTGAAATTTATTTTTAGATTTCTGTAATGTAGAAAAATCTTGAAAATTACTGTTCTGTTTTGGGTCGAATTGACCCTGAACTTAGTTCCATGGGTTTAAAATATTTTTAGATTTTAAATTCTCTTTTTATAGTTTTCTTTCTTATTGAAATTATTATAGAAACATACGTCAATAAAAGAAAACAAATTTGAACTTAATATAATTAACGGTTACGACGATATTCGTGGGAATTAATTTAAACGAGTCACCCTGTATATGCAACGTGTAAACACTGCGCGGAATAAATCCAAAGTCTGAGAATACATTGCTTAGGGCTTAGACAATAGAACGTTACGATGAAAGCATATTTGGTTAACAGAGTGTTCTGATAGTCAAAGTTCTACTGGGCCGCTCAAATGATTAGTTCCAGTTAGTGGACAAGTATTCCATCTGGATTTATTCAATGGAAAATACGTAAGTATTAGTTTTTTGCATATGAAAAGTAACTTTTATCAATTTATGTAGGTACACCTAACTCCGTTTTTACACGATTTCGATTTAATATGGTCTAACAAAAATATTAAATTTCTTTGCACGATTTTTGCTGATCCAACGTGGTATGACAAATTTAACTCTTTTAAAAAATTTTACTTAATTTTAGTTCGACGAAAAAATGTTCCTACTTATTTATCTAAAAAAATGATCACATTTAAAAGAGAAACATTGTCAATTTCCTTACCGAGTTAGTTAAAATATTTTTGTAATGTTTTTTTGTAACGTTGCACAAAAATCGATTTAAAGCCTCGCTTTGTACAAGTGTGAAGTATTAAGGTTAAGAACGACACACAATGCGGAAAGTCGTTGTAAGCAGTAACGATAACAGTCGTGCTCGTATCCACGCCACTGGCAGCGACGCACAGTGGTCCTTTTTCTCGAAATGCTGGCCAAAACTCATAATTTTGTTAACCTCATGTTTTTGGGGTTGCTGAATACGAATATCTTGTCAAAAATGAAAATTTATAATGAAGGAGTTAATACCACTGGCTTAAATGTTGTTTTTAAATTCATTATTATGGAAACTGATAATTTTTCGATGTTCGCCTAAAATTATATAATTAAAATGTCGAATTTAATATGGTAACCTTAATTCAGAACATTTTTGAAATTGATTATTGTGAAAATTTTATTTCTTTCGATATTCAAGAAAAATTCAGTATTTCTACATTTAGCAGGTCATGTATACATATAGTTTAAATATGTTTTTGAAGGTAATAATAAATAAAGTAAGAATTATAAATGTTGTTTGAAATAAGAAAGTGCTATTTCACTTATTCCATGCTTACAGGTGAGTACTAGTTGAGGATCGACATGCAATATTTATTATGGTTAAACCCCATAATCTAGGGTCATAAAATTTAACATGGAGTTTATACAGGTTTCTATTATTAATAATTAATTACAAAAAATTGTTTTCATACCCAAAAAAATGCAGATCTAAAAGGGTTCGTTTAGGTCGTAGATAGGTACTAATGGTCTGTAAAAGGTACAAATATGAGCAAAATTTCTCAATTGGATATCATACCTGACATGTAGCTGTAAGTCAAGAAATTAAAGTCACTACGTGAAGTTCCATGTATAACATAACACTACGTACACCTATTTTCCTTCCGTTATACTAAAATATAAATAAGACTTATGACATCTCCAAAAGTGAAATAAAAGAGTAAAGTCACAAATTTTTTGCATTGTTTATATGCAAAGTTTATGTTTATAACATGTATTTTAATGATAAAATGGTTAACATATGATTACATTAAAAATAAACTTTTCCTGATACATATGCTAGTTTCAATTTATTAAGAACAAGATTTCGTCAACTTTAATCACTTATATCTCACTAACCGACCACTATACATATTTGAAAATTTCCAGCGACATTTCTTCTACTAACATGTATACATTAAATATATGATACTGGCAACAAGTTACTATGTACTTTAAAAAATGAATGTATTAATCAATCAAGAACAACGGCAACGAACGGTGACATTAAAAAACGGCCAGTTTTATTACAGGCGAATGCAGCGGCCAATAAAAATTTATATCAGCCCTGAACCGTGACGAGACCACCGGTTCTCGCCGAAAACATCCTCCACCTCCCTCTGCAAGTTTTACCTAATACGTATTATAATAGGATTAGCCGAGATAACGGCACGGTTACTCGCTGTTGCGTGAGTTCACCAGCATATAATTATGACGGCGTTGGGATGCTAATAGCCGTATTGTTTCGGTCACGGAAACACCCGGCGGAACGTTATTCCGGCGTGTTTGGTTAAATTATCTTATGTTAATCTCTCAAGTCGTGCTCATAATCGGTAACAATTTCGGGTGTATGTACATACGTATATCTCGTGGTCACGAAAGACTCGTTCACAGAACGAAACGTTAGATATACATATAATACACATACAGGGTGTAACAAAAATGTTGTCCGACCCGGAAATGGGGTACTCGGGGGGTGAATTGAAACAAGTTTTTCCTTAGCAACAATGTAATCTGAGGCTTCGTTACCGAGATACTAACGAAAAACCCCGACCAATCAGAGCGCGAGTTTGCCAGCCGAGTTCCCGCAGTAGCGTGGCTACAAATCGCAGCGCGTAGCTACCGCTAGCGCGGGAACTCGGCTGGCAAACTCGCGCTCCGATTGGTCGGGGTTTTTCGTTAATATCTCGGTAACGAAGCCTCAGATTACATTGTTGTTAAGGAAAAATTTGTTCCAATTCACCCCCCGAGTGCCCCTTTCTGGGTCGGACAACATTTTTGTTACACACTGTATATATTTCGCGATAAATTCCGCCATTTATATTTTTCCAACGGGATGTTCAGTGAATCTGCCCCCGTTACTCGTTATTACGGAGCTCATCGAATGTGTTCGTTCTTCTTGGTCATTCATATTAATGGGAGCCGCTCGCATGGCAGAACATACATTATCGCGTGTATATGTATACCATCCGAAATTAATCGGGGGGAGGGGTGGGGGAGCGACAAAAATAATAAATGCACGCTGTATGAATTCACATTATTTTCGCCACGTTTGGCGCACACAGCATCGAGAAACATCAATTCTGTCGATTTAAAATTACCATAAATACGCTACACCGGTGTATCGGTTGGAATTTCAACGCGTCGTTGTCGTGTTCTTTGAAATACAGATACAAATTTATTTCCGGCTGTAATCTAACACGTTTACCGTATCATCGTTTTCCGGAATTTTCGAAATATCTGTCTCTACGGGGTGTCCCATTTAAATCGTTTCACTCGAATATTTGGGAAACTGTTGTTGATAATAAAAAATACTTCAGAAACAAATTGAATGATTTCCAGGGGGTGGCACATATGTAATGTTATGTAGTTTAGTTTGGTTCAGTTTGGCTCAGTGTCTCCCGGGAAAGTGGAATATCGGATCCCACTCCAAGGCCCTAGCACAGCATCAGGCGCTCTAGCTTACACACCACCCGTAAGGTGGCCGTAGGCATTACCTGGGGAGGCTTGTTTTGCCCCTGACTTTCCTACCGGATACAAATTTTTTAGGCCCGGGCCACATGAGGGTGCGATGGTACTCGTGCCAGGGGGCGGAGAGTGATAACGATCGACCCATCACTAACTAATCGATAAGCTTGGAGTCGAACGTCGGGGCAATCGATCCTTCGTCTCCGAGAGGTGAGAACCATCTCACACTTGTCTTCATAATGTTATATAAGTGGTTCTATCGTAGGTGGAAGCGTAGAGGACGTATGAAGGCCAACGTTGTTTTTTTTATATGAAACTATGTATTTTGTGTCGCACCAGTCGATGTAGTTGGTTCTTGCCTGTAAAAAGTAACTAAGCCATTTATGGCAAAGTACTACTAGGTTAGGAGATATTTTAATTTTAATACTGCGTGTTGATACTCGGTACATTACGTTATGCTATGCTAGTTATGTCAGTACATGTATCTTTTAACGAACTATTTTTGATTTTTGAATAAATGTTTGTAAGCAAATTCAAAGAAAAATGTTTGAAAACAAAATCAAAGGGGACATATGTTTATATAAACCTTTTTTCACTGTTATGGTGTGCTGAAGTCACCCCTAAAATATTTCCCATTTATTCTGAGACACCCTGTATTTAGCCGATGTAACAGGTCTGCAATTTTCATATAGTGGCAATGATATTATTTCATTGAAATTTGTTCGCTTCCTTCAGTTCTGGAGATTTTTAATACTGCACTTTCTTCCACTGATCTTTTATTATAATATTTTACATGGCGTATCCCTTTTAAATCTCATCTAGCAAATCTTTAACCAATTCACAACTTCTCCGTATGTTTCTGCCTTTTTGTTACGTATGTTCTGCGTTATTGTTACAAATGAGTTTGTACTAGTTTAAAAAAAGACGACATATGCTATTCCATTTTTACCCTCGGACAGCGAATACAGTACCATTTTGGTCCTCTTGTTGCAATATTCAACTGTCGAAAAAAGCATTACAGAGGAATAGCACATTTATAACTGAATATAGAACTTTATCCAACAGTAAATATATCGAAACTTTAACCGTAGGTCAAAAATGCGCTGCTTGAGCATCCGTCGTCTGATGGTTACCAAATTTCCATTTTCAAAGAAAACTCATAAGAATATTTTACTGCACTGACTTTATTATTATAAATATAAATAGAAGACATCAATCTGCAGCTGAAACTACTTTTAACACATTTCTTTTCAAAACTAGACCTCTACCACTTTCAAAAAAAGGAAACTGCTCGTATCTCGATCAACGTGACGAACCTCCAAGACGGTTCAGTAGGTTCCGTGATCGGGACAAAGAACATTGGTACCGCGTACACGAAAACGGTTCGAAATAGGTGACTTTTTGTCTTAATTACGCGCGACGTAATGTGCGAGACGTTACGCGCAACTAATTGCAGCCAGATAACGCGCTGAGAATACGCCAGACGTCTCGACTTATCGCTCGCACTAATCATACCCGTGGTTCCGGCGGTCCAGGGTGAAAGGCCTGGAAACCGAGGCTTCCTGCAACCCCGCCGGAGGGGGGGAGGGGGAAGGATAACGTGACACGTAGCGCTGCTGGATTCGGGGCGGACACGTCAGATTTAACTGCATGTAATTAGTGATTACAAATTACCCTTTTGTCCATTAACAGGGTCGAGATACGCGTTCCAGATTCGCTTAGCCGCCTCCTATAAATGAACATCTCCATTATGTCCGGCGAGAGACGGGGGTTTTGTGACTATTAGAAAAAACAATGTAACGAATGGCGGTGGGTTCATGAACGAACTGTTCATTGGGCCGGTTATAATAACACTAGTTTACAGTCATTTGGTGATCCAGACTCTACTACGAAATTCTTATGGTAGGTGGTCGCCTAAATTCAAAAACCCACGTGAGATGTAATTCCATGGATACGTTTTTGAGATATCGCCCGATTAATATTTTGGTAATTTTTTAAGAAGACGACCCGACGTATTTGGCCGTATTTCACGTTGTAGTTAACCAAATTGATCGCGATGACTCTTAAATTAAAGGTAATTAAATTATATATAATTCGTTCTTAGATTGTTTTTCAATCGGAGCAATAGTTTCGGCGAAATCGAACGAAACTTAAGAAAAATTTCATTTTTTGGGGCCGAAATTGAAATTGAAAATTCACTACATCGCCTGGAAAACATAGAAATTATTATGCGATGTCCAGATTTTTATTTTTTGCGTCGAGTACGCACCTTTACGAAGGAAATAAGCCCAGCCTCAGCAAAATCCATGGACAAATAAGGAACTTATGGGCGATAGAGTGGGAGTGCCTATTCTGAACTTTTTCCCTATTTCTTCCTATTTCTTAGCGAATTACGTATTTGTCTTCAATTTAAATGTATTTTTTCTGCGTATTTATTTATTTAAGAAGAAAACAAATTGAAATGTATTTCATTTCATTTTATTTTATTTTATTTTTGAAAACAATTTATGCTCTTCCTGTGTCTTTTGCCCGCATTTGTATCTGTTTCTCTTATAATGAACCAGGCGTAGTTACCCATCATTGACTTAAAAACAAAAATCGATCACCGAGCATTCAGAAAGCATCTCGCACCGAATATTCGAGATTTATTCATCGATTTTATATTTCTTCTTACCTGGATTTCAAGAATTTCGAATCACAAAGAAAGCGCAAAGTTTCGAATTCTTGAAACTCAATATTTTCTTGGGTTTCGAAAGGTTTCGAGGTTTCAAGAAACTCATTTCTAGCTTAGATTTTATGGAATCGTAGTTTTGCAACAATTTCCTTTTTAACGACACCCTTCTGCGAGAAAATTACCGGCAGTCGTCACAATGAAAAGAAACGTTTCCGTTCCGTCGACCGATCGAAGGGGAATCGGTGACAACTGGTTGCCTCGATAATTGGATATAAACTGTCTGTATTGACATTCGTGCGATAAATAGAAGAAGAAAGTTATGGTTTACTAATTGCCGAGTCAATCGAAATATTCGATAAATTTCGAAATACAGAGAGAACGGTAATTATTTTGTGTCAATACGAGTATAATTTGGAAAACGACAAAAGAGAATTTGTCAATATGTAATAACTTTCCTTTACTGTTAATCCAATAAGAATGATTTTAAATACCTTTTATTTAATTTCTGAATTCAGTAAAATTAAATAATATTTTCCACTCTGAAAGGTATCTTGAAAAAGTAACGGCAATCTTTATGATATAACACTTACTGTAAAAACTTAAATTCATTTACGTTGGTGGTATTCTATTATTCAACATTTATTCACGATAAACATGCCGAACACAATGAAAATAAAATGTATAATGGTAGAAATAAATATCTGTGTAATTCACATTTTTGTAAACTGGCCTATAAAAATACAAATTTCCGTGAATATCTGTGACCCAATTATAACGTAACGATGTAAATTATTTAGTATTCTGCTCATATAATTCGAGTAATAAAACTGAAAAGTAAAATTACATAATATGGATCGCCCTAAACTGAATCTCTTCTACAATTTTATAATACCTTGTCGGCGAAGTCTACGGATTCTGACCCCGGATTTCATTCAGCTTCGCCCTGCCTCGCCCAAGTTTCTAAGATGCTTTCGTCGGTCATTCTCTTAATTAAGAACGTTTTACATATAAACGACTGAAAAGATTTTTACCGTAGAAAGTATGTTGATTTTAGCGAAAAATTACGTCGTACGTATTGAACGTAAAATTTCAAAGCTGTTGAAAACCATCTAAAAACGACGAAAGCACTGTGTTTCTTATTTGTGATAGAAGATACAGGAAAGAATATAAGTTCAATTATGATTTCTATATTACGCCATAAATATTATAAATTACAGAAACAAATACTGACAGCGTTCGACAAGATTGGCGGTTAGATTCTTTTCAAATTTAATTTTAATTTCTTTATTCGTTTTAGATATTTTCTAACCGTACAGTGATTCATAAAATTATATTTTAAAACAGGTTTCTGTATTAATAGAAATATTCTATCGGTATCGAGAATTTCCAAAACGTTGAGGGGATCGATAAAATAAATTTGCAAATAGTGGAAAAAGTAGAATAACGAAAAATGTTGAGTCCAAAAAATTCGATAAAAGAAGTGGCATTTCAATTTTTATTATTGATATAGTTAACGTGCAAAGGTTTAAAATTAATTTTTAGTCAGTTTTATAATGAAACGCTAGATAACATTGGTGGCTAGTAAAAAATTCAATTTGCTATGCAAATTTTACACTGAAGACATTATTACAGTAATCTGGGCATGGCTGACAAATTACAGTTGCACTCATAAAGGGATCTAATTCGCGGTAAGTTTCGTGAAATGTTATTACTGCTGCTTCAGGTAATAATACTAGGTTGCTGCACACGAAAATGGCGTCTTTTTGAAATGAATCTTTAAAGACCGGTGGTTCCACTAACCCTTCTACATCTAATTACAGTCATCTTTTTATGAATTTACACAGACATTTTTAATCAAAGTTACATACGTTTTCGCCTCATCTTGCCTTTTGTAAACTTTCTACAATGGGTACGATAAGATAGCGACAGAGTATAAATACAAAATATTTGAACCGCCAAGAAATAAAGAATTATTAAATAGTGGTTAATTTTACATTTGCAAATAACAAATAACCTATTATTCTGTTAATGTTAAACAATTTATTTAGATTTATTCCAATAACAGGTACTTATACATTTCTTGCTTTCGTTCGAATTTCCAAATGAAAAAGAAGTTTTATTCAAACTAGAAGAGGTATATTTCATTGGAATTTAACATTTATTCATTCGAGATACGGACATCTATTGTATTTAATTCTAAGAGTGAACTGAATAATTAAATAATTAAATAGAAATTAAATTTAAACTCCCTATTAATCTTGGTATACAGAAATATATTCATCTACCACCAAGACATATAAATTTCGATCCAGAAAGATACAACTAAAAGCAAATAAATTTTTTAGCAAATCGGTTTGACACGCTTGTGGTAGAGAATCATCAATTATTTAACCAGTTAGCAATGAACAAAATTTCTTTTCTTTTACAATTTAGCTAATAGTAAGAGTTTTGAGGAACTCTAATACAATATTGTTTATCTGTAGTGCTTAATATTTTAGAAAGGTGGGTTAAAACAGCCTTGTTTTAAATTGTGACTTTATTCTTGTTAAAGATTACAATTTTATTGGGTAATTGAAGTGTTGCTCTTTCAGAGAAAAATAGCTCAGTTAACTGGTCAATTGTTGATGTCAGAGACGATTGCATAATTCTGTAAAACGCGTCAATGGGCATTGCAGTCTGCATCTTTACTCACTCCTCATTTTTTTTTTGTATTTTTTACCTTTATTCATATTTGTTTATACTTGTGTTCTATTTGCTTCGTTTTATATTTACGTTATTAATAAGTGTTACAATACCTGAAGACTATGAATCCGCCTTTGTATGTACCGTCTAAATGCCGCCACGCGTGTTTATTTACAACAGAATTGGGCAAAGTGTAATCTAATTACAAAAGCTAAATTTCAATTACAATGTAATTGCTAAGGCAATTACAAATTATTTTCTGTAATTTTAAGTGTCATTAACTTGGATTACGATTGTAATTGCAAAGTAATTATAATTACAATGTAATTGTCAGATGTAATCGCAGAACAATTACAATTGCTGTGCAATTATAATTACAATTCACAATTACAAATCACAATATATTTGGAATTACATGCAATTGCAATTACTTTTTAATTGCAGTTTTTAATTACAAGTAATTGCATTTACTTTATAATTGTACTGTTTAATTGCATTATATTTGAAATTACTTTTAAATTAAAAGTATAAGGTAGTAACAATGAAAGTAATTGATCATTTAATCAACTGCAAATGCAAATGTAATTGATTACGCCCAACTCTGGTTTAAAGCTGGTAACTCACCTCATTGAATCTATGTAGTATAGAGGAAAAGGTGGTATGTAATATGGAACACGCTGTTATTTCCGAAATTGCGTTTGCTATTTATTCGAAACAGTAGTAGCTATAACTATTAGGTCTTCTGTTGCTCAGTTGTCAGAATAGCGTCTGCATCGTCAACTGTTTGCGGTCGTAAAAGAAGCTTTTACGTTTGACGGAAATCAAAACTTTTCAGAAGGTAAGTTTAATTAGTGATTTAACTACCCTCCTTACGAAATGTAAAATATTATCTATAGTATGTTAGATAGTAATAAGATTAAAGTTGAAAATGGCAGGATTAGTTCTTTGAAATCGCTGCGCCTTTGTTGAGGGTTATTGGATCATTCGGAAAATGGCATTGGTGGTAAATGTGGAGTGCTACTAATAATCTGGCTAGACATTCCAGACGTCAAAATCTGGAGAACTTTGGGATCAGTGTGAAATACGCCAGGATTGGGCTCATACTTCATGCAACAGTTGTGAAACTGAACACTTCTTTTTGCAACTTCCGTTCATGAAGACCATTAATTTAATTTAAGTCCAATTTTTTCTCTTCATTTATAAAGTGTACTTTATATTTCAATTTTCAAATTAATCTTTCCGATTACATTTACAGAACAAAGATTGTTCAATTAATAAAATGCTTGCAATAACAAAGAATAAAATTTTTACATCTGTTTCGTATCACCATCCCGCTTTAACAAACCCACATGTGAAACTATACTGAAATAAATTATTGTGCTCCTTCAACAGATTTATCTTGTACCCGAAGACCCAACGATACATAACAAGACATAAGTTAAAATTAATTATTTTCCCTAAAACCAAAACAATGGTCCACATTACCACCTCTTCCTCTATACAGGGTGTCCCAAAATAGTTGTAAGTCCATGAAAGGAGTGGTTCTTCGGGTGATTTGAAGCCACTTTTTCCTTAGCGAAAAAGTTCTCCTAGGCTTTGTTAATGAGATATTAACGAAAAACCCCGACCAATCAGAGCGCGAGTCTGTCGACTGAGCTCCTGCGGCAACGTTGGCTACGCGCTACCGCGGTAGCTCAGCCGGCAGACACGCGCTCTGATTGGTCGGTGTTTTTCCTTAATATCTCGTTAACAAAGCCTAGGAGAACTTTTTCGCTAAGGAAAAAGTTGTTTCAAATCACCCGAAGAATCACCCCTTTCAAGAACTTACACCTATTTTGGGACATCCTGTAGATTCCTGTTCCACGCAACAGAACACATAAAGGCGGTAAATCTGGTAAGGCGGTGACTGTTGAACACACACACACACACACACACCTATGCATATTTACCCGATTTCAGAGAGACTCAACAGAGGTATGTAAGTATAACACCGAGACAGAGTCTCTAAAATATCCTGTATAAATAGGATGCGGGTGATCCAACGGTCTCAGCGCGATAATACATTTAAACTGGTTTTATACGTCGGTCGGGGAAGGAAATTAGAGAGTGGCCGGCGCGCCGGCCGGTTCTGTCCCGTGTGTCGTTCGAGTTAAACTAAAATCAAGGGGGATCCGCAACATTCGGATTACGTTCTCCCCCGTCGTCGTTCGTTTGCATGGCCGGGGCTTTTACCCCCGTCTGGCCTTACACGCCGTTACGCGTCCGTTGTTTGCAATACGGGTGATTTAATGTTTGAAAACATCGAGCGTAATGCGATGAGAAAGCAGGAGCTGTATGCTTTTTTTCATACTGAAGAAGCGAGACCGTTGCGGGCCGCTCAAGATTTTTTACGTCGTTTCCCGGATTCTATTAACAGAATGCTTTACTCGGCCGCGATTGCATCCGCCATTTTATACGATGCCATTTCGTTTCGAGTCAGTGTTATTATGGTCATCTGCGGCTTGTTATATTCGCCACTCATGATTGCATTCGTGGGGGCGTTTTTGTTAATTTTGTTGAATGTATGAAATTTAATTAAAATTTAAAACATTTTTTTTATGTATGAAATATAATGGACTTAATGTTTTTTTTTAAGAACAAGTCAGAAGAACTTATGACTGAAACAATTTTCGTTCTTGTTTCTTCAACATATATCGTCATTTTTGGCAAACGAAGTACAGTAGATTCTCGATAACTGTTCGGAAGGATCTCTAAGTTAAGGGGGAAATCCTAGTTTTCGCGTGGAAAAATGGATTTTTTCTTGACGGAATCTTTTAGTTAATTTCTCGAAAGTGGACACAAAATGAATTTATTCATTGCCTTGTAGGTTCTACTAGATTCGAAATAAAAAGAAAATATGAATAAACTTTTCGAAACTTGTTTTTATGCTAAATTTCAGACGATCGAACATTCTGTAAATATATAAAATCCACAATCCAGTAATAACATTGCGATTCAAGTCAAAGCTATTCAACGTTAATCAGAAATTAAAGGAAACAATTTTGCGTCGATAGTCGTTACGTGCATCGAACTGTGAAAAACATAATTTCTGTCGCGTAACCGAGACGCCGCGCTCGCGCGTTCGTTTCGTTTCGTTTCGAACATCCAATCAAAAACGGTATATCACCATTCTCTGTTCCTTGTTTTTGGATTCATTCGTCCCGACGAGCCCCGCCGTACGGACAGGTACAATTTCATTCCTGCCATAACAACACGGAGCAACATATTTCTCTTCGAAATTGGATTCGAAGTTTTCAATTCTGTGTCACTGTTCCTCGACAACCGTGACACTTACGACTGTTGCTTTACAATTCAGGGTGTAATTAACACATTTGTTAGTCCATTTTGTAGAACAATCTCTTGGTTTCCACATTTTATTTCTCGAATTTACAGTTTAACTCAGGATTTTTATCTCGGCCCATCGGAAAAAATATTCAACAAATAAAAAATGTCTTGTACCGGGCTTCTATGCCGATGAAGTCAAATTGGAACACCGTTGAATTATTGAATATACTGCATTTGTTATAATCATTAACGATGACCTGATATGGTATATACATAACATATAGGATAAATGATTTATCTACTTTTTTCGAAAAAATTTTATAGATATGAACACTTTATTTTTCACTTTTCAACTTCTTGTTCACGAATTATTGGCTTTTTTGAATTCGTATGTGCAAGAACGAATCATGCTGTAGATTGCTGTCATTCATGTGATCATTGGACCATATATGACAAACTTTTATTAGGTTATTGATATATGATAATTATATGGGTGGAGATTACATGGTAGACGAAGAATTTCAAAATGAAGTTCCTAAAACAGTGTAAAGCTGCGTCTAAACTATATAGCATAACGTTTTCTGCAACTGAAGAAATTTCAAAAATATCTAATAAAAGAAAAGAGAAATCACTAATTAAAGAATGTGACAACTCTGTACGGTCTCTCCTACATCAATGTGGTTGCTAATGACTCTTTTGTAATAGTTACAATAAATAATAATACAAAATAAATAATAACATCACAGTGAAAAAATCGTATCGGCGGTTGGTCGTTCCCCGAAAAAATTAAATACAAAATTCCTAAATTCCCGCCAAATCACTAAACTTAAGGTCACCGAGGAAAATGATCCCTCTGATTGATGAAGATCAATAATATAAAATATGTAGTATACTGCTATACATTTACATTTGAGACTGTATTTTTATTTGTACATAAGACTACAAGGCCAATGTCATTCATTTAATCTCATTAATTAGGCATTCTATCATTATCACATGATTTTTAACATTATATTTTAATTATTAGTTAAATTATTATGTTTCATTATTAGTTAGTTTTGTCAATATTTAATTGTGGTTGAATAATAAATTATATTTTATCATATGTATGTATAGTATACAACAATTAGCTAATATCCGCAGAGAAATTTGGAACCTAACTCCGTGGATATAGAGGTTTCACTGTAATAATAAAAATAAATAAATAAAAATAAATAAAAATAAATCAAAATAAATCAAAATAAATAAAATAAAAAATAAATAATAATAACATGAACATAGAAGCACCGAAATATCCTGCACATCGAGTTTCCCCAACATCTCTAACATTTTAACTGCAACATCACCCAAACATGGGTGACAAGTACCTTGCAAAGATGCTGGATTATTTAAATACCGTGACAAAATTTCAGCCTAAAAACAATATCGCAGTATAATTTTAACCAAGACCAACAGCTTCTATTAACTAAACGCATATATTTCCAACGATTTCTGACTTGAAAAAAAAAAAATATGTCTGGCTACGTACGGCCTTTTTCACTGTACCAGTCAACCTGCTAATGAATCGAGTTTCTTCACCGAAATCGAACGAAATCACCGACAAGGGAAACGGCAATAATTCAAGCTCGGCTCGATCACAAAACCAAGAACAATTTTTCACCGTAACGAAAAGAGAGAGAGAGAGAGAGAGAGAGAGAGAGAGAGAGAGAGAGAGAGAGAGAGAGAACAGATCGTTCCAGAATTGTCTCGATGTTTCGAAACGTGTCACGTCCCGGTGCACGTCGAACGCAAAAAAAAATGCGGAAGCACAGAGGGGGAAGCTCCAGTGGGTTGTTGTTCTTTGTCGCGCAAACGGGGACCGAATCGACTGGGCTCGAAATGGCGAAATGCTGTACGCGACGCGTTCGTTTTCGGGCCGGCAGAGGGGAATCATTATGTAATCGAAGAGTGGCTCGTGCTCAGTTAAGGGGACGCCCACGTCGGTCCAGCCGGTAATCGTCGCGTGCGCGCGCGCGTTCAATCATGCGTTTGCAGGCGATATATCGGCCGTGCGCGCCGAGTGTTATTCGCTACACCCGACAATGATACAGTCGAGCTGCTCTCGAGCCACCTCACGGTCCATTGGATAATGATATCCACGTCTGCTTTGGAAATCAGTCCGCGTCTGATGGCGTTTCGCTGTTTGTCCCCGTTGTCGCTTACGGTCTCCTTTTCGTCTCGAACGAGTTGCTAAATTGATCGATGACGGACGCTCGCGACAGATCCCCCTTGGAGTTCCAAATCATTTTCGAAGTAATACGAAGTTTTATACTTTGAGGATACAGAGGGCGTTTGGTAACAGATGTCGCAAATCTTAAGGGGGTATTCGACATATGAAAATGAGATGCTAATCAAGATTAACGAAAGGGCGTTCAGAGCTTCGTTTTTGAGTTATTAACCATTGTGTGGGCAAGCAAAATGTTCACGATTATTGAGCAATCGGAGTATCTCAAATATCTTATTCTTATAGTTTAGATAAATATAGATTGTAGTTTCACTGTTATACTCTTCCGAAACTTTCAGTTTTCTCTTTTCATAATATATCGAGTGCTGTTTTAGAAAAGAACATAAAAACTTGTGAAAGGAAATATGGAAATGGAAATGTGGAAATATTGAAAATGTAGAAATATAGAGTACACGCGTACCCGGTTGGCTACACAAGGGTTAATGTAGGGTTTATACAGGGTGTAACAAAAATGTTGGAGATCTCTGAAATGGGACACTCGTGAGGCGATGTGGAACAAGTTTTTCCTTAGCAAAAATGTTATCCCAGAGCTTGTTAACGAAATATTAACGAAAAACTTCGACCGATCAGAGCGCGAGTCTGCCGGCCGAGTTCCCGCGATAACGTTGGCTACCAATTGCAGCGCGTAGCCAACGTATTGGTTGTGGTTTTTCATTAATATCTCGTTAACAAAGCCTCAGATAACATTTTTTTGAAGGAAAAACTTGTTCCAAATCGCCTCACAAGTGTCTCATTTCAGGAACCTCCAACATTTTTGTTACACCCTGTATATAGATGTGGGTAATTAAATGGTTGACACACACAACAAATAATAATAATATAAACTGTATTTAATGTGAAACTATAATAAAAGGTAACGAAACAACAGTCCACAACAAACGACTAATACAGTAAATCTTCAATGAGTGTATTCGAAGGATCCTTGACACTCACATGGAGAGGTTCCCAGGTGTAACGCTGACTTTTTAATGAGATTTAACACAGTAATAAAGCTTGGAATTCTGAAGCCAATTATATGTTTCAACCGCATATGTTATACCGCCATTAGTCAGAGATGGGCAAACTAATTATCTAGATAAAAAGTTTCGAATAACGAATAAGAGATAAAAAAAAGTATTTCGTCATTTTTAATTGTTCAAACGTGGAAATTCCAATTTTTATAATGAAATAATACTTCTTTATGAATGAAGCGACATTTGTCGAACAATTATTTAATCTCATTAACTGTTTAAAGCTTAGAACGACACCCTTAGATACTGCTGTTTTTCACTGTGTATTATTCGAATAAAATTCTGCCCAACTCTGCCATTAGTTTATGAAATATTTCATGTTCAGTGCCGAGGAGTCTCCGAACGCGAATATTTCCATACCCGCTGTTGTTAAGAAGATTACGAAGGTGATATTTTTTCTTAAAATGGGACCTTATTTAATCCTCGGGCACCGTTCGATTCCATTTGGCCCGAAGTTCACGTTTGATTTGTAATTATGCTTCTGATTAGAAAAATTCGTAAATAAATCTGGCGTCGATAGTTAATCTGCGTTGCAATTCAGAGAGAAGATGAATATATTTTCTCGATCCAATTTATAACACAATTTTGTGTGGTTCACTTTAAGTTCAAGAGTAATAGAATTATTGCTTTTTTCAAATATTACTTGATTTCCAACAGTTTAGGTTACAGAAGCTATTCTAAATAGTCAACGTTGTTTGATAAAGGATTCAGTTATCTAACTGTGACGTTGGCTCATTGTCAGTGGCAGTCTGATCAAAGTGGACCTATACTACTTATTACACTTTCGCGTCATGGATGCGTATTCGGATCAAACTGAACCGCATAATTCCTTTTGAACGCAATAAACAATATTTTGAACTATTAAATTTTTGCTATAAAAGCAGAAAATACCATAGTTATGATTAGAGTCTGTGTGTGTTTAAGATAGAAAAAATGCGAATATCAACGGTTCTTCAGATGGCCGAGATTTACGACAAACCAATTAGTTGTCGAAAGTAATCAAAACATTTATGAAATTATTTACATCTTACATTGCAATGTTATTCAAATTCATTATTATTTTTATTAGTACTTATTAAACACGAAATAAAGTCAGAAGAATCCTACTAGGTGAATAATTAAAAAATAAATCAAACTAAACAGCGCCAACTTTATATCCAAAAAGCTAAACTTTGTGACGTCTAGGGGAAAAACTAAAACCAACATCGTACATATGTTCAGGAACCTTCAATTACCACAAAAAATCTAGTTTAGTTTCATCATTCTCAACAGTGTTTATAAATGCATAAAATTCCTGGTCTGTTTCGTCGTATTCGAGCAGGGACGTCGAGAAAATTCGTGTTTATCAAGACACGCGCAAGATCCTGGGTACAGATGTCTCAACAATGATCGTTCGGTATCGAACAACAGTCATAACGTCGCCTTGATTCGCCTGTTAGGGGAATCGACTCGATACAGAGTCTCTCTTCAGTCGATTACCCATCGAAATACCCTCCAAAGGCCTCGAACATCAACCCCTCCCCAACCCCCTACGGCTGATGATGCCACCCTTCCTCCCTCGTTTGTTTGCTCGTATCCATTTCGAGGATTTCCTTGTGACGAGAACGTCGAAATCGGCGAATAATAACAAAACAGTGAAATGAACGGGAACCGTGGGGGTGGGCCTCGAATCGAGTGTAGATGTTAGTCGAATCGTTAACGGATATCATCTCTCGTCGAGAACGATTATCATAATACCGGCACTTGTGCGGCGCCGACGGGATGGTAACCGTCTTTCGGTCGATCGGTTAACGAGTTCCACCGTTGAGCAGCAGCGTTTTCGGAAATCCCGTTCTGTTTAATGGCGTTTCGCTGTTTGCTCGCCACTTCATTGACCTTTTTACCATACCGCATCGATCGCAAACAACGTGAATTTATGGGAAGCGGGCCCGGGAATTGAAATGTTTAATTACCAGGCGCGTTCGATTGGCTGGAAAGCAGTTTGTATTTCGTTGCGGTCGGACTTTACGTGGCCCCACCCCATCTGAAAATCTTGTTCGCGATAATCGGAACGTAATTACATTCTGTGGATACGAAAGAACTGTAGTAGCGTTACCGTGTTCGAATACCAGAATCATGCGAACTGTAAAGTTTAGCGGCTTAACGTTATTATGAAATTTTGTAACTCCCGTGTTTCGCTTAACGCCTAGAACCACCGAACTCGTGTGAACGACGGAATTTCAAATTTCTTGTTTTAGAATTAATGGAATCGACAGAGTGGACCACGAAACGTGATCGGCTTAGATTATTCTATTGCTGGCTGTTCGATCGAAATTTTCGTTTGGATGTTTAACCAGCAGTGCAGACGTTATAAATAGAACTAACAACGGAAGTTCGGTAACCCGAAAATTCCGATTTTTTTTTAAAGTTTGCAGGGTTGTAGGTTGTATACCTCAAGAGAAGCATAGCGCAATTTTCTGGTCCAATTTCAGTTCTTCAGGGTGAAAACATCTCTTGAAGGTGTTTCCATGTTTGCCTGTATATATTTAAAACCATCGTAGATATAAAAAAATGGTTGTAATGAAAATCGAATGGTCTTTTATGCTCTATAAAACGATGCAATTAAATTGATAAAAATTCTTTGTTTAACCCTTTGAGTGCCGGGAGCCGATATATCGGCTCCTGCTACACTGGCGAGAAGTGCCAGAGCCGATATATCGGCCCGCGCCTCGTAGCGCTTTACTATTCGCATTGCGGGAGAACTCTATCACAAAATAAATTTGTAATACGTTATAAATGATCTAATTTCATTATGAGAGAATTAAAAAAAAATAGTTTTTCGTTTTAACTCTTTGTGGACGACGACCGATAACAATTACATATTTCGAAAGAGATAATCCGCCTGGCGCCTACCGTGTACCTTCAAGTTATGTTTTATTTTTGTTATGTAATATTGTTTATCTTGTTACAAAATATATTGGAAATACAAAGTATATGCTTCATAATAATTGACCCATATAAAATTATGGTGAAAAGATGGCTGTTTGTATGTGCAAATACGTTTTGTACGAGAGAACACAACTTTTACTTCATTTATAAACATATATACCTTTGTTTTTTCTATAATTCTCAAATGAGTACAAAAAAAACTAGTGTCATTGTTTAGTTCTGTATTTCATCTACAATACGCAGCTTTTTGAATCATGTAAATATCGTTTCTCGTTTGGTTTTTATAAGCATTTTCCCGAACCCTTGTAAAACTGTGAAATTCGGCCGGTTTTTCTCGCATAGGCACCTCTATTTCGCCCGGCACTAAAAGGGTTAAATAAAAACAACCCACCCACTTTTATTAATTATCAATTTAATTGCATCGTTTTGTAGAGCATAAAAAATCATTCAATTTTTAGTATAACCATTTTTTTATATCTATGGTACTTTTAAAGATATACAGGGAAATATGGAAACACCTATCTACCTTCAAGGGATATTTTCACCCTGAAGAACTGGAATTGGACCAAACACAAAAATTGCGCTATACTTCTCTTGAGGTCCCCTACAAACCTGCAAAGTTTAAAACAAATCGGAATTTTCGGGTTACCGAATTTCCATTGTAAGCTCTCGTGTTTTAATCGTTTACGCGAGTGTGTTGTAGTTGATGGACACACCATTTTGAACATCGTTTTAATTAATGTAAACGATATTTTCTTAATGTTTCTTTGGCTTAGAAGAAAAGGAATTATTTGTTATGATACTTGGCGAATTCGTCTCAGTATCTGGTAAAAGATGGTCGTGAAAAATTATAAGTTTGTCTACAAAAAAAAACTCAAGGTGACCTCGAAAAATCTGGACAAAAAGGGTTGAGAAACAGTTTGGTACAAATTACTTAACCCTTCAAGGCAGAGTGTTGCACCGGTGCAAGTAAATCTCCACGGTTTAAATTGAGAAATGCAAGTATTCCTTCAAAAAATAAATAAAAAAATGATAAAATAGGTCTGTTTAATATCGATATGTTTGCCTTAAAAATAACAAAATATAACGTATATATCAGTCTCATAATTTTCAAATAACAATTTAAGGGTCTGGGCGTTAAAGCTCTCCTTGAATCATTCTCGATCGAACAGCTAGCAATAGAATTATCTAAGCTGATCACGTTTAGTGGTCATTTTCAACATCAGTTTCATCGTCATTTGGTATTCTACAGTGTTATGTTATATTGTATTATATGTATATAAGGTGATTGAGAACACGATACTATATTAGATGTCTTATTTTCACACATTGTATAATGAATTATTAGTGATTATTTAGAGTCGCATTCAATTAGAGAAAGTTAGAGTAACAGTAGGTTGTCAGAAATTATTATCAGCGTACCAATGGCCGTCCTACGCGTATGAACTAGGATTTCTGGGTAACTATAAGTTACATGTGATAAGACTTCCGTTTAAATTTGTAGCTCAGATGTGACACAGCTATAAGGGAACCTCCGCTTTTATTAAAATTTGGACAATGGAGAAGAGAGATTCCTTACTTGGCAAATTGCCCTCCTTCACATCCAGTTCAAACAGTCGTTAAAATTTAAGTAAAATAGATCAACGACATTAACCTTCGTCGGTATTAATTTTAATGAAGTATCAGTGATACTTAACACACGTAATTTTATCAATTTATTCCTAATTCGAGTGACACAAAGTAATTACGGCGATTTACAGCTCACTAAAGCTGTCGAAAATTGTGAATTCGTTGTAAAGATTTTTGCAGGGGAACTTTGGTAACACGAAAATTTCACTTTTTTTTAAGCTTTGAGGATTTGTAGAGGACCTCAATAGAAGTAAATTTTTCCTACTAAGTTTGCGGTTTTTCCTATATAGCTCTTGATACCTATAGTAAATATAATAAATTGTTAGAATGAAATGACTTTTTCTCGTCTACAAAACTGTGCAACGAAATTGTTAAAAATTTGTTTACTTATTTATTAATTGACTTGAACAACAAAAATTTTTAATAATTAAGCTGTAGTGTTTTAGAAAGTATGAAGCGCCATTAAATTCTTATTCTAACAATTTCTTTTATATGCACTACAATTTATAATATATATATTTACTACAGTTTTCGAGAAATATGGGAAAATAGGAAAAAAACATTACAATTTAAAGTTTAACCTTTTCGTTCCTCCAGTAGCCATACGGCTACGCATATAAATTACGAAATGAAATATTAGTCTGATGTATTTCTCCTGCTTGTGAGTGTGTAATATTTTCGTCTACATAGTCTTATATGTATAGGTGGCATCACACAAATTTTAAGAATTAAATTAAATTTAAACTGAAATAATTATAGGTAAGATAAGATATTGTCGTCCTGTGTATCTTTCACTTGCCAAAATTCGAGTGTTAAGTATCACTAGCAATAGAATAAAACCTTATAAAGTCTTAATTTCGTTAAAATATTTCAAATATTTCACCTGACTAGAGGTAAGAAAAATGGGTTTCACTAAACATTATCACATTGTAAAGTAAATAATTATACATAACTGTGATAAAAGTTTCCAAATATCAACGAATGAAAAATGGCATCAAACGCTTTCGAAATGTTAAAATGTTATTGTGAATCATTTATATTTCATATACTATAAACAAAAATATAAACAATTACTTTTATTATACTTGTTAAATAATTAGAGAATGAAAGGGTTAAGGGATGTTTTCGCGCAAAAGAACCAAACAGTAGGAAAAAAAATGCTCGCTATTTTTATCGAGGTATCCCTACAAACTTGGAAAGTATCACAACAACAACAATCGGAATTTTCGGACTGTCGAAGTTGCCATCTTGGGTCAAGGTGTCAATCTTACAACTACAATTCCAATAATTCACGTTTTCAACGAGTCCCGTCCGATTAATCCGCGGTTTGTGTAACACAGGCGATAATCGCGCGGCGAACATCGATTTTCACGCGATCGAAACGCGACAGCGGCGTACATTTCCCACCTCGAAACGTGTTTAAATTTCCGAAACATCCCCGTTCACGTGGAGTTTTTACAACTTTTCTCAACCACTTGCACACCCATACACACACACACACATTGGCCCGTTTCTCCATTCGATACTCTAGCACTATTTTTCCATTCGGGCAAACCGTATAGAGTGTTGCTCGCGGATCCTCGAACAATAGACTGGCATTTGAATTGTTGTCAGACGAGCTAACGATATCCTTGCTCCGCTTTTCTATGGCGACGGTTTTTTTTGTCACCCCTTCACAATAGTTTCTCCTCTCTCCTCTCGTCATGTCTGTTTAAATTTCAATCGAGAAATCGCGACACCAGGAATTTACCACCATGTCGGGGGGGGGGGGGGGGGGGGGGGGAGCGGGTGTGGAATGGATGCGTGAATATCTCTCCCTCTTGGTCCCTCGATTCGTTTTCTCTTGCTCATACTGTTGCAGCTCGCGTTGCATTCGACCGAGTTTTCAACGGCAATGGGTTGCCGTCGCGTCATTCGCCATTTTTGAGGACTGTGGCAATAACGTGAATAGAACATTTTGCACGGCTGCGTATTGGGTTTTGATATTAGGGCGCCACCGTAGTTCCGAAGCTCTATAATCGGGTCAGAGTGTTATACGAGCGTCGTATACCATTATAAACACATAAACGATTTTTAAAAAGAAAGACCGTAATGTTTCTGGCATTAAATGGTTCGTTTGAATTTACAAATTCAACGTCGAATAGCAGAAATTTTATAGATAGAAAAAAGTTAATCGATGATGGCCATTTAATTTGTTGTGGAATATCTAGTGAAAACGAGGATATGAATTAACGGCTATTTACTATCAAATATCTAATTTAACAACAGGGCATCCTGAAGAAATGGCAATAATGATTGAAAAACAAGAGAAACAATGAAAAGTGCAAACATCTTTTTTTAAACACCTTCTTTCTTTCATGTTTCAATTTGAGATATCAAATAATAAAGTTGACAATTAACTTATTATATATAAAAAATTAACATACATTGTAAATACAAATTGTTATGATTATGTGTGTAAACATACGTACATTTACCTGGAAAAAAATAATTGCTATTGTTGAAATGCAAAAAGCAAATATAGGCAAATGCATATAGAATGACACTTTCTTTCCAACTTTTAATGTTTCCTTTCATATTTCTGAACGACCAACTTTCATTATTTCCGAAATCATTTTTTAACAATTACTCTTTCATTAAGTTTAAGAAAAGAATGGAAATGGAATGTAGTGTGGGATGTAGTTCCGATAAGGTCCACTTTTCGATTTTGATGAAACTTGGTGAAATTGTTTCAAATACTCTCACATGAACATTTGTAAAAGCTTTCTTGGAGCATTTGAAAATTACTATACATAGGTATACAATACATTTATATGGAATACTATACATTTTTATTGTATATACATATATAGATATATTTATATAGGGTAGACCGAAGCGAATTGGATCATTTTCTGTTTGACAGTAAAAAAATAATAGTTAAAGTTTAGAAAGCTAATTATGTATTATAAATTCGGAATTGGTACACATTTAACCTGAACATTAATAATAAAAAAATAAAAAAAATTTTTAAATCTTTCTTTTGCAAACAAAAAACGAAAAAGTGAGAAATATCCGTTTTGCCCTAAAAGTTGGGGCGGATCGGATAATCGAGAAATCTCTGAAAAACTCAAATTTTCATAAAGATGTCTTTAAATTATTTTAAAAAATGGTGACGTGAATTCAATTATCAAAGTTTACAACGCTTCATGTATCATTTGGGCATCATTCTTTATGGTAATAAAATACTCCGAGATTCGCAGTAATTAATTGCAATTCTTTGTGGAAGAAGTTTTAATTATTATAAGAAAATGCATTCAAAAATATTTCAATGAAGCTTTCATACGAAGAGTTATTGCACTCGTGATAAATAAGTAATTAATAGGCTTCGCTCGATTCAGCCTTACATTTTAAACTAGTGCAGTTCCTAAGAAGCCTTTCAAAATTTTGCAAAAAATTTTCCACATTCGTTTTTGTAGCTTATATCCGAGAAACATTCGAGTGTATAAAGTAGAATATATCATCAGTTAGTTCTGTTTCAATCGAGACATGCTTATTGAACACGGTATGTACAAATTAGAGACGAAAATTTTCGGGAGTGTTCGTAAAAAATCACACCCTTCAAGCGACGTTTAATTAACCCAATTTACAACTTATTTCCTGTCTGCGGAGTAGCGCAAAAGCGACCGAAACTTTCGCAATTTCATAAACCGCCCGACCAAATTATACGTTCCGATTTACAAAAACGATGCCAGAGATTAACCAACTCTCCTGCCCCTTAGCCATCAATTAAAACATAGTTTCGCCCAAGTGTTAAATACCTGCCGTTAAAAAGTTTGTCTTTCCGAACGATATTTCGTAACGAGGCGAAAGAATAATTCCGAAGTTTAATGGAAATTAGCAGTCATTCAAGGGGGAGATGTATGCAAATGAATACAAATGATAATGTCAGTGACACTGTTTCTCTACTTCTTGTTTTTTTTTTTAATTACTTAACATCGAATTAACATGTTGTCTATTACACCAACATGTATATAATTGTATCGAGGCTAGAAACTAGTTTCCAATTAAATAAAAGTTGTATAGATTGAAATTTACCGGTGTTCCAGGTTTTGTGACCTTTTTAGTCTCATAGCCCAATTGAATTTATTTATCTCGTATTTGTTAATTCAGCAAACTTTATTCATTTAGTGTAATAACAAAAGACACAATATGATATCTGTATAACCATCGATAAATAACGAGCAGATTGC
Organism: Dufourea novaeangliae; assembly: GCF_001272555.1. Taxonomy (NCBI): domain Eukaryota; kingdom Metazoa; phylum Arthropoda; class Insecta; order Hymenoptera; family Halictidae; genus Dufourea; species Dufourea novaeangliae. Next base: position 465,488 of record NW_015373950.1, on the reverse strand, counting down.
GGAAATTAATGCAAATATAAACTTTTATGGATCAATTTACAGAAAGTGGAACAAACTGTTAAATCTACTCACCCAATCAAAGGTTCTATCGGGTTTCAAATGAAATAAAAACCTCCGTAAATTTTATGAAATTTTATAACTGCAGGTTTGCCCGTCAGTCACTTCGTCGGTGAGAAATTTAACGACTTCAACCTCTACAGGGACGAATTTATCACGACCAGAAAATATTTTCCTTTACCCTCTTCCAACTGTAGTTATTCAAAATATATTTATAAATATTAACGATAATCAGTTTAAATCTTCTTTAATCATGCTTGAATGAAGGAAAAACTAAACGTACACATACACTACCATCCATAAATCACCGGACACTTATGCTACCAAACGTGGCATTTAAAAGAGATAGAGTTAAAACGTTACTTAATTTCTAATTTTCTAGACTTCAGACAAAATGTAAATTATGATCAGTGTTGTGAATAATCCTAAATATACGTTTAATTAGCGTTCCGTTAATATCAATAATTTAAATCATTTAATATATTAAATAATTCTTCGTTTAGATAGTGTTCATTTCATTCAGGGAATATTCATTCTGAGGGATTTTACGCGAAATCGGACACCTTTTGGAGTAACAAATGTCGGATTTTGTTCATTCTTGGATATGCTATAGTTTTTAGTGATATGCAGGGTGAACCACCAATCGTGATTAGTAGAGATTACTCTATTAATAACAGTCCGATCGAAAATGTTTTTATCAGGTATAGCATGGTTTCAAGAGAGCTTTAACGTGATTATAGCAAATTTTTTGTCAACTCTTTTTTTTTCACAAGTTTTCAAGGTCACCTTCAATTTTTGTCAAATATACCTATAATTTTGTTACGTCTATCTGTTAGAGGATTTCAAGACGAATTCGGTAAGTATCATAACATAACATGTGTTACTTTTTTTTCATGTAGGTCGAGAAAAGATTAAAGAAATATTCGAACTGTAATATTACAAAGAGTATCGTATGCTACGCCATTGTACGCGTTCCGATGTTGAGCTCTTGCCTACTGTTTGTGAACATTTCGTTCTGTACATTCGAACACATCTAATGATATCTACTAATCACGATTCGTGGTTCACCCTGTATAAACCTATCTCGAAGGATTTTTGAAAATTTTTAAAATTGCTGAAACAACATATCCAAGTGTGAACAAAATCCGAAATGTTACTTCAAAAAGTGTCCGATTTCGCGTGAAATGCCCCTCAAATGAATCGTGATACTTTAACATTGAATTTTTTAAAATAATTATTGCCTGATCCTATTGGAATCAGCCTGTAAACATTTCTCACTTGTCCTTTGTTAATTTTGACGCGTTTTTCTAGTCTCTATAGAAACCAGTGCCAGAAATATTCGATTGGAAGATAGTGCTGCCAAGTTGACAACAGATTATTATTGAATAACGTTTCCCATGTAACTTCGAAACATGTTTTTGAGCTAAATATTCAAGATCAGTATCTCGCCGAAAAATAGAATGAAGTGAGATTACTTCATGAAATTGGATTTCCGTTTTGATTTCCATTTCTTTTTTTAAAATGCATCAAGCGTCCGGTAACTGATGATAATAATAATAATAATATTTATTTGTAAACGGTTTATGAACTCTTCGGTACAATACATGTAAGTATATGGAAGACTAGAGGACAAACAAAAAGTTTAGATATACACAATAAAGCGTAAAGATATACCAGAGTTTACATGGACTTATAGTAACTGTACAGATAGTCTAACAAAATTTAATAAAAATTTTACGGGACTGTATGAAGAATTACAAAAATAGACAACAAAAGCAAAGAAAAAATTTACCAAAGTATTTACAAGAATATACAGAAGGTTATAATTATGTAGAAAGAAATGCATAATTATCGATAAAACAACAAATAACGGAATAGAAAACAGAAACAGAGAAGGAATGATATAAGAACATAGAAAATTACCATTAAAAGATAAGAATACACAAGAATCAAAATTCTGCGTTGCGTATAGCCTATAATACGGATCAGTTTTATGAACTGAAATCGTACGTGTCCCCCGAGAGGTTAATAAATGCAAATAATTAACAAACAAGAAACTCATCAAATCTTCTAAATGATAAAGTGACTCACGGGCACTGCATTTCAAACAATCGTGGACACTCCGAACGCATAAAATCCGCAGTCCACTAATCAGTGGAAACCGTGCCAACGATTCCAGCAATTCTCACGACGACGATAGAGCAACCCCTCTGAAATACGTCTCTCCCTGTCCATTTCTTCAGCTTCATTGTTCCCCCTTCCACCTCTGTCGATCTCCACATTACCCTCGGTCTTTTCGCGTTCCGAGAGTGGCCCTTTTCCGCGATCCCGTCTTCGCGTATCCTGTTATGACAAGTCGCTGCCAGGCGCAAACTCGAGCTCCGCATATTTCTCTTTCACCCCAATCCCCCTTCCGACCCTGTCCCTCTTCTGGTTACAATTTTCCGCCAGCAATCCCCTCTGCTGCTGCCAGGAAGCAGTTGAACACCACGACGGACTTTCGACTATTAATTCAGCGACAAGTTGAAACGCGGTGTCGCGTCCCCCCCCCCCCCACCCCACTTCACCCCCTTCTACACCGCCGGGACCACTCCCTCTCGCCCTCTTTTATTTTTTTTTCAGTCAGCCAGTCGCCACCTTCCTGGCGCCTTTGTAATCCGGACACCGCTTAGCGCGAAAGGGTTTTTGTGTTCGTCCGGTTACAACGCCTGGCGCCCCGCCCCCACCACGCTCGCGAACGGTTCTATTAATAGGGCGGCTGTAATTACCGTCGCGGACACGATGACGTAGTATCGACAGCCGGCATTGTTGCGCCTGTATTTATTATGCAATTAAACCCGCGAACGTGAAACTAGATTTATAAGTACGACCGCGACGGTGTCACGGAGTTGTTATCCGTGCCGTTGTGATCGCGGATAGGTATTGAATAATTGCGTCGTTTAATTCGCGGGACAGACCGTTTTCCGGAATCGAACGTCTCGCGGTAGGAAGTTTCGCGTTACGCTGGTTGACGTTTCGTGGAGAACGATGGTGGTCGAGGTTAGTGATTTCTGATTAGTAGAGCTGCGGATTTTATGCATTTATAGAATATAGGACTCAGTGAAATATAATCTATGACAAAACTTCTAGCCGATGGAAAAAGTTTTTCAATAAAAAACTTTAAAGAAGAAAGGGTTCTGAAGTTACGTTCAGGCAATGCTGTTCCGTCGACCATGACCTTGGCATATGTTGTTAAAGACACTATTCTAATTAATTCCCAAGAAATTTTAGCAGCCAATCATTTATTATTAAAAAGTTATTAGCAAAAAAAGGTTTAGTATCGTACTTGAGTAGTATTGGTAAGTACAATGATCGATGACCTTGACATGTATTGTCAAGGTCTGGGTTAGGTCTGAGTTAAAGTTCAAGTCATCCGGGCCTAATAAAGTAGGCTCGGGCTGAATAGGAGGAAATAAGTTAAACCCTGGTATAGCGCAACGGACCGCCATATCCGTTTGTGTAGGCTAGGGCTTCAACCTTCCGGCCCGCTATCTCGGAGGAGAATACCGACATACATGTCCCCGGGGGTCAAACTGCCAGTAATCAGTAATCAGTAAGTCTGGGTTCGAGGGGCTGTCTAGGTAGGGTGAAGGCTGGTTCATCAGATGCAATGAGTTTTTTATCTCATTCTGGATCCAATAAAATACTTCAAAGAAGAAAAGGTGGAAGTTGCGTTTAGGGGATGCTGTTTCGACGAACATGACCTTGAATATATTGTTAACCTCTTGCTCTATAACGTCGAGTTAGACTCGTATTGATGATCTCAAAATCGATTCAACGAAGAAGAATATTATTCTTTTTTCTTTGAATCGAAGTGAAATACCACGTTGCTGGTATTAATATTTATTTAACCTTTACAGTAAAAATACAGTTGCGCTGAGTACAGAATTCCTTTCGTTTCTAGGAAACTATCGACAACAATGTAATCCTGGAGTCTGCAGACGTCAAGAAAATCGTAGGGCAAGGGGTTAAATACAATCTTCTAACTAACCCCCAAGTCATTTTTACCGTCACCCATATTTTATGAAGAAGTTATTAGCAAAACAGAATTTAGTATCGATAAAGTATTTATTTGAAAAAAAAAAGTGCTGCGGATTAATAACACAAAAATATTTTATTTGCTGAAATTTCGCTTTCTATTTAAAATATCATTTTGTTTTATCCGTATAGCATCTACGATATTATTTAAAGTGGTATTTGAAATGCTTTTATCTCCAAATTTTACCCGCCTCTTAGTGACAGAAATGGCCACATTTGGCCGTTTTCAACCACTATCTTTTCAGAATCCTTGAATATTCATATTATTTGTGTCCGGAGAAATTTATGTCATCACAGGTGAAATAGGTCAATAATTACCATTAATAACGTCGCTTTAAAAAAAAAAAGTGTTTAATGAACAAGGAATCCGCAAATGATATTGGTATATTATACCCTTTCACGGAAAAATATATGCTGATTGAGGATATAATTTTGTTTAGCTAGGAACGGTGTTCGATGTATTCGAAAGGGAAGTGACAGGTAAGGATAGGAGTAATTTTGTTGGGAAGATGGGTGAGAAATTTGAAGGCAAATAAACCGGGACGACGAAAGTAGGAGGAAACTGAGCGAAGAGGATAGGCTATCGACATCTTGTCTTGTCCGAAGACAAGGGGAAGTGGTGAACGATAAAACAAATGACGAGGCTTCGCGGCGTCGAGAGGCGAAATATCGTTTGAACGGCCGAGTCTGTTCAATATTTCGAGAAGTTTCGACGACGTGGGGTAAGAATTTGGAGGGCTGTTTTCGTGCCAAGTGTCTATAGAATACAGGCTCTTTCAAATATGAAAGCTGTGCGATGCATTCTAGGAGATGATTCGAACGAGGTTCTCAGCACTTTGGCAACCGAATGGGTATATCCCTTTTTCATGGTGTAGTCAGTGTTGAGTAATCTTTTATCTAAATCATTTGCATTGAATCACAAATAATATTTAGATTTTAATTGGAGATAATAACGAAATTTTTTATTCAAACGAAATGTGTTTCAATGATTCCACAAATTATTTATTTATACTTTCTTATTTGAGAATAGAAGATTACTTTGGATTTAGAATTAAATATACTATAAGAAGTAATAAGTATGTAGTTAATTTTGTTACTTTTTATGAACTTCTTTTTACAAATGTTACGGTAAGATAGTGGCAGAGAATACATACAGAATGTTTGATCAGCAACAGATAATAAATAATAAATAGTATTTAACAAATTGTATAGCAGCTAGCTTTCTAAATAAATATAATTAAATAATTGACATAAATGGTGGAGAAACTTTAGTACAGATAGAAATGATCACTTTTCATTTGAACTACATTACCATTTTTTTCTGTTTGGAATGGCCATTACGAATGGAATATAGAATACCTCTTACTGTTAATATTTATTCATCAATATGAACATTTAACTAGGATAAAATTGATATTAATAAGTACTGTAAATTGTAGCTGAACATTAAATTATTAAATAATAAATATGTAACATACAATGTTATCCTTATTTATGTAGGAATTATATACTGTTTACATTCTACTCTTTTATTGTCTTAATAAATCGTATTGCTTTAAATAATATAAAATCAGTGTCTTATAGTTATTTAGCTAAATCTCGGGAACCTCGTTTTCCCCCCAAAAAATACGTCCTAACCACAAGTATATTAACCCTTAAGGACATGGGCGACATATTCCATATGCCACCTGTACGGAAATGTTGTCTATTTCTCTGAATTTCCTTTAGTCGAAAAATGTCTCTACTTTCATCCTAACTATCTACTATCAAAAACAGAAAATTATTAAATTAAAAGATAAACAAAAAGCTTACTGCTGCCTTTTAAAATTATCAAAAAAGAGATGGGGTATTCGGTCCGTATCTTAAGGGTTAACTCTTTATCGTCCAACCCCTTAAATTATTATTTCAAACTTATGAGACTGATATAATATATTATGTGTTGTATCTAGTCATTTCTAAGTAAAATATCTGAAAACGTAGCCATCTACTTCATATATCAGTGAAACTACGGATACCTGCTGACAAAAGTTAGATATTAACCAGCGACCGAATTTGACACACTTTTAAAGTAAGTATTGCACCAGTGCAACTCTGGATGTTAAAGAGTTAATGAAGGTTTGAACTAACATGAAGTATGATTGCTAATTCCAATTTTAAGTCTCATACGTGTAAAGTGGACGGATACTTCTGTGAGTACCTCTACACATTGCAGACTTTTTCAACAGCCTTCGCTGAAAAACGGCGGTGTTCAAACTGAAATTTCTGTCCCATATTCAGAATTCATATCCATAAGAAGAGTCACCTGTCCTTCAGTTTACGACGCACATTTTTGGGACAGCCTATACAGCCGGCATCCCGCGCCTCGCGCCGACCAGTTGTCAAAGCGTGACAGAATATATGACAGGAGGATTGCGTTTCGTCTGGCTGTCTCGCGAAAAACGGGGAAAAAGAGAAAGAAAGAGATAACGTTCCCCGTCGTCGGACGTAATACACAGGGTGAGTCACCTAATGTTTGCACCTCAAATATCTTTGTCGTTTTTAAAGACACGTCAAATGTCTTAAGGATAAAGTTGAATGGTTCAACGGGGCTCATATGATGCCAAACAAATTTTTGTTTTTATGTCATTTTGTTTTAGAGATATCAACGTCACCTTCATCTTTTAAAATAGAATCACCCTTTTTTCCGTGACCTTGAATGACCTTGAATAATTATAGTCACTGAATTCCTTTTAAAAAGAACTATCATTGTAGGTGTTTAAAAAAGGGTGATTCCGTTAAAAAAAATGACACAAAAACAAACACCTTTTTGCATCGTGCGAGCCCCATTGAACCATTCAAATTTGTCCTTAAGACATTTGACGTATCTTAAAAACAATAAAGATATTTGATGTGTAAACGGTAGGTAACTCACCCTGTATACAACAGCCGAGCACATAGATTGTTCCGTGACGTCAACCGAAGCGCCATGAAACCCTCTCTTTTCTACCGCCCCTCCACTAACTCCCCCTTTTCGCTGTTGGAGCGCAGAATTTCTGTATTTTCCCTATCGCGGGTATTCTATGTAAACATTGGCCCCGGTCCACGTTTGTCCTGTCAAACTCATAATTTTCCTATCTGCGTACGTTCGTGTTTGCGCACTGACCAACTTCCGTCCGTTCGTTCGCTAAAAACTTCTGCAAGGCACATCGATATTAAATCTGGCGCGTCGGTATTAACAGACTGCGGACGTTTATATTCGTTTTCACGCGGCTTTTATTGACCGACATATTAACTGCCTGGCGAGATTTTTATTTTACACTCGATCACGGAAGTTTTTACACACTTCTCGAATTTCCGAATTTTAATAGAAATATATAGGAATTTCGATCACTTCACGGGCGTTAAATCATTTGTTCGGTAAAACTTTCTAAAGAGCATGTTAGGTTAACACTTTGACACGTTACTCAAATATGGGTGGCATGTATATTGCAAGGAGAGTGGATTATTTAAATTTTTGCGTAAAATTAATGTCGCAGTATCATTTAAAAGAATACCAACAGTCTTTATTAATTAAACGCATATACTTTCGACGATTTATGACATAAAAAAAGGAAATAAAGCGTGTCTGGCTACGCACGGCATTTTTCACTGTGGCAGTCAATGTGCTAACCCTTTAACGCCCAGACCCTTAAATCGTTATTTTAAATTTATGAGACCGATATATATTTTGTATCTTATTATTTTGACTACTTTTTAAATTTTTTTCTTTTATTTTTGGAGGGGATACTTGAATTTCTCAACTGAAAACGTGGAGATCTACTTCACATCAATGAAACTACGGATCCTTGCTGACAAAAGTTAGATATTAACCGATGACAAACATTGACGCACTTTTAAAATGAGTGTTGCATCAGTGCAACATTCGGAATGAAAGGGTTAAAGGAGAACATAGGTATACAAACCGAAAATGCGACCTCCGGTAAGCATATACACACTGCTGGGTGTTTTAAAGTGTAGAAATGTTGTTCGTTATAATTACGTTTACACTAGGTTTGCCGACAAATTCTGCTGCTTTCTGAATTCGTATTTTAATGACAAAGTGGAGGATTTTGTATCCAGTAGGAACTGTGAAATTACTAGAAAGATGAAATATCGTTATACAAATTATTAATCATTGCTTTTCAGACTAATGGTAAATGAAACATAAACAAAAGAAATGTTGCATAGACCTAATAACATACTGTTGGCATCTTCTATCATGTTCTATACTTTTTTTATATAAATAAAATAACCCGTTCGACATTGTTACGAGAAATTTTCTGCATTCAATCAATGATCCTCCCTTTGTTAAACGCGTCTTATATAAGTTTTTCCTATATAGTTTTATATTCAATGATTTTTCAAAGTGTTTCTTTTAAAATATGTTTAACAGAATTTATACCTGGTAATTAACAAGACGAAAGCAATTGATATGGTACGTTTTCTTTTTAAATTGGAATAGGATCATCAGAATTGTAAGTTTTTCGAAAGTGGAGAATGCAAGCGCTATGTGAGAACGAGGTACACAATATTTGACCGTGTATCGTGGGTGTGGATGCTTGAAAAATATAAGACTTTCTGTGGTCCAGGAATAACCAGTCTTGGTTGTGTTCTGACTTATCAATGTGTTCTTGTTGACGGTTGAATGTGTTCTGGCGAATGAATAAATATATAGATGCTTATTGGAACGGATCGACTTTTCATTGGTGGAAAATGCAGAATTTTTGTTGGTGTAGGTGGTTCAAGAGGTGGTAGTATGAGTTGGAAGAAGTGGGGTTTGGTGAATGTATTGTTTCTTGGATTCCTAGAAGTCAGCGCCGAAATATAAGGAACGATCTTAAGGGCCACGAATGTTTTGCACGTGATGTGCAGCTGTCCAGGAAACTCTGTTTATGACGATTTGGTGACCGTGTCGACGGCCCAAGACGCGACGAGCGTTACGACCATTGCCTACCTGCGTTGGGCCGTACCAAAACAAATTTTTTAATTTCCGTTTTTATTTAATACCTTAAAGGTGTGTAACCCCTTAATCCAATCCGTCATTGTCTCTTTCAAAAATTTTCGGATCGGTCTAAGAAGTACGATTTCCCTGGGCTCAGAGTCGCAGAGGGATCGTGCTCTTCCCTTATACGAGAAGAAAATCGCCGGCAACGGCTATAAACGGAACACTATATGTATACATATAGTGAGTGTAAAAAGTATTCGTACACCCTTTAAAACGGAACAACTCTTTTAAAATTGGTCCAAATGACTTGAGTTTTTTTGTGAAGTTAGTGACATTAATTTACTAAACGGTGTGGAAAAAAAATTTGAAAAAGTTGCAATTGGTCCGAATCGCAAAGAAAATATTAAAGGTCATGTTTTACAACTTTTTAATCTGAGGCTATAATAAAAATTTAATAAATACATATCGAAGATTTATGTTAGTTATGTACATACTGAAACTTTTATTGAAATCGGTTAATACAGAAACGAGCGACAGACATCAAAAGATGTGAGAATTGTTGGATTTACTACAGTTGTAGATCGAAAGTCGAGAAAAACTGCGATTTTCAACATTTTTAATCGTTCGTATCGCGTAGCAACGTTAACCGATTTTGATGAAATTTTCAACGTGTATATAACTAATATAAATCTTCGATATGTATTTATTAAATTTTCATTATGGCCTCAGATTAAAAAGTTGTAAAACACGACCTTTAATATTTTCTTCGCGATTCGGATCAATTGCAACTTTTTCAAATTTTTTGTTTCACATCATTTAGTAAATTAATGTCTCTAACTTCACAAAAAAAACTCAAGTCATTTGGACCAATTTTAAAAGAGTTGTTCGAATACTTTTTACACCCACTGTATATATGTATTTTGATACAAGTCGCCGGACTTGTACCGCCGACTGAAAGGAACACGATCGGTGTAAATAAGTTATGCTCGCAGTATTGGCAAACGATATCTATCGGGGGTAATAAAAATAGTATACTTTCCGTATCTAAGGGATCTTGATAAAGGATGCTCGCTACTTGCCCGACGGTGGAACGTATTTCTATCCCCCCTCCGTTTCTCTAACGGTCCCGCGTTTTCTTTTGTATTCTCCCTCACCATGTTTCCGTTACGCCCCGGAAAATCGCTACCGCGGCACATATTCCACCGCAACCTTGATAAGTCACTACCCGCTAGAATGGAAGGCGATGTATATTTCAGCCAGAAGCGGGAGATTTGCTTTCGATCCGTGGACTGTGATGGCCGACGATTTATTTAAAACGACGCCGGGTACATCGTGTACGCACCGTAGGTCTGAAAGCTTTCTTTTGTCCCATTCGCGTTCTGGTCGTTCGATTGTCACGCGTTTGACACTTTGTTCGTTATTGTGCTTCATGTGTCTCCATGACGTATTTTAGTTTTTTCTTCTTTTTTTTTTGCGTGAATAATGTTTCATCGATTAAATCTCACTGGGAGTTTAAAAGATTGGAGGGAAAAGGGAACTTCGAGAAACATTAATTGTATGATCTTTTGTATGGAAATATGGTAAACGATTAAACACGTAAAATGAGTTTTATTCGAGTCAACTGGAAAGATGAATATGAGAATTCTATCTAGATATCTTGTTATTATTTCACAGGAATATTTCAATTGTTTCTTGATATGGTCTGTTTTCGAAATCGTGCTGCAATCGGAAAGGAGGTGATTCTTTGGGGTAAAAATAAATCGAAAATATTATATACAATAAAATTTGTTCGTGTTATGCTTCGTTTTTAAGGTCATCAAACTGGAAAATCTGCTGGATACGCATGCTATTGAATAGGACTCGGCTAGGGTGTCTGTTCATTACATTCTGTTTCTATTTATTGCCAGCACGAATACACGCGTTTTACTTGAATCTTGAAACTCGATTTTCTCGTAAACGGAGTGTCATATGAAGTAATTTTATTGTAAATTTTCGATTTTCTTTTACACGAGGAATCATCTGCTTTCCGGTTGTACCACAATTCCCGGAACACCCTGTATATTTTTATTGTCGAATTTACTTGTAGACTAAATATAACGAGTAACTAGAATAAGTAATAATTAGATCAAAAGCACGTATTTTCAAACTTTAGGGTGATTGGTATTTTTACAAAATTTTGTTTACTGCATATTTTTTGTCATTCCATATTCTAAATAGCCTAAAGATGAATACGCACGATAACGTATAACACTATAGTCTTCAGATAATTATAAAATGGAAACTTCATGATTCATGTACCACCATTTTTAAGTTGAACAGCATTATTCGGACACACAGTAAATCATTTTAATAATATTTTGTTAATTTAACGCCAGTTGAATGAAGATTATGTTGCTAAAATATGATCATGACCTAATTGTTCTGATAACCGTAATATCAAGCCCCATAAATCTTCCAATATGTCTCTACTATTTTCGTGTATCATTAATAGAACCATTAAGCCCGTCAAAATTTTGTATCATTAACAGTAGAGCTATCGAATCAGATTTAATATTTCTTGTTTTATTATTATTATACATTTCACATTATACTATTTTAGACTAAATTTTATTATATATCATACAATTTAATTCAATGTACATTGAACGCTTGTAGTCTCACTGTTAATAATAACAGACACATTTTATATGGTCACCGCGATAACAACACCGTGTAAATATAGATTGAAATGCAATAATTCGTAATGCACAAAATAAACTAAATAATTGTCAAAATATTAAATGTCAAGCGTCCAAATAATTATCACAATGTTGCTGTACTTTTTGCCACAAATCTAACGAAAAAAAAGACAATGCATAATGTTGCGGAAAGTGTGTGCGTATGACGTCTGCCACAATGACGAATAAAGTGAAACCGATTGGATATAAAAAAAGAATATACCTGTCGTCATAATAATTTTAATTGGCTTAACGATGTTAAATCAACTTTGACGGGAGGACAATTACCGGGGGGCAATAGAACATATCGACGACCACGATTTTTAATTAATCCACGCGGAAACCCCCATCGAAATCCAGAAACATTTCAAATCGTGTCCAATTACAGCCGTCCAGCCGCGAAGCGACGAGCTCAAATTCTTCTATAAACGTCGGAATGATGGTCAAGCATCATTTTGTGGTTAGCTGGACCTAAAATTGCTCGGTGTTTAATTAAAGTGTTAGGTTACCTTAGAGGAATCAAAGTTATAGTTATTTTCGGCAATTTTTTTAGGAAGATAATGAAATAAATGGAAACCAGCTACGATCAGTATAAGGATTTAAAGTTGGTTAGAGACAATTCAAGAAAAAAGTAAATTTTTTTTATACTAAGTTTATTAATGACTCTTTTAAAACAACCGACAAATTTCTACTTGTTGAAATAGATTGAGAAGCTCGTCTATTGTTTTGGGGAACGATACTTTGTTTTTGCTAGTAATTTTGAAAAAAGAATATTGTGTTTTCGACTTCAGTGCATTGAAATCGGTGAGAAGGCCAAATTTCTTAATAATTATCTTAAACTTTTTTTGATAACTTTGTCACAAACGTCGAACCCTCACTAAAATTTACAACATTACTCAGAGTGATGATTTTGATAACATATTGAAAAATCATCGAAATCGGAGGTGGTTCCCTTATTGTAAATATAGGGTCAGTATCAAATTCTGAGTAAAAATATGTTGACCTTCATACGTCCTAAACCTAATACACTGGGCGTCAAAATTAACAGACTATAAAAAAGGAAGTGAAACTAAAAAAAAAAACAGATTATAACAGTTCAAACGCTGCGAAATCGTTTTAAAGAGGAAACGTACCGCAAAAGAGTCATTCACCAATTTTTCAGACCATATCGCAAGTTTCACTATCGAGGGCTTAGGGTAAAAAAAATCTGATGAGTTCTGCCTTTGACACAGAGGTTACGTGTACTTTTAACTTGAAAAAAACGTGGACACATGGAAGATTGCACGATTTTTGTTGAAATGGCATCGTGTTTTGTGAAAAATGGTAATTATGCAATATATTACGTTATATTGAAATGGACTGTATACGACGAAGAAAAATTTCAACAAATTGGCAACTGAAACCCATTAAAGAGAAATCTCTCAGCTTTCCAATATTCTTTTGTAATTTTCTATACGATCATGCGTTCGCAAGTTACAGGCGCTCAAAGTGGAAAGTACCTTTTCTCATATGATCACGAATAACTCAGCCAATAAAAATTGTACAACAAACTTAAAAAAACGAAATTAAAGAGAACAGTTTGCTCTCTAAAAGTATTCCATTAGGATTACCAGAAAAAATTTTATTTGGCCCACGCATCCTCTTAAAGTTGACCAACATTTTTTAACATTCGCTTGCTGCGCTTCTTCTTTAAAAGAAAAGGAACAAAATACACGAAAATAATTTTTGAATTCCCGATTCAAAAACTAGAAACTTCAGGCTACAAAATGGTCGTATACAGTATTTTTTATAACTAATTTGAAATGACCCATATTTTCCCTTAATTTTGACGCCCAGTGTAGTTAACGAGATAATTATAAAATAATCGTTGTATTGAACTTGAGGGGCATCAGTTCGAGTACCATAGCTTCCAGATAGTAAGTATATGTTAAAAATGGGTTATTTTGTAAATATGTCGTTAACTATTAGGTTTAGGACGTATGAAGACATTTTTCCTCAGAATTTGATACTCTATCGATCTATGGTACAAAAAATAGGTCATACCGTTAAAAAAATCTAGACGATCTTGAAATCTCTGAAATGTTTCCACCCACAAAAAAAGCACGTACCTCTTTCGATGTGCCCCTTGATGCCATTTAAGTTCCACGCCACAAAATTTTCATAAAATGTACCGTTAAGTCGTTATTCGAGGTGATCAAGTTAGCTGAAACACCCGGTATATACCTTTTTCTTTCGAATGTCCAACAGATCCTTAGTGTTCGCGGGACATTCGTAACTACGAAAAAATTTCGTGCAGGCACGATTGCGATATCGCCCCGTCCTTGTCGCTTTTTGGCGCAATACTTGAACGAGGAGAGCTTTTATTTCTTCCCGCCGATTTGTCGATGCGGCCTCCCGCCCGGGCGTTTGGTTTATCGGCGAGAAATACGTATATATCGAAAAGTTTCAATGCCATCACGACGGGCGGAGCAGTGACGTTTCACAGAGAAATTTATGCCGGCGGGATATTGAAATTCTCCGTTCAATCGAACCGTTTCAGACCGTCTCGCGTCCTCGATCGATTGAAAATTAACCGTCGCCGTAAGAGTTTCGCCGGAATTCGAGCGGAAAGTTGAATATCGAATTTTCGCCGGGCCGGGCAAAAGGCCCGAGAGCGCTTGTTCTTTGGAAGTTCTCAATTTCGGGATCGATCGATGTCGTCCCCGGCATCGATCGGTCGACGGGCTGGAAACGGCACGGTGGAATCATCCAGCGATCGTTTTAATGAGAGAATGTCCTCGTGTCGAAAACAGTTGGTTACCGATTTTATTCGAACGATAACATTGTGAAAAGCAATGATATCTGTGAACGTGATTCCGACCTTTGAACAATTAACACTTCGACTGCACGTCACCCATATATGGGTGACATGTGTACACTGCAAAAAGGCTGGATTATATAAATATCGTTACAAAATTTTCGTGTGAAATTAATACCGCAGTGTAATATAAAACAAGTCCAACAACCTCTGTTAACTTAACACGCATACATTTTCGACGATTTATGACTTGGAAAACGAAATAAAATATGTCTGGCTACATACGACCTTTTTCACTGTGGAATTCAACGTGTTAACCCATATGTATCACTTGAAAAAAAAATTAAAAATTGGCCCTTTAAACGAAATTGTTTTTATTAAATGTAATTAGAAATATTTGAGAAAGGATTAAAAAAAGACTTAATATTTCATTGATTTGAACAACCTAGACTAATTGTTTCGTACAGTGTTATGCGCGTATGTGTAGGTACGCTTCCATGACAGTGACCAGGTAAATTTCTGTATTCAACATCGTTGGGTTAATGAGATTAAGTTATTGTTTGTCAAATGTTTACTCATTCAGGAAGAAGCATTACTTGATTATAAAAGTTGGAATTTCCGTGTTTAATCGATTAAAACTGGCGAAGTACTTTTTTTGCATCTTTTACCATCTCTGAAGAAAAAAATACTTTGACACGAATTTTACTGCCTGCGTTCTATTCAGAACGACGTAATTTCAACATTAGCGTTGGATAGAGGCACAAAACACCCATTCGACAAGTTCTAATCTCGTACGTATGAAAATTTCAAACATAAGAACTAGCAACCAATGAAATTCCTTACAAAGCTCCTTCAACATAACAATTTCAGTCCATTCTACTTAAACAGATACTAAACTCGTCATCCTTAAATTCTAGTCCCATATTTATGTTACATTTCGAACACCTCGACAGTTTAAATAGTGTTTCGTGCTGCTAAAAGAAGAAGGAATTACAATGATGTCAAAATAAGTACCAGCAACCAATGAAAATCCTTACAAAGCTCCTTCAACGTTACAATTTCAGTCTACTCTACTTAAACAGATACTAAACTCGTCATCCTTAAATTCTAGTCCCATAATTATGTTACATTTCGAACACCTCCACAGTCGAATAGTGTTTCGTGTTGCTAAAAAAAGAAGGAATTGCAAGGCAGTAAAAAATAACTACTAACAACCAACGAAAATCCTTACGAAGTTCTTTGGACGTTACAATTTCAGTCCACTTTGCTTAAAGAGACACTAAATTTCTATTTCGTAAAATCTAATCTCGAATTTATGAAAATTTCAAACACATCCAATGTGGAATAGCGTCTCGCGTCATTAAAAAAGGAAGGAAATGCAAAGCTGGATGAAATAAGTACGCGCTTTCGTCGGAGAGGATGGTCCGGGAATCAGCGCCCGAAAAGACTCGCCGTTGCATTGAAGAGTTTCTCGAAGGCTGAAGACGCTTTGATAAAAACTCGGCCCCGCCGACAACGAACTTCGCCCCGCCGATAAAAGGGGGGACTTTATTAAAATAGTGCATAATTAAAAGGACGGTTACCCCGCCGACGACGGGGGCGATGCTTATCCGCAACTTAACCCGAATTTAAACAGCCGGCTTGTCAAACTGAAAAAACGTCTGGGTGGAAACTTGCGGGGCCGGTTTCTTTTCAATCTTCCGTCTGT